>NC_064451.1:9151393-9451393 GCF_023343835.1 Lagopus muta
CCAGTAAAACACAGGGTAATTCGAAGTTGCTAATTTCAAAGTCAATTAGAGATCTGTGTATAAGCTAAGCAATAAATATCTGTACCTTCTACCTGCGCATTCCACCTGCACAGGCAGTTTCAGATCATCTTTTTGAACCAGACTACAGAATGCACAATCAGCAAGAATTGTAGAAATGCACAGTAGAGCCAGGTGCCCTGTTAAACACAGCCATAAACCTTTCAGACAACGAAGTGAGGACTGTCAAACAAACTGCAGACTGTGGCACCTAAAGGCAAAAGCTGAAATTTATTAATGAATTTTCTTCCCATGCTCATATTTGACTGTAAAAGCAAGATTGTAAAACAATCTTATGAGATCCAAAATTCTTTCATTTTCTACTTTCAACGTGAAAATGTTTTTATCCTCTTTCCCCAATTACAGCTTCTTTTTCTTTCAAAGAATGCATTTATCTCTTTCAGTAAAAAGAGCAGCAATAATATGTTGTACAACCCTGAAATAAATTTTGTCATGTAAAAAATTAATTACGCATTCCAAACCTGGTCACTGTAGTCCTCTGGGAATTGCCTCCGCACCTCAGGATCTGTAAATAATTGACAGATAATATTAATTGGCTTTGGATTAGTGAGCAAGCAGAGAATCACACATTAATATTTGATCAGAAGATGATAGCAACCCTGGCAGGGGATCCAAGAAGGGCAGCTGAGGCTGCTATGTTGATAAGTGCAGGGAAGGACTTTTCAAGGCTCTGCCTTTACCCTCCTCCAGAAAGACACAAAGTGTATACAGAACATACACACACAAAATGCACAAAGTCATCAAGATCTGTGACCATACGCACACATACAAATGTATGGTTACAAGTCAATTTATATATTAATGACTTTATAAGACATCTTGGTGCTACACTGAATTTTAGTCTGTTACCTCGTGCACTATGTTTCTAACAGAAGTAAAAAATTGCTTCAAGTTAGTGTTTCTAGAGAAAGCTACACTCAGGAAAAAATGTGTATATATACATCTGGAATTTGAAAGAGCTAACTAATACAGCCCTGAACCACCAGGTTAACAAACATCAGATGCACTCAGACCGATGCAATGTCCTTATTCCTTTGGATTGTCAGAAAAAGCATCATGGTAATATCCTGAGAAGTTACGTTACATTTAACTTAGAGATGTTCATAAAACCACAAAATACCATGATTGAAATTATTTATATGACAACCTATTTAAAAGAGCACTCTTCAAAGCCAGTCATTTTTCAAAGGAATATGGCTGAGAAGGCCAGAGTCCTTACTACAAAGGAATTTTTTAATTATTAAAAACAACAACAACAACAAACCATACAAAGATCACATAACAGTTCAGAATAAGAAGCATAATGCACGTAATGCAGAGAAAAATCAACCAGCACACTATGCAGCTTCTACCACTTGCACAAATTCCATTGCTTTGGGTAGCTGCAGCTCAGCACAGGGCTATGCCCACCAGATTCTGCACTCTTTGTACAATGTTTCCAGAAACGTTATGTCGGAGGGATGTTGCATACACAATCTCTACTGTTCAATTACTGTCACACCACATTGTATCTACGGCTCCTGTGGGGGGGCAGTGACTCATTTTATGACACATACACCTTCCACTGCTGTTTCAGAGTCGTACCACACTAGATTTTCAATGACAAAGTTCATTTTAGTTGAGCTGGGCAACTCAATTGCTGGCAGGTGCAAACCTTTGCTAACTGCAATCAAGTCAGCATCACAGCAAGATTGTACAATGATAGACAACTTTCTAGCTTAATTTTTCAGATATTCAGGTGCTTAGCTTTAACACATACAATTACATACATAATACACTGAATTTCACGTATGTATATGAGCAAATCCCTCTACATTAACAAACTGCAAAGCAAGAAATTGCCTTTTAAAACCTTAGCCTGAAAATTCTTTCCTCTCTACACAGGTAAAATGCATTATGCCAAGCGCGCAAACATGAACGCAGCTGAACTCGCACAGCAGCCCCTTGGACACAAGTCTTCCAAGTAACAATTTACAGCACAACACATCCTACATTTCGGCAAAGCAAGGACTTGTTGGTAAGATGGAATGATCTACTTACATAAACCCTGAGAGCATGTATTGAGAACACTGCAACAACACATGACAAGCTACGCGTTTTCAATATAAATAAAAGCTTTCCATGTCAATCAACTGCATATATTAGAAGAAATTAATTAAATTCATGATGCATGAAATTTAACTTCATTTCTCATCCACAAATTTCAGTGGAAAAACCAGAAATACAAAGTCAGATGCACAAAGTGCTTGGTGGAATCACTCCTGATAACCTCGGTTAGTTAAGACACTGGGATATATGGTTTGGATACAGTCTGCTTCTGATGATACGTCTCACAGCAGCATCCAAACAACTAGTCCACATCATCTGGAACCCTACAGTTGAGAAAGTCACCTTTAATTTACACCTGGCTACCACATGCTTGCACGTCAGCACATTTTTACAAGTACTGTATATTTTATACTGCATCCGCTCAGTCATTTCAGCTTTTAAATGGTCTGGGAATGTTTACTAAACTTTCAGTATCTTTATTTGGAAAACACTATACAATGGAAAGAGAACACCTCACACATTGTTACAGCTTTCTTAGCTTTCTCTATTCTTCACTGCTGATACAATCTTTCTTTAAGAGGTGTTTTCAACCCTGCTTAGATACACAATAAACTCAGACAGACACTGTCTTTACAACATAAAAGATCTATAAAACAAACAGGACTCAGTATGGTTGGCTCTCCATTGAGAAAAAAAAAAGCACAAGCTACCTCATTATCTATACCTGCTCTAAATCACAACAGCCACAATCTCCAAATTCTTCAAAACAGGGGAGAACAAGCATACAAACTGAGGAACACAGAAAGGCAGCTCAAACAGGAGTTCAGCATTCTACTTCAATAACCACCACAAGCATCAGCAAAATACATCTCAGTGCTCACATGCCCATGTTTTAACCAAATATTTCCTAACTGACTGCCAACTTTGCCCATCAGCCTAAACTAACTTAAAATCCTTTAACACTCGGACTAACGTTAATTTGCCTTGCACGCTGTATGCAGACTGAATGGAGGAGGTGTAGCTCCTCATCTCCAGACAATAAAAAATCCTTCACATTGAGCACTTATTAGAGGTTAGAAGTAAACACATGTAAGAAACTTCTCCCAAGCTCAGAGAAGTCTAATCCATTTGCAAACATCGGAGGAACAGACAGCCTGAAATCCTTCTAACCAACATCTTCCATAGTCAATGAAGTACAGAGCTTGAAGACTTCCACTGCACCAGTCATCCACAGTTACAAAGCATTAAAAGCTCAGGTCAGCAGAAGGACACACTGCAAACCAATGAACAGACAAAGTGAAAGCTCACGTCAAGAAAAATGTCATACGAATTATGGAACTGGTTCACAAGATAAACTTCAAATTGTGCCACAGGTTGAACTTCTGCATTGATGGTAGCAGTTATCTCACGTTTATGTTTATCACGTCTGATTTTGTAAGTTTCGGCTCACAAAAGATGACAAGATTTGCATTTCTGCCATTAGCAACTGCTGACAAAATATGAGTATTAACAGCATGTTGAAACACTGCCCTGGAAATTCCTAGGCTGTAACAAATGTAAAGCAGAATGTATATACTATTCCAAAAGGAAACTAAAACACACTGTCTTATTTGCAGCCTCCCCTCCTGTATGGGTACAAATGCAATGAAAGATAAAGGGACAGATCTCAGAATAAAACTGCACTAAGAAAAGTCAAATTCATTTTACTGCTAATGTTTATACTCATGTTAAGGAGATTTAATCCAATGCCGTGAACTTCCCTATGTTTCCTGAGTGACTTCGTGGAAGTCAGAGCAGGTTCACTTACCAACCTCACGAACATCATTGCAAACTCCCTTCCCAGAGGATACAGCTCCATGCAAAGCAGCTCCTGCCCATAAAATGCAGTTTGGCCAAAACCTACAGATCCACTGTTCTGTATTACCCACAACAGATGCTCTCTTTTAGGGAGAACCAGTTAAAAAACACACAAACAAAACAACACACAAACAAAACAAACCACGCGGTTATTTTTGAAGCTGCTTCCTCTGTCGCTGTTTTTAAGAGGCGGTTTTTAGGGAAACTACCAACAGGACAGCTGAGTCACTTCTCACATTAACAGCATGTGAAATTTCTCTCACTGAATACACTTTTCATTTTGAAAATGAGGGATAAAAGACAACGCTGGTTTCCTGTGACAGAAGAGTACAATTTTTCTACAACTGTCACAGCAGCCTTTCAGCTTGGTACAGTTTGGCCAGCTATTTACGGAACATTGGTGAAGGGACAGACCAAACCCATGGCTCCACACTACATGAACACACTGAGTTCACCATGTTTCAAAGTTCTGAAATTATAACAGCCTTACCCTACAGAGTCACATTCAATGAGAAGCCAGGTACAGAATATACAGTCCACAGCTAATTGGAGTATAAGAATTTCCTGACTGTTCAATTTTATGGCATTTAAGACTCTACCTTCCCCTCCTCAACATCCCGGATGTCAATCCGTGCTGTAACCTGATTTAATCTGCCAGATGACGGGATGGGAATATGCTACAATGGCATATTACTGTAACTACGATGCTCTTTCGCTCTCAACTTTTCATCAAAGACGAAGAGTTTTGCTTTTAAAAGAAGCATGATTAATTACATCTAAAAATAGTGCATCTCAAATTAGTCTGCATTTGAAGAGTCCAGAAACTACAGAGCCAGGGAAGTTCTTCAAACAATCATCAGAAAATATTTCCCCCAGTTAACCACACAAAATGCAGCACAGCTTCCTTGTGCAGAAAAATAAATAAGTCAATGTATTCCACAATGGCTACAAATCATTCAGATATAGTAGGTTCAAGTTTATTATGCAGAGAGAATTACTTCTTTCTTTCTCCTAACTTAATGATTAAAGTCATGCTTTTGGTGTTGTTGCTGTTGTCCTGCTAAAATGAAATGGAATTCCATTCAGAGCAACTTTAATTTCAACACCCAGTACACATTATAGTACTTATATGGCACAGTGAAAAAGTAATTGAAACTTTTTTCCAAACCTCTGCAGACTTCCTGATGTCCTGCACGCAGTACAGCCGGACACTTGGACTTGCCCCTAAACTGCTGCAAGCTTGGCATGCAGAGAGCATCTCAGGGTGGGAGAGAAAAGGGGAGGAGGAAAAAGAGGGGAGTGGAAAAAACGAGAGGAGAAATTTAGGCACGCACACACGTCAGCCAGACAAGAAGCCTCAGAACAAGTTCAGCAAAGAAACACCTATAAAATGATTTTTTGCCTGGATATAAAGCTTTTATGACTTCAATTTTTCTTTTTGAAGCATTCCTTAACTCTGAAAGTGTAAGGTAAAGAAAACAACCAAAGGACAGAAGAAAATTCTATAGTAATACCTTATGAACTATGTTAAAAGAAAAAAAAAAAAAAAACAAAAAATGCACACACAAAGAGCCATACATAAAACACAAATACTGCCAGCAACACAACGAAACTACCCCAAAATATGAAAATACCAGCATGCACAACTGTGCTGTTTATGAACTGGATGGCACATACCTTGTTTAGTCCTGGGAATAAACTTGTGTGACTTTCTCACACACAGGCTGAACAGAAGCAAGCAAGGAAGAAAGCCTCTAGAAGAGTCAGTGTCAAACTTATGGCCATCTAGATCTCATACCCAAGTCGCACAGCTAAAGACTGTCATTACATGCAAGAACCCAACAGCAGCAAAAGAGCTCAGTGAGTTCATTTTCTCTGTAAATTCCTCTGTTTTTTGTCTGAAGCAGATCACACTGTCCCTGTGAAAGTTGCCCTAAAGTTTCAGCAACCCAGTCAGACCAAATGAACCATCAAATCATCTTCTAACATCTATTTATCAACCTGCACAAGCAAGTCTCACAAGATTTAAACACGAGTCTTCCACTGCTTCTAGCATTCAATCCAACTTTCCACCTATGAGCATCTTGCTTAAGCCCATTTTACAAACCTGTTAAAACACTGAAGTACTTCATGTACAAGACAGAAACAGCACTTGCTTCTCAGATAAAAACACGGGAAAACTTCAATTGCCTTGGGGCTTCATTTGTTTCCTCTTACCATGTAACTGGCTGGGAGTTGCTGTCACTTCAAGCCACTGCTCTGCCCCAACTATCATTTAGAAGATATTTAGCACCACACACACTTCATTGCAGAAAGGTAGCAGACATTAAGAACAATACATCCATTTTCCTCTGCCATGGTTATGAGTTCAAAAGAATCTTCTCCGTTTCAATACCATTTGAAAAACCAACGCATCACACAATAAGTGGGTGTTGGAGAATCAGGAAAAGCACACAGTTAGGTCTGATCTAAATGGTAACATAAGCATAACCACGAGCCCTGAAACTAAACAGTCAACTCAATTTATATTATTTTAAACATTTTCTGCAGCATGAACTCCTTTGCCTCTCAAGGAACAAGTTCAGCTCCTCCCCTGCAGGGCATCAAGCTGTAAGAGCAACAAATCAAGAAACAATGGACTGAAGAAAATGTGTCAGAGTCAAGATAGGATAAATGATAAGTAAAAGGATATTAGACAGTTGTGCATCAGACTAGTTAGACCCTTTTATAAGATACTGTCTCCAACTTCAACAGCTACTCTTTAATGATTTGAGTTCTCAAATGGAATGGTGCCAACTTCAATCAAAACCTTACCAATTCTTTCTGTCACAGATGTGAATGAGCAGTGATGCTAGGCACAGCATACTGTGCACGAAATACAGTTGGGGAATTACCTCTATACTGAATTTGCAACTTCTTTTACTACGTCCATGTCAAGAAATCAGCATAAAATCCATCACATTATAGTACAGATTAATTTCTTGTTAATTACTCTGGTAATACCTCCAGCCCACATTAAGGTATGGTTGACATATTTTGAGTTTGTTTCACTATGCACTTAAGTGAACGTTTCTCTTCATTACCAGCTGTTCTTCAGTGAACCTGGAAATTCAGTATCATTGGAAAACTAAGCCAAACTCCAGGAGTCCAGGAAGGAGTCAATTTCAAATGAATTAGGCTTTTCATTTCTTTTTTTGTTTCCCCTCCTGTAACTTTAGTCTAATTACACAGAAACTATAATTTATAAAAATGCCATTAGGTAACATCCTAATTCAGTGTTCAAGAAGCCAAAAAGCTGGGCTTATGGAATAAAATACAAAGCATTCCAAAACGTTTTACAGACTAGTAATAATTATAGAAAAGTAACTATAGAAGCTGAATAGAAGCACATCACTTAGGTAGGACTTCAATTCGGAAAAAAAAAAAAAAAAAATCATTAATTTCTTTTTAATGAGGATTGTTTTTCTTATAACCGTTTCAGTGCACTATAAATTTAAAGGAGATCTGCTCAGGCCACCAACACCAAATCTGATTCTCTCCTGCCACTTTGCATTTATATTCTGAGGCAGTAGAGTTGCCTGGTGACAGCCTCTTCGCTTCAACAGCAGCTGGCAAGCACTCTGTGTCCTAGGAAATAGTTAACTCATATTTCATCCTACGATTCCACGTGGCGATCTGGAAGTGCCAGCACCACCCAGGGCAGAATTTACAAGTTACAATTTTTCTTAACTCTCAGAAGCAATAAAGAAAGCAAAATAAACGGCCCATCATATGTAGCTAGCACACAGCAAACAGTAACGCAGAGTTAGTGCATCGTCCAGAGTTCAGTACCAGACACAAGTGGTGACTGCATAAATCTGTCAATTTAGCTTATGTTTCCAGAATGCAAATTCTCAAGTTACGCAAGGTAAGACCAAAGCAACCGGCGAGCTGACGTGTTTACAAGAAACAGTCTCCCTCTTTAATATTTACAAGGCGTGTATTTCAGCATCGCTTATGTACGCTGATCTGCTTCCCCAAGATTGTTTTTGCTGAATGGTCAAGCATACGTAGTGCCAGAATGTATTTATTCATGTCAGCTTTTTAAAGCAAAAATATGAGATTTATATTCGCAAAGTGACAGTTTATAGCCAACATAATTCATACATAACAATGGCACGTTAATAAGCACTGTCACTCAATTAATTTTAAGATAAATTTTTGCATAATGTCACATTTCCTACTTTCCTGTGTCAGCCAGCTAATTTTAAATTCTCTTTGTTACTTTGAAGAAGGCCGGGAACAACATTTTAATGCAATATTGCTTTTTAGGAATACTATATTAAAAGAAGCACACATAAAACCACATGGCCATTGCAATCAATCAACTACATTACAAAAAGCTTAAAGACTTTATTAACAAAAACAAACGGCATTTTCCAACGTACTTCCAGACCCTTCATTACTATAAAATTGTTTATAAACCTTAAAACATTTTCCAAACTGCATTATTTTCACCACATATTACAGAACGCTTGACAGAGTAACACCTCTAAAAAAAATCCAGTTTCTCAAATTCTACCATCATAAATTCTGATAGACATATTATTAGTCAAATACCTACCAGGCACTGTATAAATATATTTGCTGCCACACAGACCATCACATTTCAAGTTTAATCTGAACTGATTGAAAAAGCACTTGAACAGAAGTGTTCCAGCCAACCATAAGCTCTTGAAGTATTATAATAAAAAACAAACAAAAAAAATCCACAGTAAACCACAACTCTTCTGCAGTTGCATAATTGGCTAAACTACACAGAGAATACCTTCTTTGTTAAACATGCAACAGTGAATACTGATTTCTAAGCCTCAAGCTATGTAACTTTGCAGTGTCTAAAACTCTGACCTTACTTTCATACTCTCAATATTGATAGTATCAAACCAGTTTCAGTTTCAAAGTTACCACGTGTTACTTCAGTAGAGTACACCTGCTCCCAATGACTGCTGTGCTTTATTGATCTGCACAAATGCCTCCTCTTATGGGAACCTCCTTGAAAAGCAATATAAGATCATATATAAAAGCTCTTCTGAACCATTCTGGGTTTTCAGAGCTTCAAAATTTCTGAAATTCTCTCTCTGTTTATTTCAGAATGCTTTAGTTATTCAAATGGCATTGAACAGATACTATCAACAATGAAATTGTGCCACAGAAAAGTGGCAGTATAGCATTTTTCAGGAGACATTTTAATGAAGAGCAGTAATAGCATGTTGTGGTTTCTACAAGAGTGTACACTTCCTTAGAGAGTCATGCTTAATTTTGTTACAACTACTGAAATCTAAACGACTACTACGTTTTAAGGCAAGCAAGTTCACGTATGAATTAGCAATAATCACCTTGTTTGTACACTTAAGAACATAACCTTGTGCCCTTCAGTACTTAATTTCATGTTTTTGTTTCAACTTCAACTGCATAACACTCCTATCTCAACTTATCAGCCATATTAGCACTCTTCATCCTACCAAAATGTTACTGCAAACTTGTAAGGGTCAGTAAACAGAAAAAGAGTTAAGAAACAGACTGGACTGGTCAGAGTGAGCATCAACAACAGCTACATCACTGCATGCTGTGAAAGCCTACAAGCCAAGGCACTGCATGAGAAGAAAGCTCGTAAAAACAGGGAAAGCGTTCAATACGCTCTCCTGCAAAAACTTTCTGTGGAGTCAGACGGGTCGATGGCGGATGTTGAGCTTCTTGAACAGCATTCAAAATTTAGTGAAGAGGGTCCAGGGGAAGAGGTCTTGATTTGGTAAAACACACCTTGTCTACCTAATGACCAGAAGATGAAAGAAAAAGATAGATTCCCTCTTTTGGAATAAAAGTTCATTACCAAGACAGCATCCAGCACTGGGGGAGGACTGTGGGTATGTGCACACCGCAGTACTGACGTACTTTGTATGAGCAATGCTTTCAGCAACTATTAACAGTGCTCACTTTCTGCCATGTGTGATGCTATAATAAAAGATGGCTTCTAAAAAAGGAAGCATAGTACATTTAAAGCAGTACCAACAGCTCAAAGAGTTATTTGTTTTATGTAAAGAGGAGCTTGCTGATATTCAGTGCAACTAGACAGGAAACCTACCATATCCGTAAAAAATTTAAAAGTATTTTTGGTGCTGCAGAAAATGAAAGGCTATCGAAAGAACGCTTAACTGCAAAACAGGAGCGTGCAGGGAATCTTTAAAGATACTGGGCGCTTCCAAGACGCGTGCAAGCACGTGTCCTGCTGCCACATGCAGCCTGGTGCGGTGTTGAAGCACTTCACAGATCACGTTATATTCATTGAACAACAAGCCCTGAAAAGCAGGTATGCAGAAACCACCGATTCCATTTATTTCCCTTATCATGTCTCCGCCCACTTTTATTACATAAGAAAATCCCATTTTCAGGCTTTTTCCATAACTGCCAGTTCTTGACAATCTGCCCACTGAAAATATTTTGTCCTTTACTATAAATTTCAAAGGAAACCTAAAAATGCAGCTTTAAACCACTTCCACTCTTTTTTCTCTCCACAGGTTTATCTGCAAGGCAGCAAAGTGCACGCAGATGGCCATCAGCTCCCATTGTGCTGCCATGCAAATCTATTGATGGTGACCAAAGAAAGGAGAAGTGCAAGCTGTTGGGACAGGGGCAGCACCATCAGATTCTCCTTGATCTGCACATCATAACTGATTTGCAAAAACAAGCAGTATTACACAGACAGGAAGGAAAGATGTGTCCTATAGACAAAAGGTCCTCGGATACAACTTCTCAGAATAACTCAGAGAACTGATGGAGAAGAAGATAAGAATGTTCAGAGGCTTTTCTCACAGCATTTGGTAGAAAAAAACACCAAGAGGGAGCATTGTGTTATTGCACACAGCCGAACATTTAGCATCAATAAGCAGAAAATGAGGAGGAAGATGATTCTTAAAATCAAGAAGTAAGCTCTAAACCACTACAGTACGCCCAATGGAGACAGCTGCTTTTAACAGACAAACACACCTCAAACATGAGGATACACTCCTCTCCCATTAGCTCGTACCACGCCTAATCAGGCTTCCAAGCTCTTCACATCCTTGCTGCTACTCCTGAATTTATACACTTTTGTACTGTAATCAAGGGACTTCAGTCTGCTGACCGAAAAGAATCAACAGGTCGCTTTTGAGAACTCTCAATCCCCAACTGCTATTTCCCCTATATTCCATCATTCATTACAGAGTAGAGAACAGTATTTCCTATATTTTCCTTCTTGAGATGTAAACACGTATATCAGTAATTGCAGTATCGCACCACTAATACTTCACACCATTATTCTATAGTGGTTCTATTCGTTTTTCCTAAATGATATTTTTACTACAAACATATATGTTTAATTTTTAAACATGAAAGATTAAATTAGAAGCTACACACACAAACAAACTCCTATTTCAAAGGGTCAAAACACTGTATTTACACCTACTAGCATTCACCTTTTTACTACAACCTTTATAACTGAGCTTAAGTTTGCTTTGAACAAAACAGGGTTCTCAGCGATACAAGCACAAGAAAAAGCCCTGCATACAGTTAGTCTACAAAGAATTAACTGGATTAATTAGCAAGGGATTTGAGAAGCAGCTTGGAGCTAGAAAACCAAAACACTAAATTGTTTAAATACTTTGGCGATGGATCAAGGTTTCTAGGCAGCCCTATGTTCCATTCTCTTTTTTTTTCTTTTGCTCGGTGTTTTAACACATTTAACCTGACAAGGTACTTTTTCATGAGATATGAATGACACTGTCAAAATACTCAAAAAGAAGATGTGAATTAAAAAATGCCACAAGCTGTTAGCAATTCTGCCAACATATATGAGCCCAGGCAACACTAATTAAAAATCAATAGCTTGGGACATAAATAGCTCTTATCTCTGTTATAGTATATCTCTAACATAATTCTTTCATAAAGAAAAAAGCCAATGTCTTTGCTATTATACTGACTGAATTGACCACAACAAAGCAAAGAAATATGGCAAAAATGCTGAGCAAAGAAACACATAAGAGACAGGGAGGACAGGAGTATGAATGACTGGAATGTTTCAACCTTGCACCATCATTAACACATAACTGGTTGGAAACAGCCACTCCACAAATATTTGCAGAGTAAGTTACCAGGAGGAACATGCCAGGTTTTTACTGCTAACATAATTCTATACAAAAGTCCTGTATGCCAAAGAAATAATAGTGAATTTCTCTGTTAGCCAGACCTTATTAATCATTATTCTTCACTGTGTATCTCAACTGAAGATAAATTACTGCGAATTCTCTAATAATTAAAAAATAAGGGTGAGAAGAAAAGAGCCAGCAAACAGCATTCGGTCTCTTCTTCTGTAATAATATGATGTTCAAATTAACATCAGGAGGTATCTAAGCTAAAAGACATAAACTAAGCCAGGAACTTAAGTCAGCACTTCTGTAAGCTGTTTTCAAGCATCTGGCTTATGGTGACTTGAAAGAATTAAACCCATTTTCTAATAAGAGACCATCCAAGATGCATCAGATTTGTGCATGCTTTGGGTCAGCCATACTTAATTATGAGAACTCAGACATCTGAACAGTTTCTACAGATTTTTTTTTTTTTAAGAATAAACAAAAATCATACCAAAACAGAAAGGTTACGTTTAGTTTTACTTTTTGTCTAGTGAATCCTGAATTATTTATTATTTACTGATGATGGAGATATCATACACCTCCATACTTGTCCATCGCTTGAAGAAAGGCATTAACCAGGCAAAAAACAATTTAGCAAAAAACTTCTTGAGTTTAAAATAAAAAGGAAAAAAATCATTTACATAAGACCTAAATATACATAGGTCAAGGAAATAAAACTTCTGAGGTGCCCATACAAAAAAACAGTGGAAAAGAAAATAACAAAACAGTAGCACCCTTAAAGTGAAGTTTACAGGACCAAAAGACAAATGTGAGCTCTCAGGAACATCTTGTCTGAGCTAACCATAAGCATGTGCAGTAATGCTTGACTCAGAAACAGCTTTGCTGTATCTGCAGAGGAACATCAACACCAAACGTTGGTAAGGCTACAGTGGACAGGCAGCCATTCAGGAATTAACGTCTGGAACACACAAATTGTGGAATTAAAATTTTCAGAAATACAGATCAGAAATACTGAACATACGCAAGCAAGACTCCACCTCAGTAAAATTACATGCCAAACAGAAACCTATTGATAGGAATAATCAGATTAAATAAAAATGTATTTCCATTATGGCAATACAGTCACAAAGTACAAGCCTTTCAAATCTTAAATGACAACATTTCACTAAGTCGACTGGATTTCAACTTCTATTAGATGAGTTTTGGGACATGCCTTTTTTTTTCCTGCTCCCACTCCCTCACTACAACTCCACTTTAAAACAAACGTAGGTTATTGATCAGAGTGCAGCCCAAAAAAAAATCAAAGATCCTATTCACAATTTGCAGACACCGGGTGTGAAGACACTAAAAAAGACAACCTCAGCTGCCCACAAGATCTTCCAGACCGTCTTACTTTTCAATGATGAACAGTCAAACACACACACTTACATGGGGAACAGTGCAAGGAGGAAAGAAGGCAAGCAGAAAAAGAAAGTTAACGCAGCACTATTACACTCTGTTTGGAAGGAGTTGGGGCTGTTAGTTCATTTATTTATTGTTATTAGAACACAGAACCAGAGCTCATACTGACCCCCTAAATCAAAAGATTTGAAATTCCAGACTTCTCCAATAATGCTTCATCTCAATGTAAAAATACAAACCATCACTTCATTAACATTTCAATCACCCACTACACTGAAGGCTCAGGAAAACAAAAATTCAGAAGCTCTGTTACATCATCCTTCTCTCCATTCTATCATTATAAATTAAACTGATTATAAGATGGAGAAGTAATTTGCAAACTCTTTCAAAGGACGTGATTTACATTTTTCCTCTGCAGTGATGAAGATATCCCCCTAACATGCTGAACATGTGTTAAATATTAACTGAAGATACTTCTACCACATATATAGTATGTATCTCTATCTGTACGTATGGCAAAAAGTAGAAGACATCTTTATGTCCTGGGTTTACTTTTAGTATTCCAACATTGTTTATAATACTGGCACAAATACTGCCACCAATAAAGAAACAAACATTAAAAAGGTGTCCTTTAAGCTTTCCTTTAAGGCATCCACAGTAATGGCATAATTTGCTCTGGACATCATTAAAATGTAAAGTTAATGAGGATTCAGCTGAAAACAGAAGAAATGTAACCTATTTTCAGGCAAAACTTCTAACACTGCAATCAGAGGGAAAACCTCTTTGATGTCTCTTTGTCTCTTCTCATTAATTTTCTTTTTGTAAAAAAAAAAAAAAAAACAAAGGCTGTTTAAACTAAAAAATGCACAGAAGTTTAAACATGGTAATTATAGTCAAGCTGCAATGAGGTCGCTAGGTTTTTAAAACTTGGAGATAAACAAAATTGGGATGTATGACTATTTTAAAAACGATGTGAATAAATAGCAATTTTAATTGTTCATGTGGAATCCACTGCATTCCAAGGGGTAAAGTCTATGTATGGAACTGATTCAGGTTGGTTTACTGAAGGACCTAATTCCACATCCAGGGTAAAACAAGCAGTCAAGAAATAGATAAAAGAAAAGCACCATCACTACTGCATTGCTAGATATCACAATTGGTATTTCAGGAGTAACAAAGCATATATCTTGCAATCTCCAAGTGGCAAACTGAGATTCTGTTAATTTTTACCTCTACAGTTAAAATACAAAGTACTGAACCATTAAATAACTCTATTTACTCACTAACTCGGATTTATGAATACTGCCCATGCGTGCACACAGCAGCGCACTTCTTTCCACAAGAAAATACTTTAAAGAGCTATTCAGTTAAAAAGCACCAACAGAATCCAAGACGCACGGAAGCACTACGTATTTTCAGTGAACAGTTAATAAGCCATAATCAAAATGATTTTTAATATCATTAAAAACAAAAACAAAGACAAATTCTCAAAAACAAAGTTAAGATACTTAAAGTAAAAGCAACAAACATGCAGGACAAGCATTATCTTCAATGTGTAAGAACATCATTCACAACAGACCAAGATACACAGACATCTACAGCATTTTCCCATGTGCAAATGTCATATCCAGACAAAATGGCGTGACTAATGTATTAATGTGATAATTAGAAGTATGAGTTTTAATAGATTTGTGGACATAGGTAACAGTTCTACAGATAATTTCGTGCCCTATGTGATCTACTTTTATTTGTTTGCTAGACCACTAGAATTAAACCAAGTAAATGATCTACAGACAAGCATCACATAAAACAAAAATCAGATATACTATAGGGACAAGTGGAGAGCAGCTTCAGAAGACTGTCTCACGCTTATTGGAAGGAAAGTGGTCTATTTGCTTATGGGTGAGGGTTGGGGTTTTTATTGTTTTCGTTTGGGTTTTTAACGACGCATTTTACCACCGTTTGATTCTGCCCTTTACCACAGGCTGGTTCTGGTCTACAATCTCTTCAGAGTCAATTTCCATTCTGCTGTATCTTTTTCTCTTGTCCTACTATCTTTCCTTACTTGTCTGCACCACCCTACAGTCATTAACAAAAAAATAAAGAACACGGTTTGAATAATATTAAGTGAAATACAAATCTTACAACAGATGAAGGACACCTGATTCTACTGCGTAACTATACTGTGATAATTAACTGTTTTGTCTTCACAATTCAGTATCTGAATTTTTATTACTTACTTCCTATAGCAATCATTTATATATTTAAGAGTCTTTGAAACAGAAGATCTCAAAGATATATAAGCATTTTACAGGTCAACTTGACATACCTGAAGAATTACTTACTTACTTAAGGGATAAAAGCATATAAGAACTAATTCAAAAGAAGTAATGTTACTGTTATTTATACTCCTATGTCGTTTCAACATATTTCTCATATTTTATCTTTAAAGGAAGATGGGATTCAGTAAATCCCATTAGAATGCAATGGGAATTGCTAGTTCAGCTCCCTTCAGTAGCATATGAAATCCCTGAATGAATTCAGTGTGTAAAAATACTGCTAAAAACAACTCCCAACAAGGTTTTACTTTGTTTCTTTTCGCTCCTACTCTACAGGTGTAACAGCCAATTAAGTCTAGGACAGATCACATATTTTGGTACAGTGAATATTATTTTGGCAATAGCTCTTCCCTCCTGTTTTACTATGGTCTCTTCACCCTTAATTCCTTGTTCAGCTTTCTCAGTTTCTGTTCCAACTTCTGTGAAATAAGTTTTATCAGAAACAACACTTAAAGGTGTCTTAAAAAAAAAACAAACAAACAAGCAAACAAACATAAAAAACATAAAAATAACATTCACAAGAGCTAATTGATCTGTCAGCATTTGGAATCTTGAGAGGTAGATCTACCAAAACTGCAGGGCCACAGCAGGGCCAAATCACTCTTCACTCATCAGTCACAAGTCAGGAGCATCTTCTGGAATTCCTTCTCTCATCAATGAGGGAATTCAGCAGAGAGCAGGTAACGGCCCTTAATCACAGACAATGAGTGTGCCAGCATATTAAGAGAATATGATGCTGCGATTAAACTATCTTACCTCTGTTATTCACAAACACAGGGGAGCGAACCACACACTGACCCATAACTATGAATCAGCACATAGTAGCATTTTATACAGAAAACTGTGCTATTCTCTGAAAGCACAAAAAATTGGAGTGTTTGTGTTCTTTAACATACAACCATGGCTGGATCAAAAAAGTTGTCTTGGATTGGTTTTACACTTATAATTTTACAGTAACTTCATCTTGCTAACTCTTCGCAATTAAAAAAGAACACTTTTTTTGTTCGTGATGAAAAAAAACCCATCACATCAAAGAGGATCAGGTCAGTAGTGCCTAGAGCACTCAAAAAGAGTAAGGAACAATAATGGACCTGGATCACCTTTTGCTTCACCGAATTTACTTTGCTTGCCTGTTAAACTTATTCTCCGGGTAGAATTACTGGCCTCTGTGTCAGCAGACCAAGTGTGGACACTGCTTACAACATTAGGGAAAAAAAAGTCCCTACTCTTAACCTACAGGGAGTCTTCTTTAAAGTCATTATTTCTTATTTATTTTCCATCTGAATGACACTCTAATTAAAGTTCTTTGTTCTGTACAAGTTACAGAAACATCTATTCTGAGATTAACAGCTGATTTCAGATGCACTAAGCAAAAGTTAACACTCCTTAATGAGATTACCTGTTGTGATTAAATAAGGACAAACAAAAACAAACCACCTTGGAAATTTCCGTGACTGAGTATGAACTACAGTTAAAATTACTCCTTTAATTTAAGTCAACACCTCCGTAACAACTTTTTGACTCCATTCAAAATATAATCTGTTTGCAGTTATTGGGATAACAGCCCTACTTTTAAAGGAGCACATAAACATAATTAATGTTAATTGCAAGACGCCTGTGTCAAATTCTTAAATGCTTCAAATGGTGAAATATCGAATGCTTCAGTAGCATTTGGTATCTAAATTGAATCTCACAAGGACTCTTTAAAAAGAACCACTCCAACTCCTCGATGAATTCAAGGAAAATGCAAATACAGCTAGTGAATGAAAATTATTTGTTAAAACCATTTAAAAAAAGCTCTCTTAAAAAGTTTCAGTTTAGCAGTTAATTTCAACCTGCAGTTAAAAAGGCACTAGCTGTCAGTCAGTTTTCTCACCCAACTCTATCGTGAAAAGAAAAACTGACAGATCACAGGAGCTCGCCTTTGTAAACCAATTCAGGAACTTTCATGCTTCTTATTTGTTAGGTTAAAGGTTAAATTGCTGACCTCTGCCCTCCTGCTTAGCAGCCTTTCCCTTTTTCTGTAAAGCTTTATTTTGGGGCTGTATTTACATGGATTAGTCTCTTTTCACGCTAAGAAGGAATCTGTTCACAGCCAAAGCCTTAGTTCTGGTTGTACAAAAAGCAGTCACAATTATTCAGCAGCAGACAATGCCCATATTGTGGATTTACAAAAAAACCACCTCAGCCATGGCCAGCTCTGTCCTTGCTGCACGAAACAATAGAAGAAAAATCTTATCAAGCATTCAAGAGAAAGCAAACAAAGCAGGCCCACTGTGAACTTGATGAAGATGTCAAGCTCCTTTAAAAAATATATAAATCAACAAAAGAGTTTAAAGTCTTGTGAGTAAGACTTTCTGTGCAGAATTTTTCTCTCTAGTTAAACAGTGCCAGCAGCACCAATGCAGTGCAGACTAGTAAATACTTGAAACAGAAAAGGCTGTAGACAGAAGCAGTTAAAGCATGATGCAAAAAGAACAACAGATCTCTCCCCACAAAGTAAATTAAAGAAATGGAAGAACATTCATGATTACAGCTAGCTTTTTGCTCTTCATTAACGCTAGCAATATCAGCTAAGAACATACCTAAGGAATGTTTTAAGTAAAATGTATGATGACTTGCAATATGACAAATTCTAAGATGTTTCATAAAGTGAATTATGTACTTGATTTATATCTAGAACTCAAACTGGAAACTGCCTTTGAACAAAATAGTTCAGACAGTGCTACTTGGTCTGGTTACTTCAGTCCTAGTAAGTTCTTTGTGAACGTCTTCCACCTTGTTGGTACTTAAAAGTGATTGAAGAAGCAGAAAACAAAGCAGCAGCTTAGGAGAATCACCATTCCCACATGCTTAGATTAGGTTACTTTTCCAATCATGTCTAATGAAGTTTGACACAGCACCATAAAGGTAGGATAGGAAAACTCGTGGTACCCGAATTACGGCACAAGTTCAACTCAAACCCTTTTTACCAGAAAGGAGGGTTTTGTATTTCCTTTGTTACTTATTTAATGTTACCTATTTCCTAATACATAACAGGAAGATTTCAAGCAACAAAATGTTTTCACTTCACAAAATAAAGGTTGCTCTAGGGGTGCATGGATAAGGTTTGCCAACTTCTGAATTACTAACTCTTAACCTTACTGAACTAACTTTGTTTATGTCCAAAAAAATGCACCAAATTTAGGAGGCACTGATGCATTACCTAAAATTACAACCTACGACAAAGAGAATATGGTAAGGGGTAGCAGTACGTGCACTCTGCAGAGGCAAAAGACTGCTAGTTCTCTCTACCTGAAGAAGTCCTATCATGGAAACCACAGTAACAACTGTAGAACACTTTCAGAGCCCAAGTACGTCATGATATCTCCCAGTAGAGTTAAGGACTTCTATAAATTTCAGTTATAACATTTGCGATGTACTGGAGGGGAGGGGAATAGAGGGAAGAGCTATTACAACACTAGGCTAGAACATGAAAAGTAAAGAAGGAAGTACTTAAACTACTCACAAGCTTCTAGTAGGAACGAGATTAGTAGTACATGCTACTCTCCGAGCCAATTCAAATGCAAATTCCATCCTTTCTCTCAAACAAAGATAAACTCCCTCGGAGTTAATAGTTTCCTTCTAAGACTCATCTCTCTTTTCAACTTAGTGGTATGTTTTCAAGAAAAGAAAGAAGCACATGGTGAGTCTACAGCAAGACCTTTTAAATTCTGTCATAAAAGAAGTTGTATAAACTACATTTCCTTTACTAATCCAGTGAACATTTGTTAAACTCCAACACATTTATACTGTGTCCACGCTATCACATTTAGGCTTCTAACTTACCATGATTTAAAAAGAAAAAAAAAGAAAGAAATCCTTTAGCTGTACTAAACCATTTTAGCTTTTTCCTTGAACACACAGCAAGAATTTATGCTACACTCACAAAAAGATGAAAGATGAGGTCCTTGGAGAGAAAGGCCTTTTGGCACGCTACATGGCAAAGCTACAGCTTTGACACACTTTTATAAAGTCTGCTTTGGCGAGAACACAAAAACCCCATACAAAAGCATGCTATGTCCTCCCAGATAGGGGTGGAGGGGGACTGCCTTACTCTTATGAGCATTTACTTTCAAATTTTCATACTTTAGAGACTATTCTGATCTGTTACTTTAGACTAACAAATTCTTTTTCTGCACCAATAGTTTGACAGTTACGTTCCAATTCTCCTCAAAGCTCGTTCTAACAAGAGAGAACCTTTGGCTCAGGCCCAGCAAAATCCTCAAATTCGTCACACATTTCTGATGAATTATGTGCATCAATTTTAAGATCATAAAGTGCTTTGAGAACTGAAAGCAAGTGGTTAGTACAGTTTTGGTTTCTTTAGATAGGTATTTAAACCAAAACCTCTAATCATTTCTTTCTACCTGTGCATCTCAAAAGTTCTGGTGGAGAAAAATAAATGTTATAGCTGAGGTTCAAAAATAACAAACGCAGTTCGAGGGTAACAGTCATAAGCACACACTACATCAAAAGTGTCGAATGCCACGTGATCTTCCAGAAGTCCAGCAGCAATGATTTATAACAGAAACAATTAAAGTTCCTTGTAGTTTACCTCAATGTCTATGAATTTTTAATCTTACAAGATGTCAAGACAAAAGCATAAATCAGAAGTAAGGACTTCATAATCTCACAGAATGCATTCTTCCTTCCTTTACATGAGATTTAAAAACAGGAAAAGAAAATCAGTTAAATAATGGTATTCCATATAAGCATCTATTTTGCTCTTAAATCATGCACTGAATAAAATAATTCCAAAGAATAAAAGAATACCAAAGACACAGGTCCCATCATGAAAACTTACTAAAAATTAAGACTGAAATAAGTAAGAAAACACTATACATATCCAAACAAGTTCATCTATGAATGTATAAATAAAATCACTAGCATAACTTTAAGGTACAATTTAATTAGGAAATCTGTAATACATGGGAGCTTTCATGCACTAGAAATACACAAATTACCAATCCTGAACACAGATATTTAATTTCTAAACAATTCAGAGGGGAAAAGGCCAGAGAACCTATAGCTGAACCAATCCAGCAATCTTTCCTTTCTCAGTTCACACACTTCATTCTAGTTTGGCAGAGCTCTGTCTTGATTCAAAGAAAACAATTCACGATTTATCAGCTTTCATGAGCAGAAAGCACCTCCTGGGTGTTCTGGAGCTTACATTTCTAGAAATCAAATCATATGACAATTTAGGCTAGAAGGGACCTCAGGTCTCAAGTCCAACCTTTGTGCAAAGCAGGGCCAGCTGTGAGGTCAGGTTCGGGCTGTCACGCAGTCTTTAAAATCGCAAAGGTTGGAGACTGCACAACCCGCACCCGTGTTCAACACCTCGCTGCGCGCATGGTGAACATGTTTCTCCTGATATCCTGTTAGAACATCTCGTTTCCATCTATGTCACCACCTCTTGTCCTCCCGCAGTGACTGGCATGAGAGCCTGTCACCTTGATGAACACCTCATAGGTATGGAAGGCTGCTGCACAGGTCCCCTGAAGTCTTCCCCAAGCCGTACAAATCCAGCACTCTCAACCTCTCCTTGCAGGTGCTCCAGCTCACCTGCCATCTTTGTGGTCCTTCAGGAACACATTCCAATTTATCAATACCTTTCCTGGAGCCCAGGACAGTCTTTCTTCTTTTATAGTCACCTGCCTTGGAAACTGATGGAATTTTCTACATGGTAGACAATGCAAAATGCTCTCATCTATTTAGAAAGGTTTTAACTAAGTAAACATTTAATGTAAGATTGTTAAGTAATATACAAGCAATGAAGCTACTAGAATTTACAACTGTCTGCTAGTAGTTAATAACAGCAGTAAATATTTCCCATATCTGCAAGAAGCAAACGAATCATGAAATATATTAAGGTCTTTAATTGCACGTGATATTTAACAGTCACTTGAAAAATACCCTTTCCTACACAAACTTTTTAGCTATTATTAACAAAGTGAAGGCATGTTTTATCATCCCAGAAGCCAGATAGTCTCCCACACTAGGACTTTTACAGCTTTGGAGCAATCCATTTTCCTCAAAACTATATTAGAAAATTGATGTAAGAATGAAATGCAATTTAAGTGATCAATACTATTATGATACTGAACATAAACTTCAAAGTCAGTTGTCTTAGCTAATTTTGGAATCCATCGCATAGGAAGAAAAGTTTTTAAACATGCCTGACAATTTGCTCCTTACGCATTTTTTATGTTTTGCCTTTTTTAATAGCAATTGTTCCTCATCATTTAATATACATTCCTCTGACTCCAGTACAATACAGATACATGCTCTAGGTTTTCCAGCATAGAATAGCTAGCCAATGAAGAAGGGAAGACTGCAGAGACTCAAACAACAGATCCTGACAAGAACAGAAGGACGAAATATTTGGAGATGCGCTGATCTAAAACTTCTGTGAATAAGGGGCATCTCTTAACTTTCTTTTTAAAATGTGGGAAAAAAAACGCTTAAAGACTATTCAGACAATTAATTAACTTCAGAATATATAAACTATCTTTTACACAGTAAAAGCAACTGAAGGTTTTGCACTTACAACTGAATAGAACAAACTTAAAAACACAACTGAAACTCCTACAGAATCAGTTGGTTTATAGAACAAGACGTATACTAAATTCTCCAATTAAAAACCTGTAAAGTAGTTTCAGTGCTTTTTAACCCACCTTCCCACAGCAGGGAATTAATCCCTCCAGGGGGATGCAAACACACTTCAAAGAGAAGATTATACCCAGACACTGGTACTGTACAATGTAATGTTTACGGTCAAATTTGTTCAGATTTTCTGGCACTAGAATCCAGGTCAGATGTGCAGAAACAAAGATTAGTTATTAAAAGGGCTCCTGCAGTTACATCTAATAGTTGTGACGGTGCACAACAGTAGAACAAGCCAAAACTGTATTCCGGTTACAACTGCTATGGAGGTTTTGGCACTAAAGGAAAAAGAGTTGCAGCAATTTTACCTTCACATGATGATGAATGAAATCTTTACCTACAGATAGAGAAGGAGATAAATGGCTTCCTAGCCAAAGAAAGATCAAAATCCTTTCTACTGGTTTGTTGTGCCATACATACAAAACACAATATTCTTTCATTAAAAAAAAAAAAAAAGGTACATTATTACTTCAGTATATGTTGTCCAGTCCTATTCAACATCTCTCCTTTTCGTAACAATCTAGAAACTGATATCACAAGACAACATCTTGAAATAAGTTCCGGGTATAGGAATTTCAACTTGATTTTATCAACTTCACCAGCTGCACAAAGAAAAAAGGTATAATAAAACATTCACAAATATACTTACATGCAGGTTTCAGCTATTATGGGAGTTCTCTAGCATAAACATGGAATATTTCTCAGAAATTTTGAGTACAAATGTAGAACACTTTTGTGAGCATGTAAGAAACAGTAAGTAAATCAAATTTCATAGAAAACTATTTGGAGTATGTTTTGATTAAACTTAACCATTCCTTATGTGTGAGCAGCAAATACAAACCTGAAAATGCATTTATTTCTTCAACACCATGAAGTAAGAGCTATTTCTATTTACAAAGACAAGGAATGCTGGAACCTCCACAAAAAAGGACAGATTCTCATTATTAGTTCCAACTGTAGAAGATTCTCTTTGCAGAACCAGTAAGACATCTATAAATCCAGACCAGCATAATATCAAATATACCTTATTATTTTACACTGCCTGGTTCTTCAGGATAGTTTTTGCCATGAAACAGATAAAATGACAGTGTAAAACATTACCTTTCCCAATGCAACTGATGCCTGAATAAGTTACTTCTGCATACACTTCAAAGGTAGTTTCCGGATTTTGTCTGAAAGGAAAAAAAAGGATTTAGCTCTGAGAATTTCTGTTTCCAAACACATTTTTAATTACTCTAAAAGCCTAAACAGGTTCTAGGAACATACATATTACTATGAGAATTTGATAAAAATGGTTATCTTGTTTATCTGATCACCTCAGATTTTTCAGCCTCACAGGCACACACCAGGTGTACTGAAGTTGAGATTAGCTGGGAGAAACAGCATCTAAATTCTACTGGGAAAATACAGTTAAATAAAATCTAATAGAAATCAAGCACAGATCCTTTATGTCATTTCACTTATTTTGATTAGATACAGCAGTGTCACAGAGCTGTCATTCAGAAGCACTGCCAAAAAAAAAAAAAAAAAAAAAAAAAAAAAAAAAAAAAGCTTTTATTCCAATTCTTGGCCATAATATTAAATGTTATTACATATCCAGCTTGCAAAAGGGAAGAAAGAGAACAACCTCGTCTTACCCAGCATCCCAAACCAAGAATATAAACATGTCAAGGAGCTGAGCCCATTCCTCAGGGAATTTATATTATCTTTGTCCTACTTCAACAGCAAAACTTATTTAAAAAAACAAACATTTCTCCTCATGCCACAAACCCAGGTCCCACAACTGAAGTGGCACTAAGCCAAACCCTAAACCTATCTAAATTAATAGAAAGCCTGCCACTGCTTTAGGATAGTATAGGATCACACTCTACAGTTTCACAGACCACCTCTCAGGAGCAGTGATATTGTTCACAACTCAATTAATTTTAATTTATTTTTCCACAAGTTCCATCCAATTTGCATGCAGGAACATTTTTCAGGAAACTACACTGGTAAGTCACAAGACAACTAAAATCAACAAATTGTTGCTTTGAATTATGAATAAACCTGCAAATTCTCTTTGTGCAACACAGAGGCGCTGCAGCACATCACTGTGTCAGATATTGAGATTCTTAGCTACACTGCTACCATCATGGCACAGGATGACTACATGATATGGCATCTACTTAACATCAGAAATGAATTTTCCTTTAAGATACACTGCTGTGCAGTCTGACCTTACCAAACTTCTTCATACCTATTTTTAGCACTAAGCTTTCTCAAGTTATTTTATAAATTTTCCAATACTTTTACAACTAATAGATAAAATAACAAACGCCTTTTTAGTATTACATTAAGGTCTGTGTTTAAATTCTTTAGTGAAAATACTTCTTAATGCAGCTGGCAGGAACACATACTATATACCAAAACTTTCAAATCAAAAGACTTCAAATTTTATATTTTAATATCCCATGACAAACATCCACTTATTTCTACAAACAGTTCAGTCAAAGTAACTTTTCCAAGTTAGAAACTTGGTATTAAAGACTGCATTCAACAAGCGAACACCTCAGTATGAGAATGAAGTCAGCAGGAGAATGAAGTCATTGTTAAATTCTGAATATTTTAAAGCTTTTCTGCAGAATTAAGGAAACAACTCACTGTGAGACTTCATACACTCTGCAAATACAGCATAAACATGCACTGCTATGTATATTTTGCAGCCCCTTTTTATGATTGTTAGCCTCCCCTGCAGACAGCTGATACCACGCACGCACTGTACTGAAATCTCATCCCTGACGTTGTCCACAGCAATATGAACTTCAAAACTCACACATGGTTTTTTCCCTCCAAAAAACTGCCAGGTAACTTAAAGAGCCACGGTCAGTTATCAAGAGAACAACACAGATGTGACCAAAAAAATACATGGAACGTGTATGTAAATACCCTACTTGTTTGGTGACCGAATAATCAGAAAAGTGCAATTTTTTATGAGTAGTAATTTAAACTGAGTTCTATGAGAAAAAAATACTGCTGTGATAAACCCTATTCATAGGAATTATTTCAAATCTGTTTGATGTATGAATAGCTGTAATATCACAGCAATCCACAGGAAACTCAATCTTAAAATGAAATATTTTTTAAACTAAGCCTTACACAACTGTTATAGTCAAAATAATTTCTGTTACCAAAGTGCAAGGGACTTATGAATAAACTCTTGATATCTATCAACTCTTCAAGAAAAATATATTAGATCGAGTCCATAGTTGCTAATCCAATTCAGAAATCACATTTCCAACCCTATATTTTCACCTTTTCTTCCATGTATTCCATTCTTTAAGTAGATAAATGTTACATCTCTGTACATAGCAAGCTCTATGATAAGTCTCAGGCTAATGTTAGGGTTCTCTTCTTTCAGCAGTGAAACAAAATTGCCTCTGAAATGAAGATTGGCACGGACACATTTAAAATGCATTTAACACTGAAGGTTACCAGGAAGTGAGAGCAGCCAGGTTAAGCAGATTCCTATTTTTGTCAGTCTCTCTGGAACAAAGCACCTTGCACGCACATGTTCTAATGCGAGGCTCAACCCAACAGCAGAACCCAGTGTTACCTTTATTCACCTGAGGCTATACACAAGCCCAAAGCTTATGGGATTACTGGCAGCTTCCTAATTTCTTCCACTTTGTTTCAATGCAGCTACTGGTAACCTTTAAGCAGTCTTTCACTTTAATGATTCATTACTATAAATCCATCAAAAATATAACTGACACATATGCCTGGGTTTCATGCAGAGCATATCACAGTGATCAAGTGCCAGGACACTTAATATCCCTCATAACTGTTGATCTATAGCAAGAAGTAATAAACCTGACTACAGGAATTTTGCTAGGGTTTCAAGATTCTTTGGCATCAATCAAAATGCAAGAGAAGGCAAACACTGCTTGTGGACCTGATACATATACAATGGAATCACATTTCAAGTTAGTCTTTGGTAGTCTTTCAGTTGGCTTAAAACAAGATCATAAAAAGTAACTTCGGACCATATTCTTTAAGTGATCAATACAAAGGTGACAGCTGTGAGGCCCACAGCCGCAAGCTGCAGACAAAACCTTCACTCTGCTGCCAAAATGGCAACAATTTTAGGTTCTACCTTTACTTGGAATGTAAAGAGTTTAATTCATTTTTCTGACCTTGATTTTTCTGTAGCAACAGCTGAGAGCACATACTTCAAAGTGCAAAATTTATGCCCATCCCAGAAAAAGAAAGAAGTTTTCTGGGATCAAACATCATTTCAGCACTGTCACTACAATCACTCAGTACCCATTTGCATTTTCTTAAAACACCAGCACACTTAAGTCCACCCAGCCTAGGAGCATGGAAACTTAAAGGTACAACACACAAAGGATGTGTCCTGCAGTCTTACATTCAGTCTTACATTAAGCAACAGAGTTAAAAGTTAAAGCCCTCTGTTACCCTGAAGAACAAGATGTTAAATGCCGCAGAGCAATTGCTCAGCAGCACTGATAGACACTGCTCGAGGAAATGCAGGCTGACTGGATGCCCTTCTCCAGCACACAGCCATCAGCACCCCGCTCGGCAGTAGTGTTATTGCACATCCACCAGTCTCAGGTGAACAGAATTCAACTGGAACAACATTATGGATGAACCGGGCTCAGTAGTGCTTACTGATATAAATTCTGTTTAAAACGTTTATGAAAATAAAAGAAGTACTGAGGGCACAGACCCGCAGGCCTAGCAGATCAACCAGCTCCAGCACTTCTCGCCTTCTTTCCTCAAGCTCCCTTGGCAGCGCAGCTTAGAGGTGCCACAGCCACGCTGCCCCCTTCCTTCAGGGCACTAACGCAGGCAACGAGGCTTTGATCACCCCCGACCCTACCGCACCCCCAGAACAGATGTCACCAGTGCTGACAGTTAACACGTTCCGGCTCCAGCAGCCCCACTCCTCCTAAAGGCCTGCGCCGACTGACAAACAAACCCAGTGCCGCCGCGCCGGGCCCCGCTCTGCCGCCCAGAGGTCCGGGCCCGGCCGGCTGCGGGCAGGAATCGGCACGGCTCCCCTCAGGGCCGCGCAGCTCCCGCCGCTCCGTCGGGGCCTTCCCGCCGTGCCCACTGCCGCCCCTCGTCCTCGTCGCCCCACACCCGAGGCCCGCGGCCTGGCCCGGGGTCCCGCCCGCGCGGCCTCCACACGGAGATAGGAGGAGGGCGGGGAAGTGCCCTTCTCGCTCCAGAGCCCTCCCGCTTTCCTCAGGGAGCGGGGCCAGGGGGGAGGCACTCACTTGATCCTGGATCCCATGGTCTCTGGGGAGCCGCATAGGCCCGAGCCAGAGAGAGCCAGGGGGAGGGGGACCGGAGCTCGGCGGGCCGCGCTACCTCCGCCACTCGCCCCCTCACTCCATCCCGGGCAGCGCCGCCGTCGCCCGAGCCGAGTCACGGCGCGGGGGCTGCCGGGAGCTGTAGTGCGGCGGGGCCATTGGCCGGGAGCCGGACTGCCGCGCGCCCAGCGGCGGGAGGGCGGTAACGGTCGCCGCGCGCTCCCGACGGCTCCGCCCCCACGGCTCACCTCAGGCGGGTGGAGCAGGGCTCGCGCCGAGCGCGGGACGCACCTGAAGTGCGGCGCGAGGCGGACGGACGTTGGTCTCCTGCCCATTCCCGCTCCTCGCGTCCCGCAGTGGGGGCTGGCGGGTCAGCCACCCCCTGAGAGGGCCCAAGTGTTCCACGGGCGCGACCCAGAGCTCTGGGGACGGATGCCCGCGGCAGGTGAGAGTCAGGACCGTAAAGCCCTGCGAGGAGGCGAGCCGTCTCCGTGGCGCTGTGCGTGACGATAACGCTTTGCGGCCCGCGGGCGGAAAGAAAAGTCCGGAGCCTGAGGGCAGCCGAGAAGGCTAAGAGAAAAGACGAGTTGCCACAACGAGGGGCTTGATGCTCCTCCAGAATCACGATAGAACATCCTACGCAGCTGGTCACAGAAACAGAAGCTGCTGAAGGGCAGTAGGAAGTACTGCGAGCCCAAGTAATGTCACACGGGGACTGGAGGCTTCTCAGAGAAGCGGAGGGGAGGTGAAATGCAGCCCGCTGAAAGGAGCACACAAATTAACACAGAAGTTAGAGTGAGACAGAAAGCGTGCCTCCAGGGAGCTGGCAAACAGGAGCAAACAGGTACCCCCACATTATTGAACGTTTACAGGAGGTTGTGAGAAATCTTCGGGTAATTTCTAGGGAGTTTAACAATTTCTGGCTTTTGGAGTTAGAGATGATCTGCAGCTCGGAATAAAACGTTAGAAGTTCACTTTAGAAAGAGCTGCGTGCTGCAGGCTGGCTGCTCGGCACTGGGCTGGCGCTGAACTGGGCGCAGCTCTGCTGTGCCTGCTGGGTCCTCCTTCAGGTAATGAGCACAAAGTAAGGTAAGTGGTTACGCAGGGAATCCCGGAAGATATATTTACAGTTGCAAGTTGAAATGTTTGGGGTGATGAGAAAAAGGAGCACTACCAATCCTCACCTGAGTATTAAGAGGTGTAAGAATTGAATTTCATGCACTAGACTGAGAGGGCAGCAGAGGTGGGGGATGAACTGGTGTGGGCTGGTAAGTAACAAATGCAAGAAACAAATGGCTTTTAAAAGTAATGTTTGGGGATTACCTTTAAACATCTCTCAGTGAAATGTGTATTTGGTAGGTAACTGATTTGTAATGAGACTGTTTTCCTAACCCTGAGGGAAGAAATAATATCAGCAGCCCTTTGTAGATGCCTTTTCACCAGCGGCTTCTCAGCCTATATAATGTGATATGAATGGCAGAACTTTTGAGCAGGAAGTATTACAGTTACACAGATCATGGAATAGGTGTGGAGAATTGATCTGAAAGCCAATGTGTTTGTACCTTTCAAAAAGAAGTTGATCTACTTCAAATAAAATAATACAAGAATAGAGTAATAAAGAGGAATTAAATCAATAAAAACAGGTGGAATAAGATCATTAAACGCAGCATAGGTGTTCCTGTTCAAGTGCAGGAAGTTTTTCTCTCTGCCTAATATTACTTCATTTGTCCTCCAAACTGTAGAACTTTTTTTGTTTGTTTGTTTACCTGGGATGTTTATCTAAATCAGCTTCTACTAGGTAGCTCAAATTGCATTTTCTGTAGTTCTGTTGATGGCAGTAAGGTCTGCAGCTAGTCCAATCTTTTGATGGTAATTGTATGAGAGTTACAAGGCAGTAGCAGTGGCAAGCCCCTAAGGAAAGAGGGGGTTTAACCACATAAGGGTTATAGCAATGCCTCCTGGCCTATCCATGGAGCAGTGTTTTTGAATGTCTGAGAATGGATGAGCTGATTAACCGTGAATCACCCTCCCAAAAGAGATGAAGTATTAATAGCATACAAAAGGGAAGCAGAAGGGAAACTTCAGGCAAAGGAAAATAATCCAGGAATTAAAAGACTGGTGAAAGCCTTAGGATGCTTTCCAGATTAACCAGAAAAGCTTAATTCAATACAACAGAAATAAAGATTTTACGTTATATCCTCTAGGATGAATTTGGGTGAATATGGCTGAACCTACATTTTAATACCTTAGGTACCCACAGCAATGAAAATTCATTTTTATTGTAAAAAACGTAGCTCTTGCTTCTCCTCACTTAGTGACAACCCTTCTGAATTGTGCTGTAATCTTGATTTACTTGGGAAATAGTCTCAGCTGCATCTCACACAATGGAAGTGCCAAGAAACAAAATGCTGGCTTCATAGATCAATAGCTGCACCTAAAAGGTTATGCCTTGAAACAGAATATTCTGCTACCTGAATAACATTGATTACAATGTGCGTGTATGGTTTTCCACAATTCTCAGTGGGCTAAGATTAAGAAAATCCTTGTAAATGTTTGTAAACCAACAGAAATCTTGTTAAAGATAACATTTTTTTCCTTGTGTGAGTTATTTAATCAACCTCAAGTTGGTAATTCTTGTCATTAACAAGTATGCCTCATGAGTTGTGGATCAGGTCATTGGCCCATCATATGTGCAAACAGCCTCCAGAAGCATTCACATATGTTGCTTTGGGAAAAAAAGAACCTGTTCCCAATGCTCCCAAACTATGATTCATCAGGCATTGCTAGGACTGCTGGTTAGCCTCCAGAGGCATTGGTTTGTGCTCTCAAATGTATATAATTTGGCGTTTGTACCTACTCATATAGATGGAAATAGTTACATCTACTTGTTTTCTGCAACAGTAATCTGTAACTGTAAAGTGCCACTTATCTCTGGGAAATACAAAACAAATTACAAGAACTAACACACACACAAAGCAAAAAGGAAAGTTGTTAGAACATAACTGACAAGTTAAATCAAAGGTCTGTCTAGCTCAGCATTCTGTCTCCAACACAGGATACTGGCAGTGTTGAAGGAAGCGTGTAAGAGCAGGGGAGTATGTAAGAATCCTCTCCAAGCCTCCCATAAATTCAAGTATTTTCTCAGTGCTGTTTTTATATGATACCTTTGGGTGGATTTTTATATTTCCATGGATTTGTTGCTTTTAAATCTATAGTTTAAAATCCAATCCCTTTCCTGGCATGGAGTTTCCATAGGTTGATGGAAGGCCAGGTAAAAAAAAACACTTCCATTTGTCTGCATTGAATCAGCCACAATTATTTAGTTTGATCTCCATTAAATCTTATATGAGAAATACCAGGGAAGGACTGTTTATCTTTTTCATGTCATCCATGACTTCATAGACCTTATGGTTTCCTTGGCAAAATAAGAAACACAGAGGTATCTCAGGTTTTCTCATAAAGCGAAAAAGGTTCTTTCCTTCTGCGTGTGCATAGCAGTGTGACATTATGCGTACTTTCTATATAGTACATAAAAAGCTAAGTAAGCAGTGAAATACCTTTCCTTTTAAGTGTTTGAAGTACCGTACACTGAATGACCTTTTCATTCTCCATTCACAAAGAAATACGAAATAACTATTCTTATTTCTGAAACCTGTGATTATACCAATAGCTATAACTCAGGTCCATGAAGTCCTTTCATATAAAGAGCCGTGCTGGAGACTCATTCCCTTAAAGAAAAGAGCCCAGGATGATTGACCTGAAATGACCTCTTCATTTTTTAGTGAAAGGAGATCTAAATATGGCAAACATTTCCTTGTGCTGCTGTCTCTTAAGAGACTACATTTTCCCCCATAAGAATCTCTTATGAGAAATATAAAGAAAAAGTTAATCAGTTTTACAGGAAAGCTAGCAAAATGTCTACCAGAGCTATCAGTTCAGAAAATCTATTTTATTCTGTTTCTTATTTCCACTGCTTGGATCACTTACAACATGGTCATATTTTCTGTTTCAGGGTCTTTAAACATGCATTTATCTTGTTGGCCTAAGGAATTAAAGAATCACAAGTCTGCCACCGTAAAAATGGTGTTAAAATTACTAAAATTAACTATTATTTTTAAAGAAACACAAAAATCCTATTTTTTCTTTCAGTTTGCCCTATTTTCTCTTTTTTGAGAGAAAACTAATCCAAGCATCCAAACTGAGGTCAGAGGATGATTATTAAAAATTGTTCTTTTCTTTAACTTTCATTTTGGAATGTTGAAAAAGTCTGTGCTCCTTCTCACATCGTTCAATACCTGGAGCTAGTGATAAAGCTCAGGTCAAAGAATTACTGATCTAGCTGGCCAGTATATTTCTTTGAAAGCAGAATATAGATTAAAAAAACACAATTCAACCTGAAGCCCAGCTGAAGAACTACAGAAACCATGAAGCACTGAGATTTCAGGAGAACTTCTGCTTTGTGGGAGATCAGGTGGTGCTTCAGTTTGTAGCTTTAAATTGTTCCGGATTCTTTCCATTGCAGAAATGGCCACATTATGAAAAAAATGAAATAGCACTTCTGTGATGTTAGCTAGCTGTTTGGGCAATGGGAAAGTATGAAGTCAAGCCAAAACTGAACTGCATGATGTTAAACCAAGATTAACTTCATACTTTTGTGTGGAAATTTGATTTAGAAATGTAGGGATTCGTGGCTGACCTGCAGATGATCCATTTATTATCATTTATAATTGTCCTTTGTTTATTAAATTACGTAAGACATGCAGCTTTATTCTTGACACACTGCAGGTTCACAAGACAGGAGAGGTTTCTTCCCAAACTGTATTTGTTACTTAAGAAGAATAAGAGCACTGTTATTTCTTGATATCAGTTTGATTCCATTATGATTCCATTCCACACTGGGGAAGAAGTCCCAGGACACAAACCAAAGTGCTCTTCTCCAAATTTCACTCATTTTATATATCATAAGAAGACAATTTATTTATGTAATTACTGTAACTGTACCACATTGAGATGTAATGAGGAAATACCACAAGCTAGGAAGCACCATCCCCTTCTGTATTTAATGAAGGAGCTTTAAATAGTAAACTGCAGCAGACTGTTTTTGCAAGTCTGCAGGTATCTTCCCTTCCTCTGAAATAGGGATAAAATCCTGCTGGAAGTGCTCTTTTCTAACTGGTTCTGAATCTTTTGCAGAATAATTTATAATCCTATAGTGGGAATATCTCAATACTCCAATAATTCTGCCTCTAAAATGGAGATACCATTAATAAATTTGATTTATTGTAATTTTAGGAAGCCTAGATGGCATTTCACCAGTGTGTCAGTAATGCCCCTGGTCTTTGTTACTAATTATCCTTAAGTACATGCCTTTTTCTAGACTTGCCATTTAGTTTTGCTGGGATGTTAAAAAAAAAAAAAAAAAAAAAAAAAAAAAAGGTTTTGAAATATATATATTTGTTTTAATTGTAGAGCTTTAAAGACCTAAGAGAAGAAAAGCCTCCTTTAAGTAATACACAGGAGTTGGTTTATAAAGTAACTAAAGTTGAACCACTAAGTAATAGTGACCACAGTATAATTAACTTCAACATCCTCAGGGGAGAGATTGTACCAAAAAAAAAAAAAAAGAGGAAGCTAGTTAAAAAGACCCTAAAGTCAGAAGTGAGGAAATTAAAATCCTTAGACTCAGCATGGAGGCTACTTGAGCAACCATAACAGTGCAACAGAAAGCATGCATAATCCTGAACAAAAAAGGAAGCTGACAAGCAAAAATGGATGATGGAGATACAGAAAGGCTCAAGAAGTTAGTACAGTCAAACTTACATTTTTTCTCAAGGTAGAAATTTAACTTTTGAAGTGAACAGGGATAAAATACTGTGGCTAAGATGCACAGAAGATTAGAAGGATGACAGAGGATTTGAGGAGCAGATAGCCTGACATGAAAACAAGATTTTTTCAAGTACTAAGAAGCAGAAAGCCTGCAAGAGATTTTGTAAGTCCAGCGGACTGTATGGTAGAAAAGTGAGAAAGCTAATGAGAATACAGAGAGTGAAGTGAATTGTTTGCATTAACATTTTACATAAAATTTAGGCAAAATAGATCTACTGGACTTCCTCCTGCTAGGCAATGTAGAGGAGGTTTTGTCAACCACAGAAAATAAAGGAAGATGTGCTGGAACGCATTCAGGAATTAAATTAAAAAACTACTTACTGAGACTAGAGAATAAGTTCTGAGGGGATCTAAAAAAATCACCTACAAGAGTATGCAACCTATTTAAAATCAGTATGTCTGCTGGAGTGCAATTACCCTCTATGGAAGATGAAGAGTGGTTCTGGGAATGTCAACATGGAGATCTGTATGTCAGTAATAAGAAACAGGAACAGTTGCACATCACTTAGATTAGGATGATGTGGTCAGAGTTTGAATGGGGGGGGAGGGGAATGACATCAAATATACCCCATTGATTGACATTAAAATATCTGTTAAGTGTAAAAAAGTGGGAATAAACACTGATGTTACACAATGCAATGTGTGTTCAAGAGCATCTCTTCCTCAAATTTGCATTATCCAGGCAAAATGTGTTACATTTAAAAATAGCCACCAACATTACATTAACTATGATGAGTATGTATGTACAGTTCCATCTCTAATGTTGGACTCAGTTCTCACCTTCTCAGTCTAAAAAGATGCAGTAAAAATAAATATTCCTGCAGATATTCCAGAGACACAACATTAATCAAGCTATTAAATACATAATTTCCATTGAAAGAGAGTGTAAAATGTTTAGATTAATTAACTGAGAAAGTTTACACAAGTAAATATTTAAGCTGTTACAGAAACAGGTACTACAGATAAGCTGCTTCTCATCCTATGCAAAAGCAATGGGATGCCCAGTCCAATGGGAAGCAGGTAATCAAGAATTGTTTTCAGTTCTTTGTTAGCACAGCTTATAAATAGCCCATGCGTTCTGTGCCTCAGATATCATAAAATCCAACCCTTTATAAATAGTCTAAAAGTAACTAGAATCTTAGAATATATCTGATTGTATTACTTGGTGTGAACAATTTCAGGGATGTATGCGCTAGCAGTGTACAATGTGAATCTCACCGAATTTCAGCCATATTAAAGAGCCAGCACAATCTAGGCTAGTTGTGTAGACTTTCTGTTATTAGCAGAAAGAAACAGATGGCCTGGGATCTTACCCTAAAGTGAATGGAAGTGCCTTTTTCTCTCTGTTGGGTAGAGTGCTGAGATTACTTAATTTTAAGGCATGAAGTACAAGGAGAAATGAGCCATGTCCTGACTACCTGGAATTAAGAAGCTTTTCTCCTGGAAAACATTCTGGGGATCCAGATAATCATTTAAGGGGACAGGTCATTGCATTAGACAGGCTATTTGCTGAAGATTCCATTTAGATAGTCGAATGCGGTCTATCTGCATTGCAGCATTTGAGGGAATCAGAAACGTAACCAGGAAAATTATGGGATTTTAAAAGGAAATGTGTAAGAAACTGATGGCCTTGCATGGACTCAAGTGGTTTACATGATAAACAAAAGCTGTTGGAAAGAAACCCCAAGGATGGTAGGAGGTAACTGGTAATGACAGACTTTCCCCAACAATTGTGTTCCATATAATGTATTTTGTGATCAGTCTATAAACTCCTAAATCACTTTTGGATCCTTGGGCTTCATCAGAGAGGGAAACTTACTGTTTTGCAGTGTTAAAACTTCTTAACATTATAAACTTAATGTTTTTTGTGCAAGGTGACATAATAAAATTGCGGAATTTTGTCTGCCAGTGGATTGTGTAAAAGTGGAGAAATAGAAAAGTCAGTATTAAATCCAGTGCTTTACTGAAATAAATCATGGCAAACTGCAAAACATTTGGTCATAAGGAAAAGCACATTGCTCAAGTTTCCATAATTAATTTTTCATATCTATGAGGGAACCTGGCATTCAAAATAATTCTGTTCCTTTGCCAACATTGTGACCTCTTACACCGTACTGCAAAGTTACAATCTGATACACTGAGATCTAATCCTAAAGAATCTTTCCTACTTAGTTAGCTTCAGTCTGAGCTTAAACAGTGTTTATTGTGTTGCTGTACTGAATCTCTGCTTAGCCATCAAACTGTTGTGCATGCAAACATGCATGAGAACAAGGAATTGTGTCCACCTGGATTTTTTTTTTTTGTTTGTTTGTTTTGATTTGATTTGTTTTATTTTAATAGGTCTGTAATGATTGTTTTATGTACTTATACAAACTATCCTACTTACAAACTATCACCAAAGTAGTGCCCAAGAGTCCTAATACATATATGTTATAGACTTATATAGTAAAGATGAAATAACTCCAGTTATTCCAGTTTCACCCTCTTTTGCATTTCATCATTCGGAACTGTTGTCTGAATTCTCATTCTTAAATCTTGTCCTTGATTTCCATGACCCCATTCTTGGTTCTTCTGTAGCATCTCTTTGTCATTTCTTCTCCTTCACATCCCCAACTTCCTGAAGGTAGTTAGCAGACCTATATTTTCTTCCTTCTCTCCCATCTGACTAAATCTTATTTTGGTGTAATGGCAGCACCGTATTGCCTACTGTCAGATCTACTTATTTATTCCAAACCTGCTTCCTCTTATCCAAAGTAAAATCTCACCTTGTCTTCTTGAAAGCTCTGCATAGGTACCTAATCTCTCTGTTAGCATGGGGCTAAAGAGAACTGGAATCTTTCCTTTTCAGCCAGTTGTCCTCTGTTTGTAATCACTAGGCACATTCAGATTCATAACCATGTATGATCAATGCTTTTGTTTTGAAAATATGTTTTGCTTGAACAAAGTCCAAAACTCTTTACATATGGAAAGAAAAGAAAAAGAAAAAAGAACATGGAGATAAAATAAAGAAGCGTAAAGATATATATCAAGAAACCTGAATATTGAAGTATTCTGGCTTCAGAGAAGATAAAGCATTAGTAAAGAAAAAACAGCCTTCTTCTACATTGACCCCCTGGTGTGCTTTAACTGTGACCTCAAGAAGCCGTATCTAGATAGGAGAGGGAGTTCAGTTTCCAAAGGCCCATTCAATTGTAAGCTCCTCTGCAAAGTCTCCCAACATGGGGTCCAATTAGTGCCTCTTGTATTGGTGAATTTTTTTTAGAGAACCTGCTGAAAGCAACTGGAATAAGATTGTCAGAGTAACTTTGGACAGGCTACTATACAGCTACACATCTCTATCATTTTCATTCAAGGTAGATTTTTACTGAAGTCAGTCGGAGATTTTGACTAAGCAATGTGGGATCAGGTCCATACTTTTGCTAAGTTTTTATCCTTGCCTGATTCCTATTTCTGCCATCCACTTTGCAGACTTTATTAGTTTTTCTGTAAATTGGAAGTAATAATATTAACTATTTCTGTTAAGTGCTTATTGTCTTATCAGTGAAAAAAGGCAATATTTAATCTCTTAAATGACCTATTTTCGCCAAATTAGCAGAGCCCGTATAAATCATTCTAAATTAGGGCCTTGAGAAACGTTGGGTCCCAAGCTAAGCCTTATAAATGCTGGAAAGATATAGATAAGAAACTAAGTATAAGGTCCATCAATTACAAGTTTTCCAAACAACAGCAAAACTATGTTAATTATTCAAAGAAATCAAATCACATTAACCCTGAGTTCAGGTTGTGAAGCCATGTAAAACCATTTTCCTTTGGTACAACCCAAAGATCTACTATACATATGGAAAGAGAAGGAAATAAGAAAACTGAGCTGAAGTTATCCTCCTGCTCAGAGGGCACTGGGTTATCAGTCTGGCTCTGGGTAGCCTGGTCTGGTGCTTGGTGAACTTGCCCATGGCAGGGGGGTTGAAACTAGATGATCTTTAAGGTCCTTTTCAACCCAGGCCATTCCATGATATGATATGATTCTATGATTCTATGACTGTTTCTTATCCGCAGATAACAAAAAGTAAACTAAAAATGTGTGATTCTCTGATGTGCTTGAGCTAGAGCATATTAACTGTTAGACTGTCACTGCGTAATTGAGACTGACTGCTGTTTAAAATACAGTAGAAAGAATTAGCATTGTAAAATGTTGATTGGATATGTTACGATTCTAAAACAAGGCAGAAGCTTTGTCCTGGTCAGTATTTTAAGCTAATTATTTGTTACTGTTTGTTATTTGTTTGACTGATACAACACAGGGAGGAATGTTTAAAACAAACCAACACAGGAAAAAAAACGAAACACCACTGTCTGCAGTTCAGAAACTAATAATGCTGTCCTATAGAATAATCATCTAGTTGAGTCTAAGTAAACCCAACTGAGGACCACAGAATCAGGTCCACTGCTTCTATTTTACGCTTAGCTACTCTCTTACATCAGATGAAGAGGTACCACAAAGTCTATTGTAAGAAGAATTGCTTCTTTCTGTGTGAATTCCTGCTCACCAATGATTACTGACAAATACTCCATTGGGAAGCTGAAATAATTAAATAAACAATTTAGAAGCTGATGTAGAAAAGCATTGGTTGCTCTCGCTCAGCTCAGCAGGCTCTTGAGATACAGAACTCCTTGCCAGCGTAACAACAGATTTGGAAATACCTGGAGTTCCCATTTCTGTACCTGTAATAAGGCAGTAAGGTCGGAAGTGGTAAATGGTGGAAAGATAATTAGTACAAGAACAGCTTCTGTTACTAATCCAAGCGTTGTCCCCACGCTGCAGGTATAGCAGAGGACTACAATCAGTATGTTGTGCTAGCATAACGTGTACCTCTTTAATGCAATGATACCAACTTCAGTGACTTGCTTTGAAACTAATACTTTCGGTAACTTTTTGAACTGAGTCCTTCATATCTCTGAATTTCTGTTGTTTTTGTTTGCTTATTTGTTTTTCTAATCTCTGACCTGCTGGTTGCTACATAAAATAGCCCTTCTCTGTTGCTGACACCGCGGTTGCAGGGCTTACTAAATAGCTGTGATATTTGCATTTTCACTTAATCAAACTGCAATACATAGATAGATTCAGTCCAGAAAATGGTATACAATTTCCTCTTTCTCTCTTCCTTTCACCTAATAGCAGAGAGGCACCAGAGGGTTACAGGGATGTGTGTTACAGGCTGCCTGCAGGACCCTAGCGGACGAGGCTGTATTTAATGAGCGCGTCTTCACTGACAGATTCATTATTTGTGTTCGGTCGCTTCAAGTCAAAACTGATTAGTTACACTTACTGCAGCAAAGATTTAATGATTTTATTGTTTATCTTCAATTTATTTTGATTAACATCTCCGTTCTTTTCATTGCAAGTGCAATTAGGTGTAATATAACAGCTACTACTTTAATTTTGCTGAAATTAAGATGAATAAGTGACGGATTATGGCACTTTGTTTAGCAAATAAATCATAGTTAAGAGGACTGTATTAGTAATAAATGCAAAAACAGACAATCTAATTAAAATGCATGGAGCTTATAGTTTGAGTTTCCAGAAATGTAATGAATTTTCATTTTAGAAATCAACTAGATTTTGGTGTACTACTTAATTATTGACAGCAAGATGAGAGAAAGGTACGTTATTCTGTAAATCATCTTAATTTCTTGTATTATGTTGGTAGCAGGTTGGCACAAAGAATAAAATGGAGGCATGCATTTAAATTTTTTTGAGTGCTCAGATTATGTTTTAAGGAAACACTGCAATTAGGGTATAGCTAAAAAGAGACTGAGAGTCCAAAATGAGGAAAAAACTCATTAGTTCAATTCTCACATGTTCAGACTTCAGCATTTTCTGCAACAGATTAATATTCTCCAAGTCCCAGTCACGGTTTTCCTTTAAGTTCATAAGATTAAATTCACTGCCACACAGCAAAAGCCTCAAGACATGTAAGATGGAAGAAGGAACTAACGTGAAGAAAACTGAACCCAACAAACATTGAGCAAATCAAGATTGCTCTACACAAGCATCCCCAAATCATGGGGCAAGTAGCAGGGCAGCAATCCTGGAGCCGGCTTACTGTGGGGGTCATATGGGCTTAACTTCTGATTGAGGAGAACCTAGAGGGAAACGAACCCTTCAGAATCAGAAACTTTATCCCTCTGATGTTTAAAAGACCTTGTATTTGACAGGACAGCTTTGAAGATAAAGACCGAAGCACTTTCCAGCTACAGGCTGTTCAACACCCCGCACTGCTACGTGCTATGTGCACTTCAGTTTCTCAGAGTTCAGTCATATTAGAAAGGAGATAGTGGAGACATTTTTTAGTATATTGTAGTGTATTTTTGAGGCTTCTGTGTCTTGCCCAAGTTCTCTTTACAGGGCCTGGAAGAGCTCAGCTCCATTCTACACATCCCCATCATAATTTCTTCCCACTGTTCTGTGTCAGACTGGCCTGTTGCTCTTGGCTGGCCAATGTGCAAATTGCTTAACAAAAATATGCTGACACCCTTGACATTTGAGATATCTCTAAACTAAGAGGCTGCCACTAAAGACAAGACAGGGAGGAGAAGGAGAGACTTCTTTTTCTTAACATGCAATATCCTTCCCCCCCCCCAACCCCCCCCCTCCCATATAGGAGAATTCTATCCCAGGGATTACAGTTAGCAGGGACTTGGAGCAACATATGCTTTATTAAGACCCTATTTTGACATTTTTCCCCTTCCCATTAGGGGCTGGGAGGATGAGGAGAGAAAAAGAAATGGAGAATGCAATCCATAAGATAACAAAGCCTGCAAGAGAATACTTTGTTCCTCCTAAACTTTTAAAGTGATCTTCTTATATTATTGCTTCTTTTTTGTTTGACATTTTAAAGATCACACAATGTCCAGATGAAAGCCATTATTGAAAGAAGTACCTACTATGATTAAGTAGTGATTTTTTATTTGTTTGTTGCTCTACCATATTTTGGACTTCATCACTACATAGTCCTCAAAAGACAGAATTTCAGTGACAATACAAATGTTTTTCAGCTAATGATATGCCTCATAGATTTAAAAGAGACTTAAGTATCATTTTTTAGCAAATGCCTGGGAGGAAAAAAAAAAAGCTAAATGAAAAATAATTCCTGTCCTATGGGTGCAGTGAAAAGAAAAAAAAAGTAAACATCACTGAATTCATTTTTACTAGCATGAAGTAAATAAAGGGAAGGAGGAGGTGCACTGAGGAGATTCCAAAGGCTCCTTTCTTTTTTCCTGACTATCTTGATCAAATCTAGTAATTTCATTAAAACAGGTATCTACTCCTAGGTGTATAAAATCAAGCAAACTAATGAATCTAGTGGCTTTTAAGAAGGCAATATATGAACTTATTTATAAGTGTTTCTGTGTGTCACAGTCCCTCTTCTAATATTACTTTTTAATATTTGATAAATAAATCGATGATTGAGAAAGGCTGAGCAGGAGGGAGAAGGAGAGGAAACAATGCTAACGACCAAACCAACCTGTAAAAAGCAGCCTGCTCTGACTGGAGCCCCAGCCATCAGCTGAGTGTCATGTAGAGAGGCAGGAAGAGCTGGGGGAGGCTGTGGAGGGGTTGGCGAACTGGAGACTGGCAGCATCATTGGTTTGAACAGGCCGTGATTGATTTGTCACCGGAGGCCCATTTGACTGGGCAAAAAGCCCTTCTGATCTCAGTCTCTCTCTGTCTCCTTACCTCTGCTATCCCTTTCTCCTTCTCTACATTTTGACACTGGCACAGCATCTGGGCAAGGGGACTCAAGTTGTGGCCGACACAGAGCAAAAGGGTTGAAGGTCACTGCTGCCGAAAACATATAACGACAGACAAGAGAGATCCAGCTCATCATACTTCTCATTTTCTATCTTGCCTTTAGATCTCCAGAGGTTTACAAAGCCCCAAATACACATACAGACAAATACAAGCACGCCATTCCCCACGCAGAAACACATAACCAAAGCCTCTGTCCTTCCCTTTCCCTCTCTCTCCCCCTCTCTCTCACACATACTCACGCACACACACACGCACACATTCTCTCCCCACCCCTTCCACCTTCTTGTTATCTGTGGCTGGGAGAAACATCTAGATCTACAAATATTAATTACAAAGGACAACAAAAGGTAAGAAGGCATAAATTATCAAAGGTGTCGTGATGTTATTTCAAGTCAATTGCAAATGTGTGAGAGGGGAAGATTTCACCCCAGTGATTCCTGTTTGCCTGTCTGATGGGGACCGGAGCCGATTCCCTCCCAGAACTGCTGCAGCTATGCCTCAAACCACACACTTTCCAGCAGGAGCCATCAGCATGGGCCTTTCTGAATTCTCTCTTTATTTCATTCATTAAGGGCATTAGGCAAGTTGGAATTTGTATGAAAAGGATCCTATGGGAATACTGTCTCCAGGGTAGGTATTTTCATGACTCTCCACATCCTGGGGCTTTCTCTGTATCTCTTTCTCTCTCTTCTGTTAGATGGAGCTTTAAAGGAGGCTGCACTCATCTTCCAGCTAATCTGGGGGAAGGAAATAATCTGAGCTGCATATATTGAATGAAAAAGTATTTTATTTTATAAAGTGATAGTTACTAAGAAATTATGAGACCTTTCTGTTAATTGGCTTTGTTACTATTATTGTTACTCCTGATTGTTTTCAGGTTTTTCTCACATGGGAAAATGAAGATTGCCTTCGTAATGCAAAAAGAAAGATATAGCAGACAGGACAACAGCAAAGAAATATTAGTCAAACAAAGGCAGACTTTAAATTAAATGTGCTGTCGTGTTCCCATAAAAGCAGGACGATCTCAGTGCAGTAGCTCGTTTCACTTGGCAAAAGAACATGGCATCAGTTTTTTAACTTTAAAATAGTTTAATGAACACGAATGGAGAAATAATTTTTCTGTGTATTTAGCTGCTTATAAAGAAGAGAGAATGCTTTAACTTTGATCGCCACAATTAGTTCCCTGGGTATCTAGAGGGGAACAGGGCAGCCCTGGGAGCCTCAGTTCTTTAGATACAAAAGCATTTAGATCGCTTTAGAGCAGTTAATCCTGAGACTGGCTAGGGTCCCTTTTGTTTTCTAACTCCATTGTGGGTTTTGTTCAGTTTTTTCTATTCGCATGATTGACTGCCCAATGGATGCTAATTATCCAAATGTCGCTTCTGTCCTTTGAGTGACTTTCTATGTATTATGGGCAACTGTCATGCATTCTGTCATTCTATATCATATTACATGTATTATCATATGAAAATGGTACTCTGCATAAAGGAAGGTGTCTGAACCAGCAGATGCTGCAGATATTTAAAGGACTTGCTTAATCTGAATGGATTTTCTATAGAAAAAATCGGTCAGAAAGCATATAGGGGAGAGTCAGAAATGGAAAGTTTATCAGGTAATTATTTTTGTCCTTTTGCTGTTTACATGATAATGCACAACGCATTAACTGTCTGTGCTTCTGAAATCTGCAGCCACCTTCCTCCTCCCGAACCAGGCAACCCGTCTGTATTTATTAGAGTATGACAGCTTAAGCTAATTAAACTGATATCTGTCTAAAATAATAAGCCCTGAAACTTAGAATAAACATTATGATTATAAGCTGAAAAGGCAGCTCTACAAATGTAGCATCAATGCAATATTTTAATGATAATCTGAAATTCCTGTATGAAAAACATAGGATGTGGAACTGCAAACAATAATAAAGTTCTGCAAAGAGATTCTAACTATAAATATTTTTACTTGGATCATTATCTCTTTACTTGATATTAATAAGACTGAGGGCTAGCACACATGTGAACTGGCATATTTTTTTTATTTTGCACATATGTGAAAATATATTTGAAAGGATATAAAAAGGTTTTTGCTACAATATTTCCACTAAAATAAACTTAACACACCTCAGTGTAACGTGCATGTCAACACTTAACAGGAATGCAAGATTTATAGCAATAGGGCTTTTTAGATTTGTACTCTGGGGTCCATTGAATCCATGGGCACATCTAGAGTTTCCTCTCCCAAATGTTAGAATAGCATTTTACGTGTGGCATTGATAGAAATACAGTGGATGTGTAACACTGAAATTAATGATCTTGTCCTGCATCAGATATATTTGCAATACGTTTCCATTAATTGTAAAGCTAAATCTTGTGAAATCTGTACTTTATGAAACAACAAAAAGATCCCATAGAAAGACTTGCTCTGCTGTATCAAGATGCTTTGAAATTTTACAGTGATCAAATATACATGATCAAGCTGTGCTTGTTAGGGTATGAGGGGCTCAAAACGGTCAATGATTATTGATCAGACTGTTAAGTATTTGTTCATGATTCTTTATATCCCAAAAGATTCAGGGAAATGAACAGTGAAAAATTGCATCAGAGTCCACCTTTGTTTGAGATTGATGTATTAAAACAGAGTATTCATTTGCCAAATCTGTGGGAAAAATTGTGTGGTAAATGATGACACTATAACTCAAAATGCAGAAATCAGGTTCTCCCTTTTAAAATTATCTTTGTTTAATTTTAAATGCTAATTTGAAAATGTGAAGACAGTCTTTGTAGAACATGAATAGTGAATTATTGATAAGAGCAGATTTACGCAGAAAAAAGCCAGAGGTACAAGCGTTGCTAATCCACTGACCTTTACTTTTCATCTTACATTTTGCTCATGCACAAAATTTCTGAAGTCGCAGTGAGAGGGATTTAAGAGAATCTGCAATGGAAAAGTGGAAATTTCTGTTCTTTTTACAAAATAGCAGATTTCACCAAGGTGCTGTTACTGTCTTCTGGTAGTTCAATAAATATTACTTCTCATGAGTACTTCCAATTAAATGTTTTCTTACCATGTCACCATTTGGCAAAAGTCCCAAAATATTTGAATAATAATTCCTTTTTTGTTTCTTGATATTTCTACTGCATCTGTTTCTTCAAGTCCACCTTACATACTGTTTATTGTTTGAAGATTGACTATAAGGTTTGTTCCGTAATTCAGAATATTGCATGTGTTGAAAGGGAGTGCTAATATATAATTCTTGCAAAATCAGTAGGCATACTTTATTTGACTTCGTTATGCTTTACATTACATAAATTCACAAGATCTTCCCTGAACACAGAGATCAGTTAAGATAAACTTACTACACATTGAAGAAAACTACTGAACACAAAGAATTATTTCTGCAGATATTTGCCTCTAAGAAATGATGGCATATGTCTGTGTCTGAATCTACAAATAGATAGATGGATATACACACATATGCTCACTCACACACACACATAGCCTCATAGTCATGTCTCTTATACATATTTATATAAACAAATTTACATACAGAATCTTTTGTAAATTTTAAAATCAACAACACATATCTTGTATCTCATTTTTAGGGGTTAATTCCCTTAAAGTTACTTCATATCTCTCTAAATGTGAACTACCTTGAAAATAATCAGCCACGTACACACTGACATAAAAAGTTTGCAAAGTATAAAATTGGCAAAATGTCACCGATTGGTTGGAAATGCCCTTTCACCTCCTTGTGTCTGACCTGCCATTTAATTAATCTGTTCTTGTCTGAGAGCAGACAGTGTTAAAGATAAGCAGCACAGTGAGCAAAGCCTACAGCACTTTGAATATGTATTCAGCTTTTCTATAAAATAATTTCACTTACTTGGCTATATTGATAAGATTCATAATTTCTACTTCAGTTTGTATCTCATCTGATTTATCCTGATTGCAAATATTTACACGTGAGAGTCTGCATTTGCCTCTCTTCTTTCAGCTGCATCTGTTCTAATTACCCAGGCTGGTACTGTGAAGTTTGCATCTGCTTTCCATACCTGCTTTCTGTGTTTTCAGATCATTTTTTTGGAGACGTGCAGTGGGCATTCAGGTAGTCCAGATAAGGATTTATAGTGACAAAATATTGACTGGATTTGGTATTCACTTATGAAGGATGACGTTAGTGCCACAAAAATCCCTGTGATGTACAGGGAATAGTTAATTAATTAAAGGACCTGCTAATTGCTACTTGAGGTACTGTGTGGAGATGATGAAGAGTGCTTGGTACAAGGTTAGGTTCTCAGTTTTGACTGAACATTTTCACTTAAAGGATTTCTTTAAAGTACATCCTAATTTTTTTTAATTTTTTTTCCAGGTTACTGTATCTAGTTCAGACTCAAGTGTTCAATTGAGCTTCAATTAATTATAATATATAGTCAGGGTGCTTTAGCTGGGGTAGATTGATGGAGAAGCTTTGTTTCATTTGGTGCAGGTGGCACTGTTTAATAAGCACAGGAGAGAGTGAATAATGTAGTGTTTGCAAAGAGAAATAAGTGCAAAATAGAGAGGTGCAATTAGATCAGCTCAGAAAAAAAAATAAAGGACAAATATTAAATGGTCAGGTATCTTGCAAATAACAGATAAAATACTAATAAGTATCTCATTGAAAACTGCCATTTTAATTTATGAATATGTAAAAGTATTCTCTTAAAATAAATCTAGCGAGCCAGTCTTCTGCCTTCATTAGGCAGGCACATTTCCATATCTGAAAAATACCAGAGTACTAATTTTTAAACACTCCCTATTATTTTTCTCATGCTCAAGTATAGGTAGGATTCTAAATATAAAAATGACTTCAAATGTGTACTTCTAACCTGTATTATAAAATACTCAAACCTTTGGCATTCTTTAATTATTGCTTTTTTATAGTGGAGAAAAATTACCCCATGTAAAATTAATCTGTGCAAACTTGTAAATCTTTATCAATAATTTACTAGCAGATGAGTGGCTTCATGCTTCTCATTCATGCACTGAAGATAAAATAAAGTTGCAGAAGATTATACAAAAGAAAACGAGATCGTAGATAAAAATAAAGCCCTTGAGAATGAAAATCTCCTTCTAATTGCACACAGAAGAATAAAAAGAAGTATATACCACTGAAAGTAATGTTATTCGACTTAAAAAAAAAGTATCTGGTAGCCAAGAGGATACTCTTGTGAGTTACTTAATAAAAGTGTGTGTATGTATTAGGCATTTCAGCAACACTTCTGCATCTAAAAATTTCAGCTGCAGACAGATTTTCCACAGACGATTCCCCCCTACTGCTAACCTCTTAAATATACCTATAAAATACAAAATGTTCCCAATCACCTCCAATAAAGGAAGCTTCCTTACATTAAATGCATCTAATATTTGTGTTAGAAATCTGAAGTGCTTTCTGATGTGGTTAAACTCACAAAGAAATGCGGTTGTAGAACAGAAAGGAATGCATTGAGCACATCACTCTGAATATTTGCAGATGGACGCAGAGCCGTGGCAGTTTACTTATGAAATATGGAAATCATCATATTCTTAGCCTCTGATTATTCAGCAGGGGTAACACTGTCGGACTCTTCATCTACCAACCTTATTTTTGCTATGTAGCCATGTTTACCAAATCCATGATATACCCAATCAGGGCAGCCTCCCAGAGCTCCAGGATTGGCTGGTATTGAACTTGTAAAATGTTTATGAGTGAGTGTTTGCCTGGTAATGTAGCCCTGGGTGCCCTGCTGTCAGCACGGCATTACTGATACTATTACACTCACAGGGTTTGGAGGGAAGAGAAGGGGAGCTGGGTAATGGCAGGGAACTTCCTCATCTGAAGTCTTGGCGTGCATTTAGACAAAATAATTTTTACCAAAAAACTTCACTGCTTTGTTTAAAAAAAATAATCCGTACACTTACTCTAAAAAAATGTTGTGCTACAGATTGCAGGTACGCGAGCTCAAACTGTGTACTGTCTATATAAGATAAATTAAAAATAAATTATTAAGAAGGCAGCTACACTGCCAGATTCAAAAAGAGACGTTTTTGCAATCTTTACCATTTTCTGTGCATGAATTTTGCCAAATGACTAAAAATTAACAATTCATATTATGTAAAAATATTATATTGTTTACTACGGTAGAATCTCCAGTCAGGCAATCAAATCTAAATACAGTATCAAAAATCTATATTCTCCAGAAAAACTCTCTACAGCTATCTTGGATATACAGCCACTGACCTTCAGAATCCTATTTTCTTTACCAATTCACTGTAATAAAAATGAACATTTTGTCATCACTTTGGGAAACTGTGCCAAACACCTTAAAACACATGTCACATGCCAACTTTACTTCGTTTTTCTCCTCAGGGAATAGATACATCTGGAATCATAATCACAGATAAAAACCTTGACAAAACTGCACATGAGCCCAGCCCTTCTCTCCAACACCTACCTTTTCATAACATTTAATACAATATTAATATCAGTTACTAAAAAGGCTTCCAACCTTTACATTTCTGACATAACATGTTCAAACCCATATTTCACACTTCTTGTTCTGTTTTAAGTTCAGTGGATTTAACAGGACTCTGGAGAGAAGATCATGTGGCTGAAGATTTCCCTCCCTCTCCAACACCCGTAGAGGCAGTTTTGGAATTGTTTAAATAGCTGTGGCTATATAAACTGAAATATTCAAGATTATGGGTGTCTTGTTTCTCTCTTGCACACACAGATAGATGCTTGTATATTTATCAGAAATCTACTGCTTGTACCGGCACCAAACAATTTCTACACAACATCTGGGCAGAACATTCTGAATATTTTCCTTTGAAACTTTGTGATTTATTTTTCCTGCGTATTCTTGGATTACCAGACAAACATTATTAGCTCTTATATAATGATACTACTTGGTCTTTTTATCTATGATTGACAGTTTTTCAAATCAAAATAAAACCCATTCTTAGCCAATCATCTTCTTGAAAGCATGTTGCTGTTTTAAGCTCGGTTTGCTTCAGAGACAGCCAGAGATCTTATTCAGCCAGGGGTAAACGGTGAAATTACAGATCCAACAGATTCCCCACTCCCCCCAGAATGCCTGGCTTAGGTAATATTGAATGGCTAATTCCTAGACTGATGCTTTTACTGTATGTTTCTTTATAACAGTAATCAGCTGATGCTGCAAAGAAATGGAATTTGAGAACTTTGCAAATTTTCATTTTTTATTGTGTTTGCAATTAGTACCATGCTGGAAGTACCTCAGGCAGCTCGCTGTATGGCTTTGTTCATGTCAGAATGGTGATAGCAACCTCTTTTTGTTACATATTTAACAGCTTTGAAAGACATTTTTTATACAGCAAATGTACTAGACAGCTTTAAAGCAAGGGACATTAAATAGGTTGCCAATTATTCATTCAACAGCTCTACATGCATCAAAAAAATGCATACCACCAAATTTTCCTGAGACAAACCACTTAAATTTCCTGTGACTCATGCACCATTTCTGCACTAACTGGGTAGGGACAGCAATCATTTAGACAGAGAAACAGATATTAAATCTTTCTTACCCTGGAATACTAAAAACATCTATAAATATGCTCATTTACAGTTTGGGGACAGCATCTGTGGCAAGAAGAGTCTTTTTTTAAAACTGAATGGTGTTTCTTAATAAGCTTATTTCATTATTTTCTTTCACTTTAAAATCACCCAAAGTGCCTCATTTGGCATATAGCAAGTGCAAAAAGTGATATATGAATGGAGCAATAATTTCCCAGAATCGTTTCAAGTCAGCCTATTGAGCAAGTGAATCTGTAGCACACTGGTCTGCCTCCAGCAGCTCGGGGAGATGAAGCTGAGCTGAGCTCCACTTGCTGACAAGAAGCAAACTGTCTCACATTTTAGGAGAACAACATCATTGCCTATAAAAATGAAGAAGAGACAAAATAAATAAAACCAGTTAATGTTGTAGTTAACTTGCAAATCAAGTAAATCTGTTGGTACAGTATTTTAGAAATAAATGATAACAGCATCACACCAAACACACATTTCCGAACGTATAAGCGCTCTGGTTTTGATTTAATGGTATATCAGCGTCAACTATTGCTTCCTTTGCTGGTACACACTTCCTGATGCCTACTGTGAAGGGTGCCCATATTTACAACTGAGTAAGATGATTAATTACACCTTGTCAATCACGGTGCATGAAGACATAACACCACAGCAGACAATGAAGAAGATGCCTGAAGCTACAATTACATTTTAATTCATAGTTTATTGTATGCCCCCATATATTGCAGTCTAATAACCGTAGGGGCATCAAAAACATATGAGATATCAATCACTCTGCCCCCTGGTTTTTCATGTTTATATTATTTCACAGCCTTTAAATTACCATAAGTAGTTACTTATTTCCTAAGCTTTCTTATCTCTTACCTTTTGCTTCCATTTATCTTTTATTCTTAGTACCTTTATCCAACAGCTATAAGTATTTGATGGAAGTTTGTAGCTCACTTAAAATCTGTAACAGACAACCTGAAACCCAGCAATTAGCAAAGACAGCTTAGACTTGTGTTCCTTTGTTGAAGGAGGCGTTGAGTCTTTTGTTCTGATTTAGTCACGGTAGCTGGGTGGAAGCTGGTACCTCATTATGTGGTTGGTCTGTTTGTCTGGTAGGTAGCAGATGGTACTGGAGATGACGTTACCAAGAGAGGCAGGGTAGAGAAACTCAAGACCTGTGATTTGTTCACCTGTCACCTATAACAAAATACAGGTTAAAAGACTTTATTATTAGCTGCACCATTTTTTTAATGAAAAAAAACCCCTCACTTCAAATGAATCTGCAGTTGATTGTAAAGATTATTTTGCTGTAGCAATTTTTCTGCTGCTCATTATTCAGGAATACCCTGGATTTTATTCTGAACAATGTAAATGTCATTCATGTGTCAGTGTGTACATTAGCAGCTTTGTGTTTACATTCTGCTACTCTCCCTGTGTTTTGGTAGCAAGGGTTGGATGTCTTCATGTGTTTGTATATGCATTTAGAAGGTAATCAGTGATGGCCTGTGATTGGAAGTCACGGCTTACCTGCCTGACGTGCTACTGGTTTTAATGGTTCCAGCCACTTAGGCAGTACATAAAATATCATATTTTAATTAAAAAGAAAAATCTTTTAGATAATCGGTATTGTCAGATGGAGTGTACAAATCCATGACCTTTCCCACTTCCAAAATCTGTGTTACCAGTTACATGACACAGAACTGAACTGCATGCTGCTGTTCCACAGCAAGATACGGTGTCCATGGTGTCAAGTGAGCAGTACTCCACATCAGCATTACTGGAGGCAAACCTCCCGCTTGAGACGGTGTTTGAGATGTCTTGTAATTGAAGGCAGGGATAAATTACTTCATTGACATAAGCATTACACAGTCCTAGTAATTCTTTGTAGAATTCTAATCTGAACTAAAACATGAACATCTGCTGTCTTCAAGATGTGGTTTTAGGACAGTCTTTGACTAGTTCCCATGGATGACAAACTAGCTTGTGTTCTGAACGGTTTCCAGTGCAGTCCAGTGGCAATTTCACACGCACCTCTACCAGAGACTTTGTTCTCCTCTGTGACATGCAAGTATATTTAACTGCTCAGAGCAATTCACCAGAAAGATGGTAAAAAGCCTTGATTATTGTAAGAACAGAACACATAAACCTAGCCAGCTGTGAATCTAAATGAAGTCATTCCAATTGTAGCAAAGACAGCGATACCTTTACCGCACCTGGAAGAGGTACATCCCTGCGTCAGACCCGTAATTCTGGTGTAAGTGATGTAATCATTTGCAGGCACGGACAAAGCAGCGGGTCTCATCATCTCAGATGTACGTTCAGGTTTACTTTCCATTGCTCTACCTTTCTAGTATAATTCTAACTGTGATATTGACGTCTTTAATTACTGCACCCTTAGTATCCACCTTCTGAGTACATATGAAGACATGATGAGCGCTTTCCCATTTTGCACTCCCCGTCTTTTCTGGAGGTTTCCCGAAGCTTCTCCCGAAGTTTAGGGCAGGCCTTTCTGGCCCACCGCTCTCGCGGCCGGCTCGGGCAGAGGAGCAGAAGCCGCCACCAGCGGAAGGCTTCGCGGCCAAGGGCGGCACAGCCGGCCACGTTCTCATGGCAGACGTTGTTCGGGAAGGGCCTCGTTGGAGGCGCTCGGCGTGCCGTCAGCGGGTTCGGTGCCTCCAACTCGGAGGGCTACCGACCTCCGCAGTCCCCAGAGCGCCGCCAACGCGGGACGCGAGCCGCCGTGCACGCTGGGCCGGGAGTGGAGCGGCCGGGAGCGGAGCGGCGGGGCCGACGAGGGCCGAGGAGGGCCGCGGCCCCTGCGCGCCTCCCAGCCCCGAGCACATGCCGGCGGGCCCGGGCGCGGCGGCAGCCAATGGCGGCGGGGCAGGACATGATGTCAGAGGGGCTGTAGAAAAGGCGCGGAGCCTCGCGCGGCGCCCGAGCTGCAGACGCGCCGCTCGCAGGCACCGCGGCGGGCGGCGGCTCCGGCTCCGGCTCCGCTGCCACCGCCGCCACCGCCGCCGCTTCTGCTACCGCCACCGCTTCTGCTGTGCTTCTGCTGTGCTCCTGCTGTGCTCCCCCGCGGTGCGGCGCGGCCGCCCCCCGCCAGCAGTGCCCCGCCAGCAGCCTCCTGGGCCCGCGGGCCGCGCCGCTTTAAGGAGAGAGGGGGGCCGCCGAGTGCCCGTCCCATCTGGTGCCCATCCAACTCTTCCTCCTTCCCCTTGGCTTTTTCTTTTCCCAATGAGCTCCAGCAGGCTGGGGGAGGAGCGGGGGAAGGAGCAAACTTTGCCCCTGAGCTGCTGCCGCTGCCAGCCCTCTGGACTGTGAGTGCGTGCGGTGGGCACCCGCCCCATCCTCTTGCAGCATCAGCCTGCTCTCCGCCTGCCGCGCTCCCTCTCCCTCGCTTTCTAAATTTCGCACTGTACGATGTAGGGGCTGGTCATCACTCTTTTTATTTCTCACCGAAGATGGTGTATTTTTTTTTAATATATATTTATCTTATTTATTAATTCCTCCCGATCGTATGCCTGCCCAGCCTCCTGTCAGCTGGGCCAGAGCATAAAGCCTGGGACTGCACCCGGGGCGATGAGCCCTGCGCTGAAGAAGCCTCCCGGAGGGATGCGCCGGTGCCGCGCAGCAGCCTAGCTCGGCGTCCCGGGGCGCGCAGCGCCGCTCGGCCCCTCTCCCTCGTCCCCTCAGCTCGCCTGCTTTGCACCCCGTCCCCTTGAAACCTCGGATCAGAGCCTGCGCCCCGCTCCGGAGATCTCCGCCGGGTGGAGAGCCCGGAGCCCGAGGAAAGACGGGGCGTGCTAGATGCATGGGGGAGGGCTCCGCTTAATGCAAGTTCTGGGCTCCTGCAGGGACCCCGACAACTGTCAGCTGAAGCAGCAATTCGGGGCCTCCTCCTCGTCTTCCTCAGCGATGCTTTTCCACAGCCTGTCCGGCTCGGAGATGCACGGGGTCATCGACGAGATGGATCGGAGAACCAAAAGCGAAGCACCGGCCATCAGCTCGGCTATAGACAGGGGAGAGACCGAAACGGTAGGAGGCAAAGGAATGGGAGAGTCGTTCAACTCCCTAAACGTAACGAACCCTTCAAAAATACAGCTTTTCCCTTAAAGTAACAGATCGGGGGGAAACGTCTGCAAAATACTAAATCGGAAGAAATTTAAGCATGAAGGCACTCCAAAAGATTGAGTAAAACCATGGGGAAAGGCATGAAACTGTTAATTATTAATAACATGCATAGTAATAGTAACGCTTGGGTGGAACAAACGGTGCTGCTCTTGCAAGAAACAGAAAGCTGGAGCAGCCTTTTGGTAGCGTCCAAGCACGCCTTCCCTTCCCCCAGCCAGTTCGGCCTTCAGAAGTTTTTTGGGAGAGGCAAAGTATGCTTTTGTACAGATAACGTTTGGGCACAGCAAAATTTTTGTCTGCAGAATGGAAACAAATACCAGAGAATCCAATTCGGTGTTGTTTTTCAGGTGAGATATCTACACTGAAGTAGACATTATAGCATAGAAAAGCCCAAACAAAAGCAAACGAACAAATAAGCAAAACAAAATCCCCAAATTTCTACCGTCTTTAAATCATGATTTCTTGTAGTAGGAAGATCCATGAGCACTGGATTTCTGAACTTGGTGAACAGATCTGGAAGACGAGTTTCAGGGAAATGGATGCAAGTCTTTGTAACTTTACCACATCTTGTCTTATATCTGCTGGTGGGCAGTGCTTTTAGATGATAAAGGATGCATCCTTCGAGCCAGAATTAAGCAGCAAAGCAGAAGAAATTTTATAAGAATATTAATTTAACTGAGTCAGTATTTATCGTGTACTTTTTTTTTTTTTTTTTTAAAGAAAAGAAATTTCTGGAGTGAAATTATTCCATTTAAGTTACTCTGTCCTGTAAGGTGATGTGCAAGGAGGGTGTCCGATCATGGCTTTTAAGACTTCATCAATGCGTTACGTCTAAATGTTATGTAGAAATGTTCTTAAAAGTGACAGTGAGATTATTTAATCCCAAAATATGGGCTAGAGCAGCCTTTGTACAACAGCATGATTTCTCATCTGAAGGGTTTGGTTGGTTGTTTTTTGTTTTTTTGTTTTTTTGTTTTTTTTTTTTGTCATTGTTTTTTTTTAAGTTTATATTTCTGCATATAATTAAACAATATCAAGTTTTCTTTGCTGGAATAAATATTGTGGCACGATATCTTTATTGATATAATTTATTTATATTCACATGTGGATGCAATGAATAGTGGAATAGAATACTGGATTCTTAAATACCAATTCCAGGCATCAGAATATTTTTGATACTGGATAAGCAAAGCAGAAAAGTTGTGTTTCATTTGAAGTTGGTTTATGAGAAACTATTTCTTGTGTAAAACAATCCCCAGTCGGAGTTCAGTTCACGCCTTAAGGAAATTAGGCATCAGTGGACTCGTGGCTATCGTAGTGCCATCGTTGTGTTTACATGCACTTCTGATAGTGGAAATGCTGTACTGCAAACAGTGGTGCTCACAGCGATGGGGTTTTGTGATCTCTGGAATTGCTGGGTGGATGCAGCCGGTCTCGCCTGTGCTGGAACAAATAGCTCCTTTCTTTTGGGTCTCCCCGTTAGCTGCGTTCTCTCTTCTCGCTTTGCGCAGGGACTTCAGGCTCTAGAGGAGGTAAAAGTAAACAAACAGATCGCCCCCCTTCCCGAATCAAAACAAACTGCGTGTTTGGGGGGGGGGGGGGGGGGGGGAAGTGTTTGGAGTTGTCTTGCACAAGGACAAATCTGCAGTGTGGTTTTGAGCAGAGTGCCATGATAACAGTAAGTTTAGAATGAAGTGGGCATTGCGGGACCTGCCGTAAATATTGCTCTGCTCTGCACCTCTCGTCTCCAACTCTGTTTTAGGGTGCGGGGTGAAACACATGAGAGCACTTAAACGGTTTCCGATATTTTTTGCTTTTTTTTTTTTCTCCGTCTTGGTAGGAGTTGACAGAATTTGTATGTATTTGTTTTTCTTTCTTTCTTTCTTTCTTTCTTTTTTCCAGGGGGTTTCGATTGGATTGCGATTTGACACTGAACTATTAAATTATATAGGGGTTACATTTAGTTTTATTGCTTCCAAGTTTATCCCAGCATAATCTAAAGCATTCTGTTGTTTCGTCCCACTTTATTTCTCACTATTTCGTTTTCCCGATAAAACATTCTGCACCTCAGATTTAGTAACGCTCGTCTTCTTCACAGTTTTATTTACCGATCCCTCCGGTGCTTTGGGTCACGGCAGCTTTGGGTACATTTGTTTGGAAGCAGCTTGCAGGGAGCTGTGCCTGTGCCACTGTGGCTGCTGGGGGTTTGATCGTAATTCACTTGGAGTTTTATTGCTAGGAAAATACACACGCGGACACGCTCCACATATACGCACTCACGGAGCATTAACTATGCAGATACTCTCCGTGTATCCATAATAATCAAATTTAAAATGAACTGTCTGCGATTTTCCCTGTTCTGATTGTTGCACCTGGCTGGTGAGGAGCATCTTTTGTCGTTCCTGGGATTGGCAAATTCATAAAAGGAAAAAAAAAAAAAAAAAAAAAAAAAAAAAAAAAAAAAAGAGAGAGAGAGAGAAAAAGAAAGAAAGAATTCCTGGGTCTCATCCGGACGCCTCCCAGGTTCCTTCTTGCTGCGTTTCCCCCTCCCGCCGGGCCGGGCAGTGTCTGCCCCCGGGGAGCCACGGGGCCGGACCGGACGGAGCCCCACGGCGCGCTCTGCGCTGCAGCGGGGGGACACGCGGCCGTGCAGAGGCGGGAGAGCGCAGCAGCGCCCGCGCTTCTCCCTCTCGCTAACGGTCCGAAATTGTTTTCCCCCAGCAGACCATGCCTTCCATCAGCAGTGACCGGGCTGCCCTGTGCGCCGGCTGCGGGGGGAAAATCTCCGACCGTTATTACCTCCTGGCTGTGGACAAACAGTGGCACATGCGCTGCCTGAAGTGCTGTGAATGTAAACTCAACCTGGAGTCCGAGCTCACCTGCTTCAGCAAGGACGGCAGCATTTACTGCAAGGAGGATTACTACAGGTACAGCCCGTCCCGGCGCGGGGGGACCCCCTCGGACTTCTCACGTCCGGTCGGTCCTGGGGGCTGCGTAGGGGTCGGAGGGCGCGGGTCCCCGGGGGCGGCAGCTTCCGAAGCGCCGGCGGGGGGGATGGCGCTGGGAAGGGACGCGGCTCTCCCCGGCTGTGCGCGGGGCAGGGAGCAGAGCCGTACCGGGAGGGCTCGCCGTCCCCACGCGTGTCTCCGCGCGGGGCCGAGGACTCGGGGCACGCTGTCCTCCCGGCCGGTTGCGGGCCCACCGCCGGGACGGTTCGCGGGGCGGGGGGCAGCCCCGGCCTCCGCGATGCCGGTGGAAAGCGGCCCCGAGGCCGCTGCCGGCTCTGTGCGGCCCCGGCCCGCGGCCCCTCTTCTTCTGTCGTCTCCCGAGCAGACACGACGAAGAGCGGGATGCGCCTCTCACCGCCTCCTCTGGCCGTTCTGTTTTGCAGGAGATTTTCCGTGCAGAGATGTGCGAGATGTCACCTGGGGATTTCTGCCTCCGAAATGGTCATGAGGGCCAGGGATTTGGTATACCACTTAAACTGCTTCACTTGCACCACTTGCAACAAGATGCTGACCACCGGCGACCACTTCGGCATGAAGGACAATCTGGTGTATTGCCGCCTCCATTTCGAGACTCTCATCCAGGGGGAGTACCAGGTGCATTTCAATCACTCGGATGTAGCCGCTGGGAAGGGCCCAGCGTTGGGTGCGGGCTCTGCCAATACTTTGGGACTGCCTTATTATAACGGCGTGGGGACTGTCCAGAAGGGGAGACCCAGGAAAAGGAAAAGCCCAGGGCCTGGGGCAGATCTGGCAGCCTACAATGCAGGTAAGAGACCCTGTCTTCCCCCAACAACAATTCAAACGGTTTGTTTCTGTTCACTTCCAAAGGGGGATTTCCGTTTATTTTAGCTTAAACCGTTAATAATAGTTTAGCTGCAGCATAATTATTGAGATCAAGTGCTGTCAAACTGCAATTACAGAAGCTAATATGTTAGCATTTTTCACTTCAGCTGGAAATAAAATGTTTTGAAGCAAGGTCATCTGGTTAAGGAGGGGGAGAAGGGGGGGGGGGGGGGGGTGTAGCCTGAAATAAAATCTGGAAACCAGAGATTGTAAGTTAGCACTTCAGAGAGCTGTGAATTTTCTTTAGTAGCTACACCCTCAAAGGCTGCTGATGAGTGAATGTTTCTGTCCTTCTCCCGAGCTCTTGCGCCTCGGAGTTTTGGAAGGAAAAGGAGAGAGAGAGGAGGCACAGGGGTGGCTGTTTCCCGGCAGGTTGGGCTGCGGTGCCCGCGGAGCCTGCAGGGGCTGCAGGAAGCATGTGCTGCAGCAGCCTCGAGTCTGCTCCTGCGGTGCCAGACTCGGCCGGATTTGTGTGCATCAGAGGTGATTCAGAGGAGTCAGGAAACTCACAGCATCTCCATTCGCTGCCCCGAGTCGCAGCCTCTTCCTCTTAACTGAGAACAGCAGTAAGAAGAAAGTGGGCAAACCCGCTAACAGCCACAAGCCTGCGGACTGCGCAGGAACTCCGTGTCTCAGGCTCTATGCGCTCAGCTGCTGAGCTGATGTCCTTCCTCGTTTAATCTCCCTACCATAACAGCACTGTAATTCCGTAGGTAAAGGAATTCGGGCAGTCTCCTGCCTCCCTCCTTCCCTCGCCAGAACACCGTGATCCCCGGCGCTGCTCCTTGTGTGCAAAAGGGAAAAGTTCTTGGACGGTAGAAAACGCTTAGATCTCGGTGCGGTTCGAACTCTAGGCGGAGGTGGGGTTTCCTTCAGACCTGAGCACCCATAAGCTGTCCCGTTAGGCGCGCGTTTCGTTGTGCCACTTCCGTATTGTTTGCGATGTTTCCCGTTGTTTCGAGCGCGTTTTCTCTTCAATCTGCGGGGCTCAGATTCGTCCCGTAGGGCTCCCGTCCTTCCGTCGCGTTTTGCCTCCCCGAGGTGGCGCCAGATGGGGGGGGAGGGGGGAGGGGAGCATCCGGACCGGGCAGCGGGCAGGGAGAGAGAACGCGTGGGGAACGGGGAACCGGAGCCGACGGTTTGTGCTGAAAATGGCAAGGAGAAAAGGAGCGTCTCCGAGTGCCAAGTACGCCTCAGGAACAAAATTGCCACTAATCGCGGGTTTTACCAATAGCTGAATAATATGGAAATCCGTACAAAAATCCGTAGGTGTCCCGTGGTGAAAGGTGTGTGCGACTGCGAGCTTTCAAACGCTCAGAAAATGTGCGTCCTGCCCGTTTAGAAATGTTTCCTTTTCGGAGGGATTCGACTGTAATTGCCGTTCCGCTGTCCCCCTGTGCAGGGCAGATGTTCGGTTTCAAAGGACCTGTAACCGAACCGGCGGCATCTGTCCCGGCTGGGAGCAGTCTGAGAAAGCCCTGCCGCTCCCTGACCTCCCGAAGGAACCGTCCTTAAATGTACCTTAACAAATCGTTCAAAAATAATTGCCCTCCCGTTTTGCTTTTCTAATTTTGGGTTAGACCCCGTAACTGAAGCTTAACAGGTCTTCGAGGAATCTTCAGCTTCTCTGCTGAAGCTATTTATCTACTTAACTGCTTACTAAACCAATAATCAATTAATTTATATGGTAATAAGTGCCATTGAGCTTGGAAATCAGAGCGGGTGTTCTGTTGGTTTAAAATTTCACAAAGCAGGAAATGATTGCAAAGCCTTCTATTTTGTGTCTTCTAAAGGAGACCGTTGAAAAGTGCGTGATGGTTTCTCTCGAGTTATTTTTAATGGACCTTCTCCTTCCCTTCTGAGAATTGCACTAGGAACGAACAATATTGTCCTTCGGGAGTGTTTGTTGCTGGTAATTTGTGTAGAATACTTTGTGTAAATAAATCTACACCCAGAGGTGGTGGGAAAAGGGGGACCCGTAAATACAGCCGGAGTTGAGATGGGAATTATTTCGTAAGTAGCAGCAAACATTCATCTGCGACGTGAATTGGTCTGGCTCGCTGCCTCTTTTTTTCTACTTAAACGAAACGCTGTTTGCACGGGGACGATGAGTTCTGGATGTGGATGGAGCCTGACAAGTGGAAAATAGCTTAGAAGGATGCCGAAACTTCAAAAAGATTTCGTGTTTTTTTTTTTCCCTCCCCTCCCCCCACCCCCCAAAGTGTGTTCTGTGATCATCGCTCCTTTTTTCACTTTTGGGTTAGATTTTGATTTTTTTTTTTTTTTTTTGTTTGGTTTTCCTTTTTTTTTTAGGTCAGTAAATCAGTGGCTGAAAGCTTGCTGAACACAGACGCACCTGTAAAGAATTCTGAACGCTCCCTTTGTGAATTAGGCCCCAAACCTCCCACAGCTTGCTATATTTTATTCATGTCTATCTGGTCTGTCTTTAATATGAAGACAGTAAAATATCCCTTAACATGATAGTTGTAGGGGCTGGGGGCGGCACGAGCTGGTAGAACACCCGTGATCTGTGCAAACAGCAAAGGTGTAGAGAAACATTTCCTTCCATCGCTAGCTGCGTGCTGCGGGGCGTTGCGGGGCGTTGCGGGGCCGGGCCGCTCCGTGTGGCAGCGCGGGGCTCTGCGGATCGCCGCCCTGCAGGCGCCTTTGCGGAAAGTTTTCTCTCGACGGAATTCGGAAAAACCCGTTAAGTTTCGCAGAGCTGATTTCTCTTTTCTCTCCTCACGTCCTCCGGGACCGAAAGCTCAAAATCAGCGTTCCCGCGGGTACAGTAGCAGAACGAGCAAACAGAAGCCACAGCTAAAATAGGGATCGTTTCACAGCAATTTCCTAAGAAAAAATGAGAGTTCCGTCCTTTCCCTCCTCCTTTTCTTTCCCCGGCGCTCCGACGGGTCACCCCGGGCGCAAGCAGCCGCTCTCCAGGGCGCACTGCCGGCCCGGGGCTGCCGGGGGCTCCGCCGTGTCCCGTGGGCTCCCCGTGCAGCCTCCGCCCGCTCCGGACCCTGCGGGCAGAGCGGATCCGCGGCCGGCCGGGTTAATCGCGGAGCGCGGGGACCGACGGCGCGCTCGCACCGGCCATTCAGCGCCATTCAATTGGCTTAATTGAGGGGAAAAGCCCTCCGCGGACGGCTCCTCCCGCAGCGCCCGGCCCGGCCGCCTCCCGCCCTTTGTCCGCTCCGGGCCCGGGCCGCTCTCTCCCCCTAGAGGCGCCGCGGGGCCGGGCCGCTCTCGGGGTGCCGTGGCAGGGCCGCCGTTCCGCGCCCCGCGCTCTGCGGCCCTGCCCGGTGCTTCTCCAGGGTGCCGCCGGGCGCCCCAGCGGCAGGGGGGAAACGTCGCGTGCTCCGCACACCACGGCTGCCTTACGGGAGCCGAGTTAAATTTTAATCCTGGTTGCGATGAGGGTTCCGGTGACTGAGTGTCTCCTCCTGCCCCTGGGGAGGAAGGCTGCTTCCGACCCCACTGTTTCTCCACAGAGTCCTTCGAGTGCTCCTACCCAGCAACAAACGGGGCCGCAGCCCTGCCCCATCTCCTTAACCTAAGTTCTGTCTCCAGGCAGAGGTCTCTTGCAGAAGGAAAGGGGTGCATGTTCCAGAGCCATTAGAACAGCTAGCTGGTACGTGCTCCTAATGTGCTTCTTGTTTCACCATGCTTTCAGCATCAGGATTCATTTGTTTTCTTTTTGGGTAACTTGACATGTCAAACAAACTACTAAGAAGAGAAGTTCCTCCCAAGGAAATTCCTCTTTCCCATCTTCTTCACGTTACATAACTTTTCTACCTGCTAGCAAAGCACGTGCTTTGCTCTGACTCCCAGCACACACAATCTGGTGATCGAAGTGTGAAGCAGTGCTCCTGAGTTTTCTTCTTCAAATAGTGTTTACTGTAAGGATAACAGTGCATCCCTCTTTGTTCTCACATTGTTGGTTTTAGAGACAGCTGTGCACATTATTCTGTAGATGATATTTTGATCACCAATATTGATCTTAGGGAGCAGGACCCAATTTCTAGTGATGTTCTCAGTGGACTTCACTTTCTGTGGCCAAAAGGAATCTCTGTCACAATGCTGTGGTAAGGCTGTGAGCTGAGAGCAGCCGGGGGATGGGAGGGTGATGGTCTGGTGTGGGACTGTTGGGGGTTGGGGGGCAGAAAGGGCCTAGAAATAAATGGTCTGGGATCTAAAAGACACTTGGCACCACTTCAGAATTTGTTTTATCACAAAGCAGAAATGAAATGGTTAATTTAAAACTCTTCAGTTTGACCTGAATTTTGCCAGTTGTATTTCTGAAATTCCCAATATGAGTCCTAGGCACTGCAATTGAATGGGAACTGTAAGCATGGGTGGTTGAGCAGTTCCTTTGGGAGACACACAGGGATGCCACGAAGGAACAGGGAGCACGTGCCTGAAAAGCAGTGGGCTGCAGGAGGAGCCTGTATGGTGTCTGGCATCGTGGCACCTTCTGCAGAAACTCCACTCTGCAAACCTCCTTGTGCTTCTGTACCTCCACACCTGCAATGCCCATAGACATGGCATGTTGATGTAAGAGATGTACATCGGATCAGATCTAATAAAACAGCATTTTGGAGATGGTGCCAAGTACCACAACCACATGTGAGACTGGCGCTGATGTCAAGCTGGGTGGTGCCTGGTGAGGAGCAGCTCATGCTCTCGCACACTTCAAAATCTGCTTTGTGACTTTCTTCCCAGCAAAGGACAAGAGTGGTGCATATTTACTGCTATTTTAGTATTATTTTTATTAAGAATTATGAGAAATTCATAGAGCAAATTGCTCATTATCAAGTAAGGGCTTGATGAAAAGCTGATACCTTCATTCCCTTCTGGGAGCGTTTAGAATCAAGTCCATTTTCTTGGGTCCTGATTGTATATCATTCTTTACAGAAGAGGATAAAATCCAACTACTAGCAGCCGTAGGACTTGTTTTGTTGCATATCAACATGAACAGATCTCAGTCCTCCAGATAGATATTTTGGTGCATTTTCTCCTAGCTCTTGGCCTTGTTATTTCTGGAATTTGAAAGCGTTTAAGGGAACACAGAGATCTTTTCTATTTCTAATATATGAAACTCTGTATGTTTAGAACCGAATACCATGTTGTTCCACATTTCCATAATGCCATTTGCTATAAGCAATATAGTTTCAGTTATTCTTCACAGTATTCTTCAGAAGAAGAACTTAGCTGTGAAGGATTCTGGGGCTGGTGGGATCGCTGCAGCTTTGCACCTTGGATCTCAGTTCTTCAACCAAAAGACAGATCTTGCTGCACTCTGTCCAGCTCCATGGATTCTATGATTTTACAATCTCCTTTTGTATGTCTTACACCTTCTAAGTTCAGGTGCTCCAGTTCCTCCATACACGACAAGAAGCAGAAATGCTTCTTATTACTAGGAATTTGGCATAAGGAAGCTGACTGTGAAGGGTTTATGCAGATGTATGCACACACACACTTACATGTACAGCACAATTTTTGTCTTTTTTTTTTTTAATTGTAGCAGTACAGAAGCACAGAGATGTTGTAGCACTGAGCTCTCGCAGGCCTCGTTTGTACTGCACCATAGCTTGTAAAAAGTTTTTGAGAAGCTGAAGTTCACAAAGCAGCTACAGTACATGCTGCTGAACTGCTTTCCATTGTCTCTCTGTGCATGTTTTTCTTATAAGAACACACATTTAATGTAGGTTTTTAAAAAGCAATTTTAATGCATGCCTTTCAGAAATCGTATGTATTCAGCAGGGCTAAAAAACTGATAAATGATATGAAGTTAAGTTAGACTACAAATATATGCATGTCCATGAGATGTACTCCATTGTAGCAAATGAGCTGTAGTGGATAAGTGGGAAAAAAAAAAACCTGTTTATCTGCTTAAGAGTTTCACCAATAATTCACATTTTAAAATGTGTTTGTGAGAGGTTTTTTTTTTTGCATGCAGCACAGAACAGACATTGGTGAGTTGTCATTACTTTTAACATAAAACTTACAGGGAATTAAAAGGGAGTTGCAGATATTGGTGCAGAAAAAGTAAATGAATAATAGCTCGTCAGAGCTAATTTTTAGATAGATCCATGATTTTTTTAGTGAATCTAAGCTTGGTGCTTAATGGTTTTTTTTTTTCCAGAGTTTTTCTATGACTTGCTGCATGCACATATAAATCAAGATTGACTTTTGGTCCGTGAGACTGTTTTGCTTGGCATTCAACATGTAATACAATTGGATAATTATTGCAGTGTTCCTTGGTTGCAGAGGTCTCTTGCAGACTTTAATTTATGCAAATGTATCAGTCATTCCCATTCAGTGATTTAAAAGATTTTAATAGAATCAATCATTCAAACTATTACTTTCAAATACTTAAAGAGTGAAATATTAATAATAAAAAAAATTAATTTTGAATTTGGTGCTGATATATTGTATTAACAGCTTTATTTCTCGAGCTAGTCAAATTATAATTTGCTGTCTGGTACCTACAAACTTTATTTCTTTTATAGTGTTTCATTTAATGGTCTCTCTTGTACTCTACAGGGTTTAGTTTGATGGAGGAAATAATTATAATTTTAACTGGTCTGTTCCATCGAGGTTTAAGTGGACTCTATTGTGCAGCTTTCTTTGTACATTACAATGCAATTTATAGTGATACAAAGTACATTAAAACACTTTACAGAGTTGAGGACAGCTACTGTCCTACAAACAGAAAGTGGAGGAAAGGCTGTGTGGAGATGGAGGAAAGAAAAAAGGAAACAGACTTGACATTTTAAAAGCCATAAAGAGGCAGGTGAGGGTCCTTGCAGACTGGTTATTGTAAGGGAAACATAGAAGATGCAGAAATGGAGGGGAAGGCAAGTAGGGTTTGTACCAGTACAATACATGCCATGGTATGTTATTTTAATTGCTGCACTCAGATGAACTGCAAACAATGTTGGTCACGGAGCAATAGATTTCCACGCCTTTTCCTCTTGTTGCCTTAAGCTTTAAGCTGCAATGAAAACGATGGTGACCACCTGGATAGAGACCAGCAATACCCCAGCAATCAAAAAACAAAGCGTATGAGGACATCATTCAAACACCACCAGTTGCGGACAATGAAGTCATACTTTGCTATTAACCACAATCCTGATGCCAAGGACTTGAAACAGCTAGCTCAGAAAACTGGCCTGACCAAAAGAGTTCTTCAGGTAAGAAGAGCAGTCTTTTGTCTTGAAAAGTAAATAAAATATCAGTTTTATGTTTGGAATGCTGTGGATTTTGCTTATCCTCGAGCTTTTCGTAGTCATTCGTACCTTCTGGGAAAATTCAGTTCAATTCTGGAAAGTATGAGAAAAGTTGTTTAGTTTCAGCTTCCCAAAAGCAGATCGCTTGCGCTCTGATTTTTAATGGCAGTTGTGAAGGTTTGGGGTCTGCTTACTTTCCTGAGGTTAGTTAACTCTGGTGCATGGTTCGACTTCTGATCTGCTGTGAGAAAAAGTACATTATTTCAGTTAATGTAAATAGGTTTTAATTTAGAAATTGATGTGAGCAGTTGTCTTTATAAGAAAGTAATCAGGCATTTGGATCTATTTTATCTGGACAGGAAAGATCTCTTTTCTGTCAAAATGCAAGAGGACACATTTAATTTCGCAAAGATACATTTTGTTTAGTCATAGCATAGAGCTTAGAGTGAAAGAAGACTGCTTTGAAAGTACTTTTTCAAGTAGGAGGGTACGTGCTCTGAGTTTTTATGGGAAGGAAAGGTAAGAATATCAGTTGGCTCAGTTCCATTTTAATTTGTAGTTCTGATTCAGTAAGTCCATTTTAATGGGCACTTATTCAATAACTGTAACTAGAGATAAATTTAGGCATACAGGAGCTGTGATGCTCCAGAATCCAGAACTGAAATCTTTAAATTGATCTTAATAATAGAAAATTAAAGTTTGGGGCCTCATAGAGAAAGCTGGAGCTCAGAGACGGACTCATGGGAAAGCACAGTGGATAGCTCTTGCAGCCAAACAGAGGGCAGCAGACAAAAATATAGAAAAACCTGACTTTACTGGAGATATTGTGGGTCTTACGGAGTTAATACCTAAAGGTTTGTAGGCTTCCTAATAAAAACTGCTAATAAAAGACTGTGTGTAATTCATTTTCTTGGCTAGATCCCCCAGAACTGGATTTTGTTTGTTTTTTGAAGCTGATTTGCGGTGGTGGAACGGATTCCTCCTTCATTACTGGTGCACATCCTGGCACTTGGCATAGCGTCTCTTATAGCGGCTCTCCTTTATCCACACATGTGGAGGAAAGGATTTTCAGCATTTAGCTATCATTATTTTGAAACTTCTTCATTTCATCATCAGCTTGCACACTTCAGTAATACCTGCTGTCTGTTACAGTACATTCACACCTGAATCATCTTAGAAATTTCGCACAGTGTGTGAAGAAATCACTTCCGTGTCTGGAAAACACCTCTGTCTTGGTCATCTTTCTGTTTTCTTTCCTCAACCTGCACCACCATCTGACTTCCATCTCTCCTTTTATTTCACCTCACAGGTCTGTCCTTCCAACTGCTTTCTAAGACATTTTATCTGTCCCTTCCTTCTTATTTACATTTCCTCATCTCCGAAACTGAACTCCATGTCTCCATTCAGTCTCTATTTCATTTTCTTGATTGCTTCTGTTTCCATATTAAATACAACTTCCTGTTTTAAGGTGTGCTTTTTTTTTTTTGTGCCAATCCCTTACAATTTCACTAACTTTTTTTTCATGGTTTCAGTAATTAGTGTTTCACTTCTTTTACTTCCACAGTTAAATACTCCTTTATCTCTGGGTGTCTTTAGATAAGGAGAGTTGCAAGGTAACGGTGGTGGGGATTGCACACAGAGCATGATCTGTTGGAGGCACTTCAAGAAAATGACTCCGAGTGATACCTTGTCTCACATTGCTTGAGTTTTCCTGTCTGCTAGGAGCATTCTCTACTTTATACTTTGCTGGTGTTTGTGTTTGAAAATTAATTTGGGCCAGTTAAAAAATATTTATTTAAAAAAATTTTGGAATCTTTGTGCTCAGTTGGCTTATTTCTAACCTTTGAGAGCAAATAATATGGTCTTGTGAAGCTGTGGAGGTAATTTTTCAAACACTGAAGTTTACCTGTACAAGTTTCAAGGTTGCTCCTTGCTGGGGAAAACTCTTCATGATGTTGGTTACTGAGATAGTGTCACTTGTTAATTCTTCTGTACCAGAAAGGTTGGCATTCTATCTGTATCATTTACTGAACACAAAGTAATTCCCTGACACTATTGATCTAAACAAGCACCATTAGTATTAGTCTCTTACATATTAGAGGCACACAGACTCCCAGATGTGTGCACACACATTCCAGTGGTGAGAAATTTTCTTTTTCCCTGTGTTGTTTCTAGGTGTATCTGTAAGCTCTTCTATTTTCTGTATGCTCAGATTTCAGTTCAGCAGATGAAGGATAATGACTTCATATATCGTTAGAAGAATGTATTTTAATAGAAAGCATAAGGTAGCAGATGAAGGGACAAACAAATTCTCTTGTTCTGAAACCGGTGGGATTTCCAAACACGCATAACAGCGTTCCTAATGTTTTAAAGCCCTTAATGTAAAGGCAGTGCCATATAACATGTCATGAAGGTGGTTTATCTGTAAATCAGAACCGAGTTTGTCCATCTTCTTAATGATCTGTAATATTAGACTTGGAAGACCTGACTTCTGTCTTGCCTTTGTATACAATCAGTCATCAGCTGGCCAAATCCAGAAGCAGAATGGCAGGGAAATGTAACACACTGCTTCAAGAATGACGTTTCCTTCAGTGGCCCTGTAATGCAGACTATTTTCCTAAAGTAAACACATTAGAATTACAGTAAGCCTCTTTATACTTTTACTCCCTGTTTGATTTATCTTGACTCTCATTTAGCCTCATGTTTGCAATTTAATGCAACTGCAGCTAGGGAGCACAAGCCCATTGCTGTGAACTATCATTTGTAATTAAAATGACCAGTTAATGGTAAGCCAAGTAAATGTCATAAATGTTACTCATTTGGAATTGATCTTTATTTTTGTGAGTTCAGAAAGTGAAGGTGGAAGTAGGTAGACATAAGGACATAGGATTTGCTGGCCATAGCTATGCGTACCTCCTCTCTACCCAGGAGTCTGCAATACGGCCAGGTCTGCCGTACCCCTGGCAGAAGCAGTTTAGGAACATGAACCATTGTTTTTCAGTGGTGTCTTTACACTGCTCATCCTTTTGGAATCATCTCCAATAATGTTGCTCTGAAGACCTCCCAAAGTTTACTGCATACATTTGTACTTTGCTAACTTTCCAGTAGTTGACAAATATGAAAATTTTCTCAATCATGCATGAGTTTCCTGCACTCCTCTGTGGTGAAGGTTTGCTTTAGGTCAGCATACTGCGGACGACTTACTGAGACTTTGTTCCTATAATATCCTACAGTTCTTTCAACTGTGCACTTAATAATAGGGACAGAACAGCCAGAATGTGTGTGCAGTGACTGAACAGTTTGCTATGTGCTGGCACATCCTTTACATTTTTATTTGTACAACCAGCATATAACAATTGCAACAATGGAGACATTACAAAATTAAGTTATCTCAGATGATTGCTTGGCTTCATACATGACAGTATCTGAATTCTTTACAACACTTAGCATATTTATTATCAGTACTTTCCTTTCTTATGGAGATAATATTTTATTCCCATTTTACAGTTGGAGAATGGAGACAAAGAGAGCTGAACTAGTTGTGCAGATCTCTGAAGCACTAGCATGACATTTTAACTGCAGCACCACTCTGCCTCGCTGCTGAGTGCCCAGCGACAGGCATTCAGCTCTGCTACCAGAATGTAGGAGCACCAGTGGATCTCACAGCTGCTTTTATTTTTCACTGGGAGTTTTTAATCCGTATTTTTCCCCTTTGATTTGAAATAGCTCAGCCCTGTAAATGATACAGTTGGACAGAAGAACACTACATACTTCTCAATGATTTTGTTTATTTTTTCAGAAGGCCAGATTCCTTATTGTGTAATTGATGTGAGTTAAGTCCTTCTGGAACAATTCTTTCAGTTATGTATATTTGGATTATTATTTCTTTACTTCAATGTAATGCTGTTCCAGGTGCAGCACTGCTGCCATTCTGCACGGGGCAGCAGTCCTGCCTTGGCAGCTCCTACACACTGCTGTGCACAGCTCTGAGTAACAGTGCAGAGCAGCAGAGAATCAGGACTGCATTCCTACAGCTCAGAAAACAATAGTTCCAATTCTTTTACTGCTCTTCAATGTGAAGCCTTTGCTAAATACTTCTGTATCTTAATTGCATACTGGAATATCACTGTTACAATAATTATTTTGTTATTCATTTCTGTAATAAAACACAGCATTTTCAGAATTTCAGCTAAGAAATATTTAGATGCCTTTTCAGTAATAATGCAAATATTTATTGTTAGATGAACTGAGAGAGCTCTGCAGTCATTAGCTGAAAAACCTTGACAATAAGTCAGTGAGGAAGAAGGAGAAAGGGCCATATTGTCTATTTTTTTTATAATGCTTGCAAGAATATGAAATATTTTCTATGCCTGATGTAAGCTAACACTGCTAAAGAGAGGATGAACCACCTCACATTCACAGCTCCTGAAAGCAGCATTAGTGGTTGAGAGCCATCTGGGCTCAGGTTTTCATGTTTAGTAGAAGACAGAGAGGAATACAGAAGCACCAACAATCTTGCTCATTTTCTTACTACATTTCAAATCAGAATCAGAAATAATACCATAGAGTTTTTTGCCCTGTGAAAGTTAAGGAGCAGCTGGACTGAACAAAATGCTGTTCTGCAGTTTCACATACTTTACACAAGAAAATTGTCTGTGAGTAGGAATGGAAATTTTACTCATATTTGAGACTTTGACATACGTAAACAAGTATATTTTCAGTGAACACTAATGTGAAATTTTGCAGAGGTGTGTGTATACACAACTGGACTAATGATTTTTTCTGCTTTAATTATGATGTAACTATGGTACATATCAACAGTGGCACCTCTCTACACTTACATTTAAACTTTATACATGCGATCCTTTTTGGAAAGGGTATTTAAAAAAAATCAAAGCCAAATAAATTCATTTGTGGGACAAATATAAACGATCTCTATAGAAAGGTAAAACAATCCCAAAAGTGATAGAATTGCTGATTTTTACTCATTGGTGAGATTTTACAGCTTGAATGACCAGAGCAAAAGTAATTTGGTTCACCCGCACACCCTGCACAGGAGGTTGGCTCAGAGCCGTGCAGTGGCTCTTCCACTTCTCCTTGCAGGCTCTGAATGAGCAGCCATGTGAGAGGAATATGCTGGCTGACAATGTTTCAAGCAAAAGTACTGCATTTGTTGTTTTCATACAGCATCACTGGCCTTTAATAGCATCACTGCTATTACGGACTGTTTAAAAAAATAATACACATATTTTTGCCAGTGCTGATCTAGAAGATTTTTGTTTTCTTGATATATGTAAAACCAATATTTACTCTTTAAACTAAGTGTTTTAACAAAGGGAGCACAGTCATAAACTGCTTTGAAATACTAAACTTTCAGAAACAAGTGGGGGTGTAAGGTATGAATGCAGCTCTCATGGCCACCACAAGAACCAATGCCTGAGAATCATTTCCTTGTGGCACTGATGGGAGGAAGTGCAAGAGGGAGTGCGTGCACTTACAGATCCTTGGCTGGGGGTGATGGCTTTCCTGAGAAAAAGCAGGAGTGCATAATAGGGGAAACTTGGGGCTGGACCATCTGCAGATGAGAAGCAAACCAGTCAAAGGAAAAATGGTCTGAGACATCTTCATCAATTCTAACTGCAGCTGGTGAGATGAGAGGAGAAAGAGGAGACTTCACAGGACTGCAACTTTGTTGTGTATTACTCCTCTGCTAGCAGTCTAGCTTAAAGCAGATCTTGCAGCAGGAGCTGGGCTGGCTCAGAGTTAGAAGTCAGAGTTTCTGTGTAGGATGTTGTGACCACATCACAGCCTCATGAGCTCTGCACACTTATTTTTCCTCTATGAACCACGGGGGAGAAATCTGATGGAATAAGGCTGAGCAGGTACTTTGACTCTCTCAGTTCCTTTCTTTGACAGACACAGAGATGATGAATTTAATTACACCTGGAATTGAAAGACTCGATCTTATTCCTTAAATAGGTCAATGTGAGAACAGTGGGATCAGCACTGAGTCAATTACAGAGAAAGTGGCAGTGACAGAAGGCCTCCTGATAAACAAGCACTGTGGAATTTCGGCTAGTTGCAGCAGTAGAATTGGATGGCACCAACAAGTTGAATATGGAGTACTTAATGACATTCTCAAATTTAATCCACATAATATTCTGTTCCTAGATTTTGTGTGAGTTTCAGAAATAAATTTTATTATATCTATTTTCAAATAGGTCAGAAAATTATTATATCTTTAAACAAACTCTGCTTGGAGAGTGTTATTAACTTTGACCTAAACGCAGCAATTTAACTGAAAAAGCTGAAGTCCTATTTTTGTCCTTTACATACAGTGAGATAATAAATAATGCAGGAAGTAGAAATCTTGGAAACAACTTCGCTGTATATGGATATCGCCTATTCTGAAATCACATTTTTTTAATGTAATGTGAGTATTTAATACCACTCAAGACACTTTTTCAATCATTATTCCAGGATGGAAAAATTTAAAATGAGCGTGGCATAGGAGCTGAAGCATTTGAGAAAGAAGAGTAAGAAAGAGAGGCAGAAAAAGTGAGAGCGCTGCTGAGGCCGAGGCATGAGAAAGCTCCCAGGAGGGCTCCAGGAGCACGGGCAGGCAGGGCACTGCAGGCCAGGTCACTGCTGAATGCCGTGGGAGGCAGACTTGAGATGTGAGGTGCTCAAACCCATTAGCTTGTATTCATCAGATGCTTGATTTCTATCTCATCCTGAGAAGTACTTCTGGGAGCGAGAGAAATTGAGCGTTTGCAGGAGCCCCCAAACCTATCGGCATCTTCACAGGCAGCCTTAACACAACTCCCCTCCTCCTTCCTCAGCCTGTTTCTGCCCCAGGCAGACTGTTTACACAGAGAACTGCAGGAGAGGGAAAGAGGAAGGCTTCATAGGCATCCAGAGGACACTTTTCGTGACTGGGGCTACTTTTCTTACATGTTACCATAAAAGCATCTTACCCCATTCAAGCTTTGATGAATTTGTGAGTTTGCTTTTGCTTTCTAAACACTGCAGCTCTTTAAATGCTACCCTGTTATATTAAACTATTTCAGGTTTGGTTTCAAAATGCTCGAGCCAAATTCAGACGGAACCTCTTACGTCAAGAAAACACAGGGGTGGATAAGACTTCAGATTCAACACTCCAAGCAGGGACCCCATCAGGTCCTGCATCAGAAATATCCAATGCCTCCATGAGTCCATCCAGCACTCCCACTACCTTAACGGACTTGACTAATCCTACTATGCCTACTGTGACATCTGTCTTGACGTCAGTGCCCGGAAGTCTTGAGGTTCATGAATCCCGAAGTCCTTCACAGACAACTCTTACAAATCTTTTCTGATGACTCTTAATAATTTCTTTAAAAAAGAAATTATCCTTAGTTGAAATTCCAAGTGTATTTTAATAGAGGCTTTGAGCAACTGACTAACCACCGTTAGGATCTCTCCTAAGAAAACAGAAGGAAATTAGTGTTCTGGTGTTACAGAGTATGGACTGAAGAATAACTTGGAAGATCTATTGCAACACAACATTTGTGTAACTGTACAGTTTTGTGGACTGAGCAAGGGAAACAGCAATTAATTTAAGTTGGCTAAAGCTTCTGTATTTTCAAAGACTGCCATGTGCCTTATACACTGTTTTATCTACATACTTTGAATTCCGTGTCCACTTCTCTCTTTTTCTCTCTGTATATTTATGACCAGGGCAAAAATGATAAGAGTTTGTTACTTTGAGTAGTCCTAAGTCTTTCATTGGTTGCTTTGTTGTTTTAGAAGTTTGAAGTCAAAGTCTGTTTGAATACCAGAATTTGTAAAATCTAACCAATAATAAAACCACTTCTGGAAACTACTTCATAATGGCTACAGTTACATCTAACGTGAGTTTCACAATCCAGATAGGCTGATTGTATTTAAAAGGATTAGAAAATTGCACTTCAAACATGGTATCTGCCTAGAATAACTCTAATGTGATGTATACATTTCTTCTGTTCCTGAAGTATGTATGGGTGAGAAGTCTGCCTTGTGCAACAGTCTAGCTATTTGCAGTATAGAGAAATAAATGTTAGTTGCAGATAGAAATCATCAGATACTGTTAAAATTCAAACAGACAAAATATACTTAATTTTGTTGTGTGAAAAAAGCTTGACTTCAGCTGGCATTCATGAAAGCAGTCTTGCTTTAGCACAGGAGATGGCTCGTCCCCTTCCATGGTGGAGGCAGGCGAGGTACCTGCCGGCTGTGCGGCCACCAGCGCTCTGCTAACAGGTGGCATTAGGTAATATTTTCCCTAGGAAAAAGACGGAAGTATTTCAGGTAATTTTACAAAATTGGTGGGCAAAAATGAGGCAAAACTATATTTTACAAAGTCACAGCCTTACATTTTTCATAATGCTTTGAAGGAATAAAAAGCCAAGGAAGAATATTACATTATCAGTACCAATAAATGTGATTATTCCTTTAACTATTATGGACCTTTGAATATGACTGAATTCATTCTCCAGGAGAAAAAAAAGTGCAGAATATAACTGATATTTTGAGTTCTTTTTCCTACTGTTCTTAAAGATGCTTTTCTGTAATTAAAGAAATACCTCAGCAAAGTTTAAATATGTGTAAGGATGAGTTACGCCCTGCTGTTTGCCCGGCAGTTGTACAGATCTGGAGCTGCACACCACGTGCGTGTGGCCGTTCCCTTTCAAACCCGCTGCAGCCCGACTGCCGGGCGCTGTTAGGCGGCTCTGCAGCAGCAGCGCTCTGTCATCCCACCGGATCACGATCGATAAAAGATGATTCCAAATAAACAGCAAGACAGGTGCCAGTATTCGTGTTGTTCGCCCTTTTCAGAGCACTGAAGATGATTTATTGGGCCAGACCTTTCGGTAACAATGTTTTGGTTTTAAAAGCACTGTATTTATTCAGCTTTCTCAGCTGAAAATTGGCCATTCTTGTGTAAGCCACATTCCTTCCAAGCTTGGTGAGAGATCTCAGAGAAGGAGGACTGTGGATAGAAGTGCTGACATAATCGGGTCATATATTAACCTTTTTTCATGCTTTTGCTTAAAAAAAAATCAGGTGAGTTATCTGAAAGGCGAGATAGTTCTAAAAATCGTAACTAGCTTAGATCTGTGAAGGGAATTACGTTCTGCTCTCTAAGACTAACAGACTAGCATAGCCCTTTGTGCTCATGCACAGTGATGGAACATTTTAAAAGCTAATTCGGGTTTAATTATTTGCCTTTACAGATTTGTCCAAGGCATTTTTTTTCTCAAAATAGAAGTGTCTAATAAGTAAATTGTACTGGTTATGAACTGTAACAGAGAACGTATCTGCCTTCTGAAGAAATTCAGGCACAGAGATTCTGCTGTGTGTAAAGTTTTGCTCATTGTCAACTACCTTGGAGAGTCTTATTTTTATTTTCGACATGCTTAGCTGTTTCTTTTCTTGATTTAAAAGGCAATGTTGGTCCAATGTTAAGTGGATACAGCCCATAATTAGAAATGCTGTGTGTTCACCTGTCAGAAGTTTTAAAAAACAGAATCCTGAATTTGTAAGTGTTACGGCTGATATAGCAGACGACTGTTCTGATGGTTCTTATTTGTGACCTTGTGTTTTAACTACCTGAATCCACATGGCTGGAAATACCTTTCAAAACAATTCTCAATATTGCCTTTTCAAATGACTGGAATTTATGAAGGGGAATCCTCTAGTGTTAATATTACCTGAAACCTATAGGAGACAATTAGATAAATTGTCCAGTTTAATCAAATCAGGGATTTTGCATATAAATAAGAGACAATATTCTATGTAGGGTCTTTATGTAGGTGCATTAGGATTCACTCACTGGCTCCAATGACCTATGTTGCCCCCATGATTGTTTCAATCCTGTGGTATTGTTTGGTTGTTTAGAGCTTGTTGGTTTTGAATGCTGTACATTTTTTTTACTACTGCAATCCTAATGTTTCTTCACATACTTGTACAGTTCCACATTTGATGTATTAGTCTGAAATTCTGTTAAAAACATGAACAAAAAATGGAAATGATATTTCTTTGAAAGTGTATTTTTACTGTATATCTAATTTGATCTAGTTGAACATACTTCTTTACATTTTGCATGATAGGTGTGTAGTTCATTTTTTAAATATGAAAGAGACTAAAGAGTAACTTAGAATGAGAATATAATGAAACCTATATATGAAAAATACATACAATGATTTGCTACCTTTTGACTCAAGAAACTTTTTGAAATACATTTTATCTAGATTATTTAAGATAATGCAGATATTTTGTCTTTGAGTTCATACACAATAAAGAGTAAAAAAGGAAAACACACATTAGAAACAATTCTAAGTCACCTTGGTACCTGGCAGCATACTGGATTGTTCTTGTCAAGCAAAGGAAGAATGTTTGATCTTAAGAATGCTGAGTAGACACACTTTGATATACAGCACGGAGGGACGGTATCTCTGTAAGCAATATGTGATAACAGTGAGAGAATGGTTCAGGTTGGAAAGGACCTTAAGCTCATCTCATCCCAACCCTCTTTCTTGGGCAGAGACACTTCCCTTCAGAGCAGCTTGCCCAGGGCCCATCCAGCCTGCCCTCAAACACCAACAGGGCTGAGCACCCACAGCTTCCTTGGGCAGAGATGCAGTTCAGAGTGACATTTCATACAGCTTGGTTCTTCACTCGTGTTGTCCAAATCTGGGCAGAGGATGCTAAGGATCATCATACAAACGACGCTGAATACTTGCTCTGGAAGCAAAAGTGAATTGATAGAAGGCACTATAGACTGTGAATGTGCCTCTAGAGTATTTTGTTTTCCAACCTGTAATTTCTAACTGTTAGGAACACATTCAGAGCACTTTCTTACGACTCTTTGCTATTTTTTTCCCACTGAAATATAAAGATGAAAATGTAGACAGCTGTAATAGTCATCTCATTTGATAAGAAAAATAAGAACAACAACAAAATAAAAAGAAAAAAACAGCCTTCAGAATTAGGCATAACGGCAGCAAACGCATCAGGTAACTAAGAGAAGTTCCAAGTGTACATGCTTATGAGCTTCAGAGTGATTTAATATTGCTTGGAAGGAGAGATTTTTATCGAATGTAGGTGGATTACAATGTATCCCTTCTGAATAAGGAGGTTTTAGCCATTTACATCGTTCCTGGTAGCAATTATTTTATCCACAATGAATATGGAATTTTTTTTTATTTTATTTTATTTTTTTGAAGTGTATTTAACTTTGGGAGAGCCAATATAGTAAAATAATGACTGGCAAAATGATGGTCTGTGCATTTTCCAGACCACTTTGACTGCCATTTGAAAAAGCTACAGAGTGAAATACTTGTGTGAGGTGCCCAATTCACATTAGCTGCCAGGGTTTGGTTGTGTGTGAAATGCTCACGCACCTACAATTTGGTGCATACAACTTACACAGTTGCCAGCTGTATGCATTTCTGCTTTCCAAGTTTTCAATATGAAACCCCCTTTCCAGACCCCCCAGTCCTTTTTGTTTTGTTCTGAAAGTGAATTGTCTGGAACTCTGCTTACTCCCATGCTTGAAATCATTATTCCTGAGCCCACAGCACCTTTGTTTAAAACCTACATGGAGCAAACCAGGCCACCTGTCCATACAGCCATACATTGCACTTCAGGCTGGTTGGTCACTGGTGCCATGCTTCACTACCAGCAGACAGCAGGAGCAATGCATAGCACAGCCTGTCCTCAGCCTAATTAAAGAGAAGCAGAAGAATTACATTATTGGTCTACAATTAATAAACATGTGTTTTAAGAGTATCTTAGGACCGGCAAATCACTTTAAAAAGGGAATAAAGAGGGCATCTTTCTGGCACACAGGAAGCTGCTGCGGTTATGAAGACAAGCAACAAAGCATCCGGGCTGCAAGCGCTTGTGTTTTCACTCCCATAAATGGAGAGATGGTCTTTCATTCATTGCAGGATTTAGCTGAGATGCTTAAAATGATGTGAGTTCAGTCCGGAAAGTGAAGAATCAAGTTTGACTCTGTCGTGACATTAGGTGAGTTACCAGTAATTTGTCTGAAAATTACTGTCAATGGGGAAAGGATGGCTGTCAGTAAACTCAAATCTAACATTATCATTTAGCATGCTGATGGTAACACTGCGCAAATTACAGTTACTTCCTGGGAATGCCACTTCTGTGGAAACTCTTCTTTTGTTAAAAAAACCCCTGTAAATAGTATGGCTCTCTGCATATTTACACAGCTTGTTTACATGGCATAGAATCAATTTATTAGACTGTAAAATCCAGCACTTAAGTAAAGTTTTTGCACCGCCCTCCAGAGAAAAATAAGTAGTTAAGCTTTTCATCAGAAAGAGAGACCTGTCCTAGACATTGCATCGTTCAGCCACGTACTGACGAAAAAAAAAGTAACAGCCAAAATAGGAAGAATGCAAATATTTGGAAAGCGTTATGCAGTTCTGCAGAGAGCTGATTTAATCGATAAAAATCAGCAATGACTTTTTCCAGGTGCAGAGAGATTACTGGGAATTATTGTTAGGGAAGTCACAGCGAATCTGCAGCACAGTAAACAAAGACATAACCATCTCTTTTTCTTGCATTGGCACAGAACTAACCAGGCTGTTATCCATAGACTGCATGGTAATTACTGTGTTGTCTAATGTTCCTTGGTTACTGTTTGACAGCAGTGAGAAGACAGACATGCTTGGGTAATTGAGAATGTTCCTAGGATGGGATTTTGAATTTCCACAAACATATTGGTCCAGTAAGGAATAAAAATGGTAAGAAGCTCTAATCCATGTATTATTTGTGTTGACCAAAACTTTTAAAGCTACAGTTTGTTCCATCAGGCCCTACACAGGGGCCAAACATCTCAGTTCTTCCTTCCTGATGCACAGCTCTGTCAGATGTTTTTGCTCTCCTTCATGTCTAAGGCAGAATTAAGTTCAAGAGGCATTTTATGTTCTGATCAGTTCTGATCTCGGTGTGTTTACAAGAAGATTCTGGCAGCTGTGGTTTATTCAGTTTGGCTGAATGCCTCTGACTCATACAGCTGTGCCTCTGGAGCTACCCAGCGGCTCAGGCAGCTCACTCAGATCCACCTTAGCTTGTCACACCTTCAAAATATTGTTAAAACCAGGTTTTTACCTAACTAACATGACATCAGCTATGTTCCATCTGCTTAACCTCGCATGTGGGAAGTGCAGATGTGCGATCATTGTGGACAGGTTTCAACCGAGTTTTCTGATTACAGTCTCTAGCATCCAGGAGTTGCTTTTCCACCAGTAATTTCATTTGCTTTCTCACATCATTTCCACATGCTTGAACCCTCACTTTTTGCTGTCCTTGTTCTGGAAATCAAGACAAACAAGCTACTTTGGAACACTGTTCTGCAGGTTGTGTTTGGGCAAGAAGTTGGTCAGGACAAGGATTCTGTGCATGTAGGGAAGAAGGATGTCTGAGAGGCCAGACCTGTCACCCACAGTCAGACAGGAGAGAAAACAGGTGGCATCGCCCAGACTGTGTCCCTATGGACATCTCATCTTTTGCCCCTAGAGGTTCTGAGGGTTTGTTAATGGTTGGGTGACGGTTTTTTTTGAGGCAGGACTCCTCATTTCACGTGGCTTTAGCATTTATTCTGGACACGCAGTTTCAGATTTTCTACTAGACTCGCTGAACATTTTGTACTGAGTTACAAACTGTTGTCAGTGGATTTAACCCAGCTGACCACAGACTTGCCTTTATTAGTGCACATGCACAGAGCCCTTAGAACTAGCTCAAAAGCTTTTATATCCATTTTTGTTAGTGTATGATCTGCCTGGTTCTGGAGAGGCAGGCAGACAAGCACGAGCTACCCATGGACTCAGGAGATAAGATGTTTCATACCCACGAGCCTGCGCTGCTCTTTGAAACAAGGCTCTTCCCCTCCAGCACTGTCTGCAGTGCTCACTTTCATCTGGGCAGACTTTGGAAGAGAAATCTTGGAACGGCCTGCTGCACTGACCAGCTGCTGGGGCCTTTTGGAGATTGTATTATGCTTAAAGAAATCAATCGCGAATGTTCCAACGATCTCTTTCATTCAATCCTAATTAATACAGACCTAGACTTTCTCCATTTCATATACACTTGACACTGGTTTCTAAAACATCACCCAACATACTAAATGATGGCAAAAGTTATGCTGCAGCCAGTTTCATTCACGTTACAGAAATAGGGCGAACCACACACATCCCAAAAGCCTTTTGAATGTAATCCCCATTTGTGGCCTTCATTTATCTTTATGTCTTTTCCAGTTCTACTCCCATTGTGCCTACAGAATTCAGGGATCCATTTTAGATTAATACAAAAGCTGTACAATGCTCTTTTCTGTGGATCTTTACTCTTTGGCTCCCCAAGTGCAGGCTGTTCCCTGTCTTGTTTTGTGTGCACACTCTTTTTCTGCCTTTCTGTTTTGTCCCAGAGGTTACAGCCTGCGTGCACCAACACCCACCAGCACTGACAGGATTCTCTGGAGCCCCCTCCCCCCCCCCCCGGCTGCTCCAGCACAAAAGAGAAGTCATAGAAAAGACATTTGCAGCTATTTGTAGAACTACTTTCTCTGCACACAACAGCTCCAGCTCCTGGGGATCTGTGTTTGGAATGTAAGGTGTGCTGCTGCCGCTTACATGCAGACACCATCATTACTTGCTGGCTTAGAAAAGACTGAAAGCCAGGCTGCTTTTATGGTTTACAAGATCTGCATATAAATATAATCCATTTTAATTCCACAATTATACTGGAGGTGATGCCAGGTGTTAAAAGTAGAATGAGTTTCTGGCAGGACTCCAAACTTCTCTGTTCTCTCTATTTCTATGGGTTGGAGCAGAGACCAAGGCAGCACTCCTGCATCCGGTTTCCACCACTGACGCGAGTTTACTTCGTAGCTGCCACATGGAAGCTGTCCAGAGGTTACTTAACTTTATTTTGAGACAGTTCTTTGAAATCTTTGAGTGAGCAGCGCCAAACGAGTGCAAAATGTGTGTAACTGCAAAGCAGAAGTTATTGCATTTCACACGGGAAGCTGCAAAAAAATGAAACTGCAGCAAGTGAATGTGGCCACGTGTGTGTATCTCTCATTCCGCCTCTGAGCCTTAACTGATGCTAGACAAAGCCGTGCTGGAGACAGCAGAACCAGATTTATGGTATTTTGGGAAAAGCAGAATCTGATTTGTGTTATTTTGGGAAATGGAAACCATGAACTACTGTGTGTCCATTTGGAGATTTGCAAGTTATGTGAGAACGCACAAGTCTATCGTATATAACAAACACAGAGGAATTTATACTGGCTGGTACTGAAGGAAATCTTCCTTCCTGGGAAGGAGACACTAGATGATATTATTTGGTAGTTGTAGTCAGAAAGCACGGACCTGTAAAGCAGGGCTGTGGAAAACGAAATGTGGTTAAAAGAGGTAAGGCTGTGAGAGCATGAAGAGCTATCTGCTCTCCTTTCCTGAGAGACAGGAGAAGTCCCAGGAGCTTTACAATGGAAAGAAGGTAAGGATGCACTTCTGTATAAAAACCACTGGAAGAGTGTTTGGGGAGAACACGGGTCTCAGAGTTCAGGAGCGCAGGATTGCAATGATAAGGGGGAGTTCAGTGTCAGAGGTGGCACAAACCCAGACACCAGCAAGGCTGTGGTTTGAGGAAGGATTTCAGGTTCGTGCTGAGGAGGTTAGGGAGGAAACAGCCTATACTGAGGGTAGACATATTTAAACATTCAGTACTTTCTAACTGGTTGGCATCCCAGCCCATGCTGTTAGCACAAAGTAAACCCTGGTAAGAGTACATCAGAGAGCTGACTGTGTTCGTTCACGTGCCCAAGCTTTCTGTCAGAAATATGCACGGGCCAATCCCGGGGCACTGCATCTGTTGCCCTTGAAGCCAGCACTGTGCTTCACTCCTTTGAGCTGGTTTTCTTCATTAAATACATTTACTGAGCAGTAAATCTCTTGTTCAGCATGAATAATTAACAAGGAAAGGTGTCACTTACTGCATTAGTGCTTCACAGTCCTGGCCATCGGAGTTTCCAGCTCTACAAAGCCTGTAGTGGGAAACTGTCAGCCCAACTTCTCGTCTCTTTACAGAGTTAATTTTGGGTATGTTTCTCATCCTGGGGCTTTACCTAGCTGTTGAAAGTGACAAAAACAGATGCCATAAAACACAGGAAAAATGCAGCTGGACTGAGCCTAAGTATTAGCAAGGCATATTCCCTTGACATGCACTAATCTTTTACCTTCAAAACCAGGAAAGATTCAGTTAAACTCACAATCATTTTATAGTCTCCATAGAACCGTAGAAGCCTGGGGATCCTTTGTTATTCCTCCATAAAGAGGAAGTTATATTGGAAGTGCCCTGTTTAAGTTGGTTGTTTTTAAATACTAACATTTATTGCTCTGCAGTTTCTCTTTAATGTGTGCATAGAGAACAAGAAAACACCTAACTGCTCAGGCATATATTTAGAAACAGTAAGAGTCCTCTGTTAGTAACTGGTTACCCATTTTGCCATTTGTATAACTGATCATTGTTAATGATCCAGTTAATGGGATTCATTAGGGAGGTTGATGGCTTGCAGTTATACAGCACATGATCTGTGGAGCCCAGGAATGAGCCGGCTGTAGCTGTCACCTTTTTGGGAAAGCTCCCTTGGTTGGACACACACCGACTGCCCCGTGCAAACCTGTCCAACCCTGCATTTTCATTAATTCACAAAAATGGACTGATATGTTGGCACAGGTCTGCAGCTCCTCATTGCAGCTTTTTAGCAGGTGATGCCCTGGCCAGGTTGGTTGGGTGGCTGCAGTGTGTCCCAGGAGGCTGCTGATGGCACGGAGCACTGGAGCCGCCTGGGTTATTTGCCTCTGTGCCATCTTGCGCCCAGCAGAGCAGACCGACCTGCTGCACCCTGCTTGTGTCCTCACCAAACAGAACCAGATGGGTCCATCAGTCTGAGGTTCCATCTAGAGCCAATTGCACACAGTATCTTTTAAAAATATACATCTTTGTCCACATTTTTGGCAAGGCTATTTCTACTGTTTAAGGGTAATGAAAAACTGGTTTAATTTTGTGAGTTCCTGAGGTGATATCTGGATGGTCAAAATATTACATTAAGTTGTCCCCCAAGCAAAAGTGTTCTTAAAAAAAAAAAAAGAGTTACCAATACACCAACATGAGCGTTGTGCACAGAGCTCAGCTGTACGTCCGTGTGTGGGAAACACAATACTTTGATTGAAAGCTGAGCCCTGTGTATCTCACAGGACATTAATGCAAAAACGAGAGAAATCTAATCTTAATCTTCTAGAGACTGAAACACTGATACAACATGTCGTGCCCTGTCATCACCTGTTGCTAAGGGTCGAGATATTCCCAGTGTAGGAAGGAGGCTGTGAATGAGGAGTGCATTTTGATGACTGCAGGGGAGGGCAGAGTCTCAGGAGCAGCTGAAGATGCTGCTATTTTATAGTGTATAAGATACACCTGACCCGGGCAGCAGATCAGCAGGGGCAGCCTGAGGTACATGCACAGAAAACATCTCCTTTGGAGCTACTGGTACGTTTAGCAGCTGTCAGTCAATGAGGAGAGCTGATTCTCTCAGAAGCAGAGCTCCTCACAAACTGCGGTTGCAAAGGCCTAAAATGTGGCTTCTTCAGCCTTCCCTTGTCCCAGATCTAGCTTCTCTCTCCCGCAAAACTTTACAGGAGCAGACTGTAAACTAACTTTAGCATTATGCCACCAAAGGCTAAAAGACTCTCAAGACTGAAATGCAGGCGTGCTGTGCCACAAAGCAGCATCACACGCACTGTCCCACCAGCAGCCAGCTGGAGCAGGCAGACAGCACCCTCAGGTGTGGGCTTCTGCAGAAAGCACAGGGCAGAAAGAGCTCCCAGTATCTCAGGGGAGGAACTTGGCCAGTTATCTGGTGGTAGAAGCAATGAACGAGATTAGAAGCAATTGAAATCGCAGTGCACCGTGCTCTCCTCCTGCCTGCAGTGAACAGGCCAGAAGCCCTGCTGCCTGGGGCGCTGGATGTGGATTCGGCAAAGCGGCGCGAGATGCAGTGATAGCAGAGAAGCTGGGGCTGCAGCACCGAATTTCTGTCTGAGGATTTCCCGCCCTAGAGAAGGGCCGGAGCCTCCCCTTCCCTGCAGCAAGAATTCTCTTGAACAGAGCCCTCAGAATCTGCACACAAACTATCGCCGTGTCCCTGGGCAGTGAGCAGAGCCCAGCACAAAACCTGCGAGGCTCTGAGAAGCGGGGCTCAGCGATCGCCTTTAATTTTAATTACAAGTGCAGGCTTGCTCTGCTCAGCCCCACCCACACGCCATTTCACGCCTGATTTCTTCTCTGATTTCTTTGGGGAAAGAGAGGGAATTCGAGTGTGTGTAATTTGGGTTAACAAGACGCATTATATGCAGCCTCATTCTTGTAAAAACTTTCACAGGGAAATCACCCAGCCCATGGAGGGAAAAAGTTCTCTCCTTATTGTAATTTTTCCAAGGCTAATCAAACTCTCACCGTTATCCTATTGATCACAGGGAAGGTTTGATTTTCTACCGGCTCCTAGTTAAGGTACAGTTGCTTTGGCTTACTGCATGCTGTGAGTACAACAGAGATCAACCCTCCATTTCTATGCTTCTTTTTGTCCCTTTCCCAGATCCCTTTTCCTTCAAAGCTCACCTGCCTTCTGCTTTTGTGGTGCCCTACCTGCATTCTGCCATCTCCTACATCTGTTAAGCAACAAAAGGTGAAGAGCTGGGTTTATACAATTAAAACTGACAGAATGAGAAGGGGAAAAAAGCAAAAAAATCCTAAACAGGTGTGAAAACAGGAGGAAAAAAGGTAAAAGTTTGGTATGGATGCAGCATTCCCCAGCAACGCGCACCAATAGGCTCTGTGTGCAGTACCTGTGGCTGTCATTAGCATAACCTCCTTCCTGCTTGGACAAGTAATTAAAAGGCGCGTGCGCTTAATGGCGCGCATCCAGAATTGTCCCTGAATGCACGAGATCTGATCCTGCCATTATTGCCATATGCTTTCTAGTCTCCAAAGCTTGTCTTCCTGTGTGAGGGAAAGCACCAGCCTCCAATTCAAGGTGCAGCTCCTGTCCCTCTGGTGGACAGCTGCTGTGTGTCAGTGCATGGTGAGAGGCCCAGAGCAGCTCCACAAGAGCAGCGTGCTGGAGAAAGGTGCAGGCTCTGCTTTGCCTTCCTGAGCAAGGGTTTCTTTGGATGTGTTTTGTGTCCCTTCAAGTCACTTGGGAGTTTAGGAGAGCCAGAGAGAATAGATTTTTCTGTCATTATTTGATAACCAATACAGTTCCCTTTGACCCTCTCCCTTCTTCCCAAAAAAGAAAGAGCGGCTCAGCATTGTGTTATTTTTCAAAGCCTTTACAAATTAAGACAGTAACGTGGAAATCCTCGTTGGGTTTCAGTTCATACTTCCTCCCATGCTGGGCTGAAACGGGGATTCTTTTGTGATGGCTGTGCTGCTTATTTTTTTAAACCTCCTGAATTTGGCACACTGCCCTACTTTATTTTCTTTCCATTCTCTAGTGCTGCTCCCAATGGGAGGCTCATTCGCTTCTAATGCATGGTGTTATCTTTTGCAAGTTGAACTCTAAATCCCAATGTTGTTTTTCCTCGCTTGTTATTCAGGTGCAGGGAATGTTAATGATGTCTCTTTGGTTGGTGGATGCTCTGGCTATGTGGCTTTAATCGTTTTTATTAACGTATTTTGCAAAGTAAATTTCAGCTAAATGTAGATTTTGAGTATAGCTAAGAGACAGCACACCTGGGAGACACCACAGCCATGCATCCGTGTGTGAAACGCATCTTCCGTGGCAAGGAAGGACACTCACAGGTGAGACTGGGAGAAGTTTTACAAAAGCTCAAGTTCCCGAACCATGAAGTGACACCTGGTTTGCAGAGATACAGAGGAGGGAGATCTGCACACTAACCTGTTTGAGGGTCACCGGGTACCGCTCCTGTGTGGGGACAGATGCCCGCACCAAGGAGAGCTCTTTGATTAGCAGCACTTAACAGTCCCCTGCCACAGAACTAGCATTAGAGGATTTGGTGGAAGAAAATACATACTAGTGTCTGTCACTTGTCTGTTTGTTATTGAGCCGAGAGTCCCGTGGGAGCCATGCAGTAAGTAAGCAGTAAAATCATCCAACAGTGCCTTGAAAACAGTTCTGTCTCTAAACACCGCATCTCACAGGCACTGATTGTGTTCAGAATGGCTTTCTTCATCCCGGGAGACCGTGTTACCTTGGACAACACACAGCCTTGGCCAAGAATAAATAATTAAAGCTGGGTGGTGCTTGACTTGTTGCTGCAATGAGAGGATACAGGGCTAGAAAACAAGTTGATGGATTTTACATGGGCAAAATCTCCAGGCCATTATCCCCTTCCCAAGCACTTGCCCTTAATTCCTATGCAAGAGACACTGTCAGTTTGGGGGATTCTTACCAGGAGCTTGTGAGAGAAATGTTGAAAAGGGATTTTTCCAGGTTGCCTTTTCCGTCTTCCCGCTGCATTAACTGCAGGTGGTGCAGCTGCTGTTTCGGCATTTCTTCTTCAAAAGCTACATCACGTAATATCACTGAGATCACAAGGAGATGAGAAGAAAAATGGCCCTATAGGATTTTTGATAAAAAAAGGATACATCCATAAAAGATGAAAGGTTAAATTGCTTTTAGAAACACAGCAGCGTTTAAACAGGTGAAGATCCTCGGAAATGGAGTTTGGATTCAATAAAGTAGCCGTGCAGAAGGGCAGAGGAAGGCCTTTCTTTGGAGGGAAATGTCACACTTTAGTGTTAATAAAATGTCTAGTGGTATGACAATAATGATAGCAATCAGGAGCCTTTATTTTTCACCTGGCAGGGCTGGTTCATGCGTGTTTTTTTCAAAGCTACCTGCAATTCAGGAAAGAACAAAAAAAGAATCAGGCATGCATTGACTGAAAAATATCACAGTGTAAGAGAAGAGAGCCAAAACGGCCCAAGACACCTGAATGTTACTGGGGAGATAAAACGTGCTGCTCCCAGGTGGCAGGACATTTTCTTCTTCAGCCTTTTAGATATTGCCTCTTCACAGCTGAGTTGTAAAGACATTGCAGGAGATTTACAATCCTAAAAGAATATACAATGAAAATGTCAAAAGGAAAAGGCAATTGCAAACAATAGTTTTGCTCTGGGCTGGCTCACTCTACGCTCTGCTTAGTAGTGATGTATCACAAAGGCAATGAGCACACAGCGTTAGATTCTGCTGCATCTCCTGCATATTTAATGTACAAAAACTCGGTGGAACAGAATTTGTTCTGCGCTGACAGAGATGTCACTTACAACTTTTCTGTGGAAAGAGAGGCAGAGTGGGGAACATTGGTCTGTAGGGGCAGGCGGTGGCCCCACCGAGACTGACACATAACAGAGCGAGAGGTCTCACTGTGTGCTCTCTGCACACACACACACGTGTCCACAAAAATCACTCCTTCTTCCTCCTCTTTTTCCCATTAGCACATTGCTCGCCGTACCTCTGGTGCATCCTGCATAACTGCTCCGTCTGCATCATTAGGTTAATTGACTCTCTTTCTCTGAAATATTGTTTACCCCCAAATAAAAAGTGACGTGCCTCTCTGTCAGCGTACAGCTTTGGTTTGGGCTATGACATGTGCCCACCATGGGGACAGGGGCTGCCAGCAGTTCTGCTCTGCCATTCCCTAAAGGAGCTCTTTTGGTGAACTAGCTGAGGGTGGGAACACAGCAATCATCACTCTGTCCATGGCTGTTTTTTTTCCCAAAAGCACTTCAGGACATGAAAATACGTAGCTCTGGCAAGCTGATTAATTCTGTGGGGATGAGAATTAAATACAGCATCACCAAACTGGTAACTTCACTGTAGTTAAATACACAGAGAAAAACAGCTTATTTTTTATGATTGCACCCTTCAACCGAGTAACATTTCCTTTACTGAAAGTTATTAAGTCGTGTACAGGTACCGGTCTGGTCTCTGGCCTGCTAGTCCTGTGTATGGCAAACACAAACCCACCTATGTTAACAATGCACACGTGGGCTGATAGACGCCCATGGGCTGGGCAGGTGGGAGTATCTGCCACACGGAGCAGAGAAGCAGGTCCTCGCAGCCATCCAGACCTGCACTGGGGCAGCAGCAGCCCTGGGAGCTGGGACGGGGCAGCAGCAGCGAGGCTTTGCCACATTCCCAGGCAGGAGCCCTGCTGCACAGCCCCACTGTTTGCGGTCATGTCAGGAACAGCGTGGGACGGAGTGGGACGGGCAGCTCGAGCAGAAGCTTCTCAGAAATGTTTCCTACACATGTTTGGCACGTGCAGAGCTTGCCATCTCCCCAGCGCTCAGACGTTCTGGAGCTGAATGCCAGAGTGCGCATCTGGAAGGAGGAGACTGCTGTCCTGCAGAGAACTAAAAGGCTGCCGGGACTTTTCCGATATAAACTCTCCTCTTGCCTTGTGCAGCAGCTGGCTGAGTTAGCTGTAGCATTAATATCGTAGCATTAATATTAACTTCAGCAAGGCTCACACTGGAGATGATACACTCCAGCCCCAGGAGCCAAGTCTTTTGAACAGTTTTTGCAAGATTCAGCCATGAGCACTCACTCCAGCATTTACTTTGAGACTCCTCGACTGTAGATAGGCTGTTCATGCCGGCCCAGAGTGTGTGTTGATGGGGAAGGTGTCAGCTCTTGGCAGTCACAAGTGTTGTAATGAATTACCAGGGGGCTCACAGGGTGCAGCTGTGTGTGTCAGCCCTGAGAATGATCACTGGAGCAAGATGCAAAACCATGAGGACCTGCTAAGACAAAGTATCAGAGAGAGAAGGAGCTTCCTTGGCACAGGAGCCTGTGGATCCTGCTCACCCTGAGCCCCTTGCTGTGCTGAGCCCTGACAACAGCATTGCTACTGCGGGAGACATGAATGCAGAAACATCAGTAACTGATATAGAAAGGACTGACCTAATGCAGGACTCCATGGCATTTCAAACTAAAGGCCTCAGCAGTAAAAGGCAGCCAGCAAAGCTGCAGAGGGGATGGGAGCTGGTGGGACTTTGCATGGGTTTCCCTGGGATCCAAAATTTGCTCTGCCATCCTGTCCTTGAGAGGAGCTGAAGAAGTTTGACGCCAGTAAGAAGTGCCATCCCGAGCCTGGAGCAGACACTGCGTCCTTACAGAACGAATCCACAGGTAGCCTTCACAATTTGTCTCCTCTCTGTCAGGAAATGGAGTGTTTTTCGCAATGTACCCAAGCGTTTTGCTTGAGCAGGATTCGGTGGGAGCAGGAAATATCATGGAAAGTCAGATGAGAAAAGAAGCAGTGTATTGTTACAGGGAACTGGTGTGCTAATTGCCTTTCAATAGTTAATGCGTTTTCCCAGCGTATCTTTGCTACTGTAATTTGTGCATCAAAAATACATCATTTATTGCTGTACACCTCTCACAACTCTGAGCTGGCTGAGTGCTGCGGCTGTTGATTCATCAGCAGTACACTTGGGAGAGCTCTGGGCTTACCTTTGCCGGGGCAACGCGTCTTTTGGACTAATTCTGATTCAGGATTGTCTTGGAAAGGAAAAAAACCCAGAGTCTGCCCAGATCTGCACTGTGCTGCACATCTGGGAGTTTGTGTCCCTGGGCCTCTCTGCCTCCCAGTGCCCATTGCTGGGTGCACGGTGCACAGAATAAACTCACCCCTGAAGTCTGGAGCTGGATCACCTCTTAGCAGAACATCAGACCATTTTCACTCTAAAACTCACGTGATATGGAAATGAAAAGAAGCAGGAAATGTGAAGATTATTAATGCAAATAGAAAAGTGTCTTTTTTTTTTTTTTCCCTGGCACTAATTTTGAGTTTTCACTGTTACACTGAAAGGTTCACAAACAAATATTGCAACTTTCCACCAGAGCCCAGGACAGCAGGCAGCTCTCCGCCTGGCTTTCTGGTTCCTTCATACTTTTGCCTGTTTCCCCCTCGTCCTTTTTGGAGCAAACTTGAGCCTCTGCCAAGGAGGGGGTGTTACAGGCTGGCTGCTCCAAAAGTTCTCCATGTTCTGTTATAGCTGGGTTTAGGTATGGCTCTAAAAATATAGCAGCTCTGTAATATAATGAGAAACACGAGAGAACCAAAAGTGAAGCAGCCTCAGAAAACTGCCAGCAACAGCGAAATGAGCTCGTCTGTGGGTTGGAGGGGCAGAAAGAAACAGTGTAAGTTCCACAATTTCAGAAATGCCTCCAGTATGAAGAAAATTACACAGACAGTATATAAGAAGAAGGAATATTTGGCACTTTTCTAAAATAATGTGCTATTTGTGGGACAGGGATCATTGCATTTTAAATCTAATGGTTTATAATGCTAAAAGGAAGAATATCCTGACTGCTTTCCAATATTCTCATGCGTTCCCTGTTTGTGAGTACTTAGGGCATCTCTCACCAGGATCTGTGATCTGTTTGGGCCCAGGCACACGTAGGCCCTGCCTGAGGAAGGAGCTTTGGCTCAGCACGGTCAGCTGTGAGGGATGCTGTGGTTCCACACAGCCTGGCTGTGCAGCAGTCAGGAGAGGCACTGTGCTCAATGCTCATTGAGGTGGCCTTTCCCAGCAGTGAGAGCATCTTTCCACACCCAGTGACACGGTGAGCTCAGGGCTAACTGACTTCCAGCTCCCTGATAGCCACTGGCTAAATCCACATGGCAATCCTCCATTCGGATTTTGGTCCGAAGTCGCGCTGCCTCTCCTCCACTCTCACTGCAGGATTCTCTGGGAACTGGAGAGGCTGAGGCAAATAATAGATACAAATTACAACCAAAGAAGAAATGACTGTCATTGTAAAAATGTATTTATTAATGATCTTCACATAATTCTCCAGGAGTGATATTCTGCAAGACAGAATTGTAATAGATTTTCACCAAATGGGAATTTTTTCCTCCAGAACTGTGTAGCATTAAAGGGAGTGAAGCAGCTGAATATATTTCCTCCAGTCAGGGAAATGACGGATCAGGGACAAGAGACAATACATTAGTAAACAATATAAAAAATGTACATTTTGTCATTTTGTATTCCTGAGTTATTCTAAATCTGTGAATAAATCGAGAGCTTAAAGTCTCTGGAGCTGTTTTGAAGTCTCTTGCTTTCTATAAATATTGCATTTGCCTCAAGTAAGAATTTCTGACATGTATTAAAAAAATACACATTAGCAAAGCTTATAAAATAGATATTTGGAATGCTGTTATTGTTATTTTTTTATTCAAAATACAGTTTAATGCAACAATTGAGTTCTACTTCAAAGTGTCAAAATTATTTTTCATGCTTTTTCTCCACGTTCTTTGAACTTTACGGTTGAAGCTCTAATTTTCTGCTTTCCGACTCTGTCCTCCTTTGAAGCAGTTCCGCGCACAGATAACGCGCTCCTCTCGCTGTTAGCGCTCCTATTAGCGCTCATTACGGTCTCCCGGCGCTGCCCATCTCGGGCTGCGTTTGCCGGCCAGTCCGGCGCAGTCAGACCGACCCGCAGAGCTGAGGGCATCGCGCGCAGCCGCTCGTAGCGCCGTTACGGGGGAGAATCAACGTGAGACGCGAGCATGTGCTGCTGCCCACGCTTCAGCTAACCAAACGGTGCGGGGAGATCACTTACTGTAACAAACCAGCACGTAATTGTTTGCAAAGGGAGAGCTCTGGAGCCGGGACGTATGGGAGAAAGCAGCTGCGGGTTTTCCTGTTCGTGACACGCCGCGTTTGATGCCGTCCGGTTTCAGTCCGGCCGATGCCCGGAGCACCGCAGGGCCGCGTTCCCGCGGTGCAACGTTGGGAACCTCCAGAACCTCCCGGGTGCGGCACTTCCAGCCCTGCAGGCCGGGGACGCGCGGAGCGCTCCGGTGGTGCTCGGAGCTCCAGGAACGAACGGAGCGGGTGGGGGGCCGCGGCCGGCACCGTGTGTCACAGCGGGGCCGTCCGCGCAGTGCAGCAGCAGCGTGAGCTCACGGCACTGACGGCCAAGAGCCCTCGACGCAATCGTCAGCGGTGGGAATGCTCGGGCTCGCTTTTGTGCTCACAAGGAGTGGCTCCGCGATTGACTCCTTTACACAGCTTTTCTGGGCTCTCCGTCCCGACCGACAAAGAACGCCATCCCCGGGACGGCTGCGCCCACCTCCCCCACAGCACGGCCGTCGCGGTGCCGCGGGACGGCCCTTCCGGCGCCGAGGGCGGCGGTTCCCCGCGGCAGGCCAGGCCGGGTCGTCGCTCCCCGGGGCGCGGCCGAGAGCGGCAGCGTGGTGCCCGGCCGCGGGAACCGCCCCGAGGGAGCGCCGGCTGCTCCTCGTCAGCCACGTGCTGAGCGCGGCGCTTCGCGGAGCTGGGGGGCTTTCCTCGGGCGGGCCGCGCTTTCCGTGGGCACAGAGGGACACGAAGAAAACCCTAGCACTTCCTCGAGCAGAGCGGCCGAGGAGCCGCGCCCTGGCTGCCGCCGTCCCCCACGTGGACGTCCCCGCTACCGGCCTTCCTACGCACGGGCGGAGCCGCTGCCGTGGCCGGGAGGCGGCTGTGCTCGGGGCGTTCGCAGCACGTGCCCGGCGGCTGGTGCGCACGTGCACCGCGAGGTGCGGCCTCGTCTTCCCATCCTGAGCCCTCAGAGCGCGCCGTGTCTGAGCGCCGTGCCGGTCTGGGGCTGCCCGTGAGCCGAGCAGTGCCGAGAGGCGGCGGTAAGGCTTGGTTTTATTTCTGCTAGCGTGGAGTTGAGGTCCTGTGAAAACGCTGTTAAAAGAGCGCCACGCAGGTGGCCGCCGTGCGGGTTGGCGCTGTGACGTGTAGAAGTGGGGCCGCCTCCTCCCCTCCCCTCCCGCTCCCTTGGCGGCCCGGTGCTGCCCTGCCTGGAGCCGTGCTGCCCTGCACGGGCGGTGGCGGCGGGCGTGCGGCCCAGCAGGTGGCAGAGGTGGGGAAGCGGAGGATCTCCGTGTCGAAGTGGCAAAGACAACACCTGGCAGCCCCGCTGCGTGCCCTGCCAGGGGAGGAACCGCGGCCCCGCTGCTCCTCTGCAATGCGGGCGGCCCGCAGGAGGCGGTCTGACAAACGCCGTTTGCAGCAGGGCGCTGCGGTGTTGGGTACGCATTTATTTCCCGACTCTTTGACACAACAAATCTGCACCTGAATCCCGGTGGGTGTAAGGTTGGGCGCAGAGATGCATTTTCACATATTTATGTCAATTGCATCATTATTGTTCTCTTAGTTTTTATCCACTGCCCACTTCAGTTAGCGACAAAGGATTTCAGTGCTGGCCATGCAAATTAAAGCAAGAGCTGCTATTGTTTTTCCAGATACCTGACAGCTCCTCTTATTCAACCTAACGCAGACTGAATTTGAAAACAGAGCTGGGCCGGGTATTCCTGGCGCAATGATAGCTGACAGGCCGCTCGCAGGCTCCAGAATCAGCGTCATGTCTGACACGGAGGAACGTGTGTTGGCAGCCTTGCTTGAGCCGTGTTTCCAGAGCCGTAAAGAAACGGGAGCTCTTCCAGGGGATGACAGCAAAGCTGCTGTTTGAGAGGAGAGCCAGAGGCCATGTCGTTGTCATTCTTCTCTGTGTGGCAATCTGCACTCACTCCTTGGAAGAGCACCTGGGAGCATATATGGGACAGGAAGCGTAATAAACGTTGAAGTGATGGACCAGTACCAGCAAGGAAAAGAATTAATGAACATGTATGGTGACAGTGGATCTTATGCCTAGCGTGGACTTGTTGCTGTTCTACTGGGGGCAGGGCAGTTCTGCTGGGGCACAGTGTGCATGGTGTGACACCACAGGCAGCAGGGGAAGACTGCTGTCCTGTTTGCTCCTTGGGAATCTGGCTGTGGTGATGGTGGTGTTAGTTATTCCATGAGGTGCCTGCTGAACCAGGTGCACTGTGAGTGCATTTAGAGTGACTGCCAGTAGTACTGCAGCAGACTGAAAGATCCCGCTTAGTGATTCACAAAGCTTTGTTTTGCTCAAGATGCATCTGAAAAGCTTCCCAGATTAAACATCTGTCCCTTTAATGCTGAAGCAGTTGTGCAAATTGGAGACCAGAAAGAACACAAAACAGATCTAATCTGGGCTGTTCTTTGGGACAAGGATGGTCTGTCTGCTTAGAAAGCAGTGGGTGAGCTACACCAGCCTAGGATAATTCTTAGAGCAGGAGGTCTTGGTGCCAAAAAATTGCAAGTGTGATTGGAATCCTGGAAAAAGCAATGATTTCTTATAAGTCTGTGTTGTACTGTCCATGGATGGCAGGTAAATTGAAAGTTGCCCTCCTGCTCCAGTTGCTGGAGGAGATGGTTCAATGCTTAGCGAGGCTAAGACACAAACATGGTCAAATGTTGTCTGAGCAGTTCATGACAAATTCTAAGCCATTAAGGAATGCGGGAAAGATGGGAAAGTTAGTGATAGTAAAAAGTGGAATTCTAGCAAATGGGTTATGGTAAGCATTAACCACAAAAGCCTGCCAAGCAAGTTGTGTCTCGGATGGGTGCTGCTGAACGAACTTTGTGGTGAGAATCGTTTGCTTCCAGCTTCTCAGAGTTGCCCACCTGTGTTCCCAGTGGCAGCGATTGCTGCTTACCTCCTTAGCACCTCCTGTGCAAGCTGGAAAATGTCACATAATTTCTAAATACTGTTGACTTGTCTCCATGTGTTGTGAGAAACTATAGATGCGTTTCTCCTCCATGAGTTTGCTTCCTCTGTCCTTGTGTGAGAGCATGGAGATGTGGATACCTTGTCTGCCCAGTGGGATGCAAACCACTTCTCAGCTGTGGGTTTTCTACTGCACCTACTGCAATGGGAAATGGTCTGGAGCACCCTGACACAAAGAATGACTTCTGTGGGAAGGACCTGCAAAATGTGTGGGGGAGGAAGCAGTCATAGAAGGGCTGAGGTGAACTGCTTTTGAATGTGGCTGGGAAATTCCTGCCTTTCAGTTATTGTGTTATATTAATATGTGACGAAAGAAGGGGAGCTAGCTGTTGATTGTTCTGCTAGTTTTGTTGTGATGCAATCTGTAGGAAGAGAGGCAAATCTGTACTCATGGTCCTTTGTAGATCCTTTGGCATTTGGATGAAGCCTTTGGCACAGTCTCCTCTAAAGGCGGTGAGGGTCTGCTTGCTGCTGTTGATGGGATGGGAGGCACCCTCAGCACTCTTGCAGATGACCACCAAACTGCAGGTGTTACCTCTGGGCTGTTTTCTGGGTTTGAGGGCAGTGAGCATCAGAACTGTGTCTGCTCATGCACTTCTTTCTGCCACTGTAAGCCATGAGCTCCAGAAGACTTTCCAGGACTAGATCTAAATAAGAGAAAGTGAAGCGCATCTTAGCCTCTATGAAAAAAAGCATCTATGCTTTTCTTGTCTTTATAGCAGCTACAGTGCAGGAGTGTGGGCCTTGTCTGAGCCTTGCTTCTTAGGAAGGTGAGACCAGAAGTGTTCCTTACTCTTTGCTGTCCAGGCTTTTGACACAGACCAACCTGCCCTGTATTAACTTTTGCATTTCTCATCAAGATGCAACATACTTTAAATAGCATCTGCATGACTGGCTCTTCTTTTTTTTTTTTTCCTATGGAGGCTGATATACAAAGTACCTCAAGTGGCAGCTGTCACCAGTGAGGTGGCATTTTTCTTCACTGAGGCTGACAGCAGCTGTCCAGGAGAAGTATGAATGGAATGAGAATGACATCATGTTTATTCAGGAATGACATTCCCAGCCATGGATCAGTGTCAGCAATATTTTGATAAGTTTTAGAATGAGAAAACATTTCTTGAAATGTTCCCTGATTTATCCTTTGTAAAATACACAACACAAAAAATAATTGAAGAGATTGCAGCAGGACAAAGCAGGGCTTGCCTAGCATATGTTTCAATACACACTTTTATCGGTACTGGAGACAGTCTGTTGGCACTGGGGCTCACAGCATCTTTAACTCTTGTGAGCCCAACGAGTTTTCTGAGCCTGCTTTTCTCTCTGCTCCTCTTTGCCCTGGGCCTGTTTGTAGCTGGACACGGGGCAGGTTTCTTAAATATATGTTGATTATTCAGTTCTGTGTGCAGTGTGATGACCGATGAGGATTCTTACAAGTGTTGGTTTATCCTGAAGCCTAACGAAATGATTCAGGGAACTAAATGTACAGCGCAGTGAATTTGAACACCTGAGTCCCACAGGCCTGGAGATCTGTTTGACTTTATTGTATTACTTCTTGTGAACTCTCTCACCACTACGGTACAACTTGGCTACTGCCATGGTGACGCCTTCCCATCACCCAATGCCTGTTTTTAATGCCCAGGCTTTTAATCCCCTCCTTGCCAATATGCACGCAGGCAGTGCTGCCCACTGTCCCACCCCAGCTGCTCTCCCCAGTGGGTCTGAGCAGTGCTTGAGCACAGTGGGAGCAGATCCCCATCAGGTGGGTGCCAGGAGGAGCCTGGGTCTGCACCACAGCGGGAGCTGCTGCCAGCCTAGTTGTGGCTCTTTGGCATCCGCTGCCAGCTGAATCACGATCTGCTGCCACCGGGCTGCAGAGACAGTGCTGGCGTAGTGGCCTCTGGGGGCACTGACTTCCCATCGGTCAGGTGCTGCTCTGCATGCTGACAGATCACAGAGTCTGAATTTTCCTTCTGTCTGTGATATTTGGAGACCTGTGTGTATCTGTCTAGCGGGGCACAAAGTGGAGGGACGTGTGGTGGTGACCTCACTGCAATGAATGGTGCGGGGTGAGCTCGGCCAGCACCACAGCCCGGTGTGCAGGCTGGTGTTAACTTCATAGCTCGTTGTGTACTTGTTATGTTGTGGTTGCCCATTTGTTCTGCCTCCAGCCTTGGCTCTCTCATGGTATCGTGTTCAGCAGAGTTATATTTAATTTGAGTTCAACAGAAGGGCTTATTTAAATATAAACCATGTGAGTGACAGCACACGGCTCGGTGTGTACGGAGATGCTGTGTGGCAGAAGGCCGCAGAGATGCCCTGCTGCCCTGCCCTGCCTGTCTGCAGCTCTCAGGGCTGTGAGGTCATTCTGGAGGTTTGCACGGTGCAGGGGGAGCTGTGCCAGCTGCTTCCCTTTGCATCCTGATTCTTCGTGGTATGCTGGTTGCTGCCATCAGGCTAGGAAGCAGTAGCTGGCAGCCCTGTGTCCCTGAACATGTGGGCAGATGAACTCTGCTATAATCTGGAAGGAGTACTGGTGGTGTAGTGTGGTTCCTGGGTATCTCCCAAACCATCCTCCCCAGGAAGGTGTAAAGGTATTTTTTTATTTATTTGCAGCTATTGATCTGTTCTGACCGGTCTGGCCTCAGGAGAGGCGTGTGGCCATCAGCTGGGCTCTTCCGGCCAGGCTGCCTCGTGTCTGCTGGAGTGGCACTGCAGTACAGCTTGTGCAGGGGTTGGAAAAGAGCAAAGAAGGTGGGAAAAGGCTGCAGCTTTGTGGCTGCCGAGTGAGGACTGTGATCACTGCGTAAAGACGTGCTCCTCCAGATGGAGAACATCTTACACTGGGTACAGAGGAAGCAACCGCTTCATCTCTGCGAGCTGTCCGATTCTGGGGAACAGATTCCTTGGTTGATTGCTTTACAACCACATTCTAAACATTTTAAACAATTCATGCGTTTAAACTGTATGTTTCTCTCCCCCAGAACTTGCTACTCTGCAGTGTTCCACAGATCTTGTTTATAACACGTTCATCTAAAATTATCTCAGTGCACACAGCACCCTCCTATAGAACAGATGCTATGTAACCTGCAGTTCTGTTTTGATCTCAAATCAACGTGTTTAAGCTACTTGTGTGAATTATAAATTGAAACTAAAGTAAGAAAATGAAATTGTTGTGTTTTTTGCCGTGATGCTTCTGCAGTTCAATAGTTCTATTCATTTTAGAGTGCCTTTCTGGTGTGACACTCACAGTTGCTATTTCAGGTTTAACTATTTTTGTATTTAAGGAGTTTCTGGGTTATCTTAAAATAATCTCTAAAAATTAACCTTTCCCAACTACATTACTGAACTTTTCCTGAGGTCTACTGGATTTGTTTTTGCATCGCTTCTGAATTTAGATGAGATTTATATACAAGAGACATTTTCCTTTGTAATTAGCCTACTTGTGTGTCTTCACGCATCTTGAAAGGATGGCTAAGTATCTCAGGAGATTATCACAGCATCCCGGGGCTGTTTCATATCTAAATCACTGGTTATCATCCTCAGATAATTATTCCTATTTATTTACTATTTATATTACAGTAATTCCTAAAGGAATCTCCCAGGTTGGGGCCCAGAGTGCTTGAGGCTGTAGGTGCATGAATGAAATACGCAGCTGCAAATACCCCCATGTTGCTCTAAGATTAAGGTTATGTTTTGCAGTGCCAGCAGGACTCTGAGTGTTCTTGTGACCCCTCTAGGCAGAGGAGGCTGAGGATGGATGCAGGCTGGAACCCAGCATCTTTTTGCTTTTAGAAGGAGATTCAGGTTTCACATTCTGGGCAAAGCAGGCTGCTGCCAGGGATTTTACTGCTACTGTCTATGTGATGAAAAGTGGACTTCGTGATCTGGAGCTGCCTGGTTTGGTCCTGTACACATTCCTGGCTTTGCAGACCTATCAAGATGCAGTTTTATCCTCTTGTGGAGCCCTGCAAAAGCCCTCTGTTTTGACACTGGACTTTCATTTCTGAAGTCTGAAAATATTTCAGCGTCTTAAATTCTCTTGCTTTGGTGAGTTGGAGAGAAACTGATCTCTCTTCTCAGAACCTCCTGATCAGAATGGAGCTGGTGACTTTTTCACTGCCCCTCTAAAAATTTTCTGGACAAAAATGTTTCTTTCTGAGAATGAACAACTGAAGCTGGGATTGCTTCAGAACAGAAGCATCAGATCCACCTTCAGTGTCTCACCATAGGAAAGCTAGGAGTCACAAATGTGAGTGAGCCAATGGCAGCAGTAAGGAAACTTTGGACTGAGATTCCCCCAGGTTTGAGGTACTGTGAATTATTTGTCTCATCCTGGCCCTGCTGTGTCCCCACACTGTCAGTTCTTCTCAGCCTGATGCTCCTTCTTGAGGTTTGAGAGAATCACATCTCCTTCCTCCTCACCCCTCCTGCTGCTCAGGACACAGCAGCTCCGTGCTGCAGTCTGGGCACTGGAAGGGACTCATGTGTGCAGCTCAGTTGGAACAGACTGGGGAAGAAGATGGGTTAGGAGGTGAAGGGACATCTGCAATCCGTGGGGAATTAGAGAAGAAAGTAATGATGTTGTGGCCGGCAAGGTGGAACAACGCAGGTACAAGGAGGCACCAACCTGGAGCCTGATGCTGGCACAGCACGATGGTGCTGACAGGCAGAAAGGGGAAGGTGTCAGCCCTGCCAGGGCTCCCTGAATCCAGTAACATGAGGTGCCGGGCCACAGCCAGCTGTGGGCTCATCGTCCGTCCCCGGGGTGGACAGCTCTGCCTCACCACGGCCCGGCCAGCCCCGACCTCTGGGCAGGAGGGGAGGCAGGTGGGGCCCTCACTGCTGCAGTGCGCTCGGCTGCAGCGCTGCTCTGTGGATGGAAGCGCAGGGCTTGGTGGGTGGAAGCGTGGCTGCGGCAGCGGTGCAGCAGGTTGAACAGAAAGCTGTGCCTGGCTGAGCAGGACGTGCGTTTTCCTGGTGGCCGTTGTTTAATTAGGCTGTTGTTGATGCTGACACTGTGTATTTTCTTTGCTCTATCTCCTTTCTTTCTTTATTATTTCCTACTTTGGTTTGATGTTGTTGGTATATAAAATTTAAAGAGCTCTAAATTTTTTTAAAGGCCCCTAAAGGGAACGGTGCGTTTTGTGTTAAAGTCATTACATGAACACCTGTGAACCGTTGAGTTTAATTGGGCTACAGCTGTTGGGGAGCGAGTGGGGATTTATTGGTTTGATCGGCTGTCTTCAGGCTGCGGTGCATTGTCAGGTGCTGCCCTTCCAACTTGTCTCTTTAAACAGGAGCCACGCGTACACATCAGCCGGCTGTGGGCACTGTGGATCCCAGGGATGGGGCTGCCATGGCACAGTGATGGTGTGGCCGTGTGAGGGCACGGTGGCAGCCAGCAGGGAGCACAGGAGCTGCATCAGTGAGGGGACTGCAGCCAGCTGTGGGTGTGTGGGACCTGCTGGGTGCGGGGACATGACTGGGCAAGGGCGGAGCAGAGGAGGAGCGTGGAAACAAGGCCTGGTCTGAAACATCGCGTGTCTGCATGGTCAGCTCTGGAGGTCATGTGAAAAACAGCTCCATTAAGGATGCAGCCGGTTAGAAAGACAGCAATAAGCCTGGATGCATCCTCTTGCTAAGAAGATGGATCCCATGCACAAATAGTTGGTGCTTTTTTGCAGATTGCAAGGGCACGATATGCATATCAGAGGTGGAGAGGTAGGATGGGGAAACCTCCATCGTACCAGTGGTGGAGACAGACTGCCCAGTCCTTCTGTCCCCCCCTCCTCACCCACGTGGGAGGCAATGGCTGGGACTGATGCTTACTTGGCTGCGTGCACCCTGGGGCCAGGAGCCCGCTGAGCTCTGCAGCATCTGGTGGGTGGCTGAGTGCTGTGCCCATCCGCTGCGTGTGAGAGCTGCCCGCCTCAGGTGAGCGCTGTAATGAGGCTGATCCTCTCTCTCGACCAATCGTCTGCAACTCACATCCTTGTGCAAACATCCAGACCCTCAGTGGGCTCCGTGGGACCTGCTGCTGGTGTGCCCTGCCTCTATTGTTGTGAGTCCCTTCCCTACCAGTGTCTGGGAGGGATGTGGATGGAGATGTCTCTGCGCTGTGCCTCAGGGGAGGGGGGAGGGTAAGAAAATTCCTTTTGATTTTTTTTTTTTCCTGCTGTTTTCACACCATTAGGAAATAATTAACCTCCTTAGTGAAAGCATGTCTCCTTTGCACCCGAGTAGGAAAACCTTAAAATATACATACAATACTTTTAACGCTAAGCTTAAATTATGCAGTTGCTGCATTTTGATGATAAATATGCAGATGAGAAGATTTCTGCCTCTTTTATCTTGTGATTCTAACTCTGTCTAAAAACAGATTGTCGCAGCCACCCTAATTCTGAGAAAAACAGCCTTTTGTGCATTGAAAAGCCAAAACAAGCAAGTCTGATGATCAGATCTTCTCTTCCTGGCTGGCATATGTCTGCCATGCTAGTGAAGGAATCACTTATCTTTTGTGGCGATGGCAGTTGGTGCCATCAATTCCTGTCAGCTGGGAAAAGGGATGGGAAGCCAAATTCACACACTGGTGATTAATTCTGGAAGCACATGAGAAGAAAGACATTGTGAATACCACTGGAAAACTCTGAAATTGCAGCGGAATGGGCAGAGTAGATACATTATGCCCAGGTTGCATTGGGTAATTCTTGTCTTTCTGCACCACAGGACAGCCCTGAGCAGGGATCCTCTCAGACCAACTCCTGATGGTAAATATGTTCCTGCCAGGCCAGCCTGAGCTGAGTGCGATGCAGGTGTTGAGGAAGGAAGGCTGCTGATCTCAGTCAGTAGCGTATCTCATCCTGTGCCTCTGCTTACTGCTTGCCTTTGGTTTTGCAGGTGACGCTTTCCTTAGAGGCCACAACTGCTTTGGGCACTTTGAGGATGGGTATGGCATTTAAGAAGTAGCCTGTTTTGTTCCTACCATTTATTTCTCCCCTGGTCTCTCTTGCTTATTCTCATATATACGTGCATGCAATCATTTTGTCTCCAAAACATAATTGCCTATTGCCCTGCCTGTTGCAAATGGGCTGCCCCATTGACCATTGTGCCCTTTACAGTGTTTGCTGAATACTCAAGGTCAGGAAACAAAGCTGTTGAGGGAGTCGGGCTAGCCTCTCAGCTACAAGAGACAACAAAACCTTGTGCTTGCCTAGCAATCCAGAGCTTGTATCTGCCAAGCAGCTCTTGAGCTTTGGTTAAAAATAAAGAAAGAGGACTCTAGGGTTCACCTCTCCAGGCAATGGCTGGGAACAAGCTGCTGCTGCCCCTGAGCGTGACTGAGCTGCACTGCGTGAGGCATCGGCATCTTTTGCTCTCCTCATTTCTGAAATAGTCATCATGAAAGCATCTATTTCTCCTAAGTTTTGTCTTTTTTTCTGACTTTGCTGAGGGTCATTACCTCCCAAATACATATTCTGAAACTTGAGTTATTGAACATGGCAGAAAGCACATGGAAGCGGTTTCTGTTCAGATGCTGTGGTTTTGTGCTTTTGAGTCTTTCTGAACTTCATAGCATCCTCTCTGGTGCTGCTAATGACAAGCAAGAGCAAGTTGCTGTGTCCATCGTCAGCCGTTTGCCTTTTGCTGAGCAAACTCCAGGTACACGTATGGGCTCCTCTCAGGCCGTCCGCTGGCACCGGTGCTGTGCTGTGAGCAATGGCAGAGCAGGGAGAGAGCCTGTTGCTTGGCTAGATCCTCCTCCTTGCCCTTCACTGCATGTCTCTGACAGACTGTAAATGAGGGTAAGAAATTTGGCAAAGCGTAATTAATAATGCTGAGCAGATCTGGAGTTTTGTAGTCCTGGCTCCCGGTCACCTCCCCACACTGCTGCGCAGCCCAGTGCATTTCTCTGGACACCTGTCAGATCAGTGCTGAAAACACTGCTTCAAACCTTACATTTAATCAGGCAGTCAGTGGAGACGCTACAGAGTTTGGATATAACAGAATTTACATAGAAGATGGCCTCTGGTGGAAGTTAATTGGCCCTGCATTACCTCTGCAGAAACCCCCCACTGTAAAATAGCAGTTTGCAAGAGAGCAGCATTAAATCAAAGAGCTGTGGAAAGAAATCGCGCTGTCTGCGAGGATTGTGAAACTTTGTTCCCAGACAGTGTAACTTCTCGTTTGACCTGTACATATCCCACAGTCAAACATGAAGGGCTTTGGACTCTAATACCATCTGTGGGAATGTGATCCCTTGGCTAGTTTGCAGCTGTTCAGCACTCTCTCAAGATACACTGGAATTTCTAAGTTCAATTGTATAAGGCAGTGAAAATAAGTGTGGAGGGTTTTAATATCGATCTATGAAGATTATGATGTTCATAGGCAAATAAACACTTTTGTGTTATGTTTTCTTGCACAAAGGGCACAGCATAACACTTTTCTTTTAGACTGTGGAAAGCTGTAGTGAGAAAGAACAGAAGGCAAGTCCCCATGGCAGCATGGCGTGCGTCTGCACACACATGTCTGTCAGTCTTCTGCAAATGGTTGCAGACGCTCTGAAAGCAAAGTGGTTGTTGAGCTGTGCATATGGGAGAGTTCTTACAGTCATACAGATGCAGCCCGTGGAAAGCAATGGGCCCTCAAAGCTTGGGCTGCACAATCCATGCAGCCTCACACCTAAAAGTGTGTTTTCTGATCTTTGAAGATCCTCCCTGCCATTTTAGGCCCTTGGGTAAGGAGGGTGAGTCAGCCACATTAGGGTCCTATTCATCCCATTTCTTTGTGCTTAAGCAGGCAGTAGCCACTGGAACTGCACAGCCCATCTCTGCACTATCTCAATAGCACTGCTTATTTCTCTGTCTCTTTAAAACCTGTGTAAAACTGAACCTGCTGGAGCTGTGCATTAGTTTCCTTCAGAGTCCATAAGCGGTTCCTTTCCCAAGAAGCCCAGCACCTCGCTGCTCTGGACAATACAAAGTAGAACTGTAGGAGATTCTGTAGAGAATCTGCCATTTTTAATGATTTTCTTGTTCTTCCTTCATATAAGAAATCTGCCCAAAGAGCAGTGGTCACAGAGGCCTGTTTCCCTGGGGGTCCGTGAACAGTAATTCCTCTTCTTAGCACCCTGATCTGGTATCTCCTCCTCTGTGTCATGAGTCCAGCATGTTTAGCATATTACACATTCTGTTTGAATTGAATTGGTATTTCTGCAGCTGTATCATGTGATCACCAACATTAAAATGGTTGTTCCAGGATTAATAGTTCTTTCTCTACTTTTTGGACTGTAGCTTCCTTTTGCAGGAGGGGCAGGAAATCACATCCTGTGCTTTACACTCAGCCTTGGCTTTTACCCAGAGGAGAGCAGGATTTAGTGCTGCTGATGCCTGCATCTTGCTCAGATTGTTCATAGTGACGGGAGATGAGCTGTCGTGCAGGAGGGCGGGGAGTCCCCGAGACCCCAGGAGCTGAGGCGTTCTGACTGAGCCCTGCTGACTTCAGGCTGTGGCTTTCGGAGCAGGGACGGCATTTCCTAAATACGAGTGTGGAGTGCAGCCAGTTTGTCCACAGCTGGGGCATGGCGGCCCCGGGGCCCCATCCAGGCAGAAGGGTGTGGGTTTGGGAACGCTGCCCAACCGCCGGCTGTGCCCACAGCTCCCAGCAGCCACTGTGCAGGGTTTCTGGGTGGCAGATCTGCAGGCAGTGGGGCTGCCCATCAGACTGGGCTGTAGATACATCAGCATCCTTCTGACACTAAGTCTGACTTATGTTCATGTCTCTTTGGCCTCCAAAGCTGAAACAGAACTGAAGAGGCTCCTCTTGTTTATTGCTCAAGAGACTGTAAGCATTTCTTCACTCTTACCATTGCTGCTTGTCACTTAGCAAGGCACTGCAGGCTCTCCCTGGCAAGCATCAGACACAGACTCTCCCCTCCTGCAGCCCATGGTGTCTACACAGCACAGTTCTGCCCTTCCATGTGGCTGTTCCCAGCCACAGTTCTCTGTTTCTCAGAACCTGCTGCTGACATGAGCAGAGGGCTTTATGGGTCAGTGGAGCAGCAAGAAGCCAAGCCTTGCCCCCAGTGCTTTGGCTGCTGAGTGGACCTGTCTCTATGCAACCTCAGTGGATGGTTTCAAAAGTCTTTGCTGGTTTTCCAGATTTAAATCTCTTTGACTTCTGGATTTTGACCATGGATCCCACTGCGGCATGGCTGCCAAGCGCTGTCTTTGCCACGGGCTGCATTGGATGTGGCCCTTCAGCAGTTTCCTTGGAAGCGGGATAGCCGCAAAGCTGAGAAACGTGAAAGCCAGAGAACTTAGTGAGATCATGTAAGGAACTGCAGCGCAAGGCTGTCTGCCCTCTGCAAAACAGAGCGGGGCACGCAGTGCTACAAGTGGATGGCGTTTGGATGCTGGTGCGCACTCTTAGATTAACCTGATGAAATGCAACAGGGTAGAGAGGAAATGAAAGATTTTGTACAAACTATAGGGGCAACATATGGCAGATTGGAGATGGGGAGACCTTGGAGAGCAGTTTGTGGCCACAAAGATACTCAGCCTGTTTTACAGCACAGCTGCTCTGAACAAAAGAGCCTGTCTAGATCGCTCTCGTGTTAGCTAATGCTGGTGACAGGAAGTTTGGAAAATGTCTAAAATATTGCTCGTTAAATGGGCAAATGCAGCACTCAGGTTTGAAACATACTGATCAAATGTGTTGGTCATAACGGTCATGGTTATGAGATGTGTCAACAATTTAACAGAGTGGGTGCGAAAGCAGGGAGCAGTGGGACCAGAAGAGCAGAGCAAGCAGTGTGTTGCTGCTTAGGGCTGCACGCTTCCCTTGCAGAAGAAATTTGTCCAGCTTGTGCAAATGAAATTAAAAAGGCAGAGCAGAGAGGGTATGTGGTTGAGCCACCCAAATGGACTTCTGAGTGCCCCAGCTTGGGTTTTTTGCAGAGAGTCAATGAAAATATCCTTTTTCTGGAGCTAAGTTTGCAGCTGCAAGCAGCAGATGGCTACGTGAGTCTCATGGGCAGGGAACACCCTGACTTTGGTGATCAACAGATCTAATGAGTGAATGTGGTTCAGAACTGATGGTGCAAAATTTCTCAATAAATCACGTGAAAGTGTAATCTGGGAAATAATATTGAGAGTTCTTCTGATGAATGGCTCTGCAGGTACACAAGCAGGGATCAGTAGGATCTCTGTTTTTATAGATTAGGCTGGATTTGCAGAGGGGCATGAAGGAATACCATCAATCAGGCAAATATTTTCAATAATGCCTGTGAGTTTATTATTCTTCTTTGGCGTTCTTAAAATAACCGTGGATGGGAGGAATATTTGAGTCTGAGTTACACAGCAACTGCTGCTGCTTTGAGTACAGGGAGCAGCCCTGCTGTAGGGGGGGCAGTGAGCTTCTGAAACTGGCCTACAAAGGAAGATAGTTTTGATGGACTCTTTGTGACAGGTGTACGGTAAGTTCGCTGCCTGGAGTTGGTCTTGCCCTGCTCAGCAGCACGGTGAAGTCTCTTGGACGCCAAACAAAAGCCTGTCTGTTTCCCATTCTTCTTGAAGTAAGGGATGATTCCCCTTCCAGCTGAACAGTAAGAGCAGAGCTTTCTGTACAGTTGCTGTCACATTGCTGCCTGTGTATTTCTGCAGGCGCATAGCGATTCTGAGCATTCAGTCTCTGGGTGTGGAGGCGGGAGCTCCTTCGGCAGCGCTGTTGAAATTTAGGCTCCCCGAGCCCCATTTGTTTCAGAAGCTGCGCATACAGCAACGCCCACCGCTGCGACTCCAGCGCCTGGAAAGGACTCCTGCTCAGGAAAATTACCGGCTCGTAATGAGTGGGGACTGCCTTAGCCAGGCCGGCTTTGATCTTTGCTCAAGAACTGGTTTAGGATAATAACGGGCTGACATAAAATACAAATGGCCACTTTGCGAGACAAAGATGATTGCTTGTGTAGGGCTTTGGCTACTGTGCAATTCATTCCTTTTCACAGACATGCAGCTAATATCTAAGAGTCATTTGCAAGATATTTCTGATCTACATAGTGGCCCCACCTTTCCTGCAGCTGCCACCGGAAAGCCAGGTCGGCTGGGGGCTTACAGTGATAGCAATGAATAATGATCTGCAATCTGGGCTCCCTTTGCCTTGCTGTTTGCAGGCCGCATCTTTTTCTGCCTTAAGCAATGGCTCTTTCGGTGGCTGTGCTGGAATGTGGTTGTGTTCCTCCTGCGGTAACGGTGCCGGGGATGGCCGGAGCGCGGGTGGGTTCCTGGGGGTGGATTATGGCTGTTGGAAGTGCTCTGTGCTGCTCATCCTCGTGCCGTGTGGTGGTGGGACAGAAATACACGAAGGAACTGAACTTGGTAGAGGAGCAAGCTGTGTTTCTCTGTGTTTGTTTTTGTTTTTGTTTTTTTTTTTTTCCAACCCTGTTGGCTTTTGGCTCTCTCGATTTCACGGCTCTCGGGCAACCCGTTACAGTCCGTAGCGTTTCGTTTGGGCTGTGAGTTTGCCATCTAGCGGCTGCTGTGTTTGTCAGGGAGCTCCGGCCGGCCCACGGCCTCCGGGCTGTGCTGTGAGGGATGGAGATGTGCTGGGCTGTGCTGTGCGGGGTGGGGATGTGCTGGGCTGTGCTGTGCGGGATGGGGATGTGCTGGGCTGTGCTGTGCGGGGTGGGGATGTGCTGGGCTGGGCTGTGCGGTGCTCGGAACAGCTCTGGCATTCTGAGCATTGTCCTGCCATGGAGCGTGAGTGCTTCGATGGGAGCAGGGAGGAGCAGATGGGCAAAAAGCAGATAGACGTGTTATGAGAAAGTATTGCAGTAGCTTCCTCTGCCTCCTTCTCCACACTGGTTTGGCAAAAGCAGACTTGGTTGTGTTTGCTGTGCTGGAGAAATGATGAAATGAAATGATGTGCTGCTCCATGCATGCCTGCTCTGTGCCTTTCTCCTCCATGATCTCATGTATGAATCAAAGCTTGCCTACAGGTGGTGATCGAACCCCAAAGGCTTATCACTTACCAAGCAACTGTCTGCAATTATTTGTTTGTCCTCAGTAGCCAGCTTAGTTAGTTATTGATATCTCATGTTTGGCTCCCCATGTTATAATGAAAAGGAAGAGATAAAAGCCCTGTTTCTGCTTGAAGTGCCAAATTAGCTAAGGATAGTGACACTGCTACTGTTTTCTCATGTGCTCAGATAGAGACGCACACTATTGCTCCTTACAGGCAGGGGTAGCTTGTTACCTGGGACAAGGCTGCCTGTACTGCATGAACTGCAAGCCAGAAGCATGTGAAATATTTACTAGGCAGTTAAAATAGTGGAGATGCTGCCTTGCCAGATTAGATATCACACCAGCAGTCAGCGTGAAGGAAGCAATTTCTCCAGGGTAGCTGTGATGGAGCCTTAAGCAATCAGCAAAGCCAACGGTTGGCTTTCAGGAGGCACTTCCTGAAGCATTTGTAAAACCTCCTGGAAGAGTTAGTGCCATTCTCTGATCTGGGGCTGCATGAGAGTGAGTTCAGCAGTACCTCTGGATGTGGCAATGTCGGCCAGGAGCAGCTGTTGGCAAAGAGCAGTGAATGTGCACAAGTGGCATTCACCTACCTCAGCATTGCCTGGGAGGTGGTGGGACTGGGCCCTTCCTCCTGCTTTTCAGTAGCCATTGTGCTTTAGAGGGTGAGAAAAGATTCAGCCAAGGCCCTGAACCGCCAGTTAACCCGTTGCACTGGACAGTAGGAGGGCACTTCAGGTGCTCCCTGAGTCTCTGTCATGGGTGGCTGGATGAGAGCTGTTTGTAGATGGAGGGGGAACTTGCTGATCTCCAGTGCACAGCAGGATATAGATTTTTGGCAATATATTAGATGCCTGTTCTTTTTAGTAGCAACATTAAGGCAAATATCCTTGAGACAGTAAATTGGACCATGTGCTTCCCTTTCCTTGCCTTCCTCTGCAGCAAAAAGAAACAGCTGTTGAAATATTTTTAGTTATAATCTAGTGGGTATGAAAAAACCCATGTGCCTGTGCCTGTCTTTATGGCTGTGCCTACAGCCAGACCACCAGTGCTGGGAGCCCATCGGGCGGCAGGAGGTGGAGGGATGGTGCCCAGGCACCTTCGGCTCACAGGCAGCAGTAGGGGTGGCTCAGGAGGAGCTGCCTGCAGCTTCCAAGGCAGCAGAGACATGACTGTGGCTGCCACTACTGGGCCTGGGCAGGTGGTGGGATGGGGGCCCCTAAGCACCTATGCCTGCTGCTTCCCTACCCGGCCACTGCAGCTCTGCAGGGCCCCATCATGCCTTCTGCTTGCACAGGTTTTTAGTTAGTTTTCAGGGTCCAGCTGCAAATCACAGTTTATAACCTCCAGGGATTTTTTTGTGTGTGTGTGTGTATGTGTGTTAAATTGTTGTAAAATGATGTCCTCAGATACTCTGAGCAGACCACAGCATTCTGATGGAAGCCAGGGCTTGAATCAAAACCACCTCATTTTCCCCCCAAACCCTGCATCTCGTTAGACTTGCCTGGATCCCATTAGAAATGTGTTAATCGGAGAAGAATGACACACATCTCTGCTCTGAGGTACATATAAATTTGGTGTGACACTGAAGGAGACCTTGAAGGTGGGATGCCTGCACTGCTGCTGCCAGTATGTGGCTGTGAATCCCTCCTTAACTCCAGCGCTGATGATGTCCTCCTCCCATGGCTCCCATAATTTTCTTGTCCTGAGGCTGTCCCAGTAGCAGGCATTCAGTTTTTTTGATTGGCTTCATGATGTGAAAGCAATAGTTGAGCTTTTTCTCCTCACAGAGCAATAACTTTATTTTTTCCCCTGGCAAGAGGAAGAGTGATAATGGAAAGAAGTTTTGTGATCTCTTCCTGAAGTATGGTACGGTCACACGGCGAGGACTGTTTTGCATAGGAGGCATCAGCAGGTGGTACAATTGCGTGCAGTATGCGCGACATTTCCTTACGGTTATGAGAGAACTGTCAGCCTGGGGAGGAGTTGGCTCCGCATGGCCCGGGAGGTCGAGGTCAGCGCTCTCCTTGGCCACATTCCCAGGGCAGAGCTTGTGGGACCCCGGCACCCAGGGCAGCCTGCGCTGACGGGAAGAGGCTCGCGGGTGTCCTGTGGGTACGTGACTAAGCGCTGTGGTATTTGGTGGGGCTTTACTTCCAGATGTTGGGAGAAACGGAGTTTGGTGCAATTTAAGCTCTCATTTTAGAAAATATATTTCTAATCTTTGTGGTTACGTGAGAACTCTCTAAAACATGAAATGAATGCAGCCTGCTGGCTCAGAGACCAGAAAGCAAAGGAGGAGAAGTGGAAGCGTCTCTGCGCTGTGCTGGGGAGCGCTGCGGTTTGTTGGGGCAGAGAGTGGATGGTGGGAGGGCGGCGGGGGCTGCGTGCTGCCCTGCTCACTGCAGGGCTCAGGGCTCAGTGCTCCCCTCTGATAGATCCTGCTGTCTGAGCACAGCCCCGATGCTGTGGCAGCTGCAGCCCTGGGAGGACCATTCTGGGGTGCAGTGCTGCAGCAGCCATTTAAGATGTACTTTACGGATTCATCAACTTGTGCTTTAATTCTTGGTGCTCACAGCTTTAAGTTTTAAAACTCTGCTACTTTATAATCTCCACCTCTGAGATCCCTATTATTCCCGTTGTGCAATTACTGTGGATCAGAGTTGAATTTATTTTTACCCTCTTGTTTTTCCCTTTGCTGCAATGCCTCTGGGAGTGAATTCTGGGAAGAATCTGCTTTGGTTTTAAGCTGTGTGGTGCCGCCTCCTCTCCCATTATCACTCCCTGCTTTCAATGGCCCCATTGTGCTATCGGTGCCTGCACTTTGCCTGGTTTCAAGCATGGGGAAGAAGTTGCTCCATCCCGATGCTTCCTCCCTTTGCTCAGCAGTGCTCTCCTGCCCTGGCTGCACATGCAGGGCAGGTGGAGCAGCCACGGGGAGGATTTGTGGTGTCAGTGCATTGCACATGAGATTTCTTTCAGGGCTGTTTTCTTGTGAAACCGTTGGCTTCTGCCACTGCTTGAGGAAGGATACAAAAAACATTCTGGTGATGCAAAAAATGTTGTAAAATAGAATTATTTTTACGTAATTACTTTCTGACTGCATCAAACCCTGTCCGTTGTGCATTTCTCAGGCTTTATTGAATCTCAGTCAATTTCCTTCATCTTTGTCTCATTTCTCTTCAAAGTTGTCTCATCTCAGCTCCGTGATATTTGTGTTGCTGTCCTTTCTGCAGACCTGCATCCGTGCTTCAACCCTGGTGAGAGATTGCCGGCCCCACACTGGAGGTGTCCATGGCTGCTGCACACCTGGCTGCTGTCCCACGCAGTCCCTGTGCAGGCTGACAGCACGAGGCAGCTGCTCTCCTGTGCTGTCCCCAGGAGCACAGCCCTTTTCTGTGCGTCCCGTTGTTTCCCGAAGGATTAAAATGCCCCCGGCCCAACTGCCTGCCCTGCTGACATTTCCCCCAGGTCTTTTCCCTTTCCTCTCCCCTTTTTGCCCAGCGCTCAGTCCTTTCTTTGGCTGCTGGGCCCCACGGGCACACTGTTAGCAGTGTGGGGCTGCGGGGGTTTGTGCGGCGCAGTGTGTTCACCTCTGAGGAATATTTTGGATCCCAACGTGAGCACCTGGCTAATGAGCTGTGGTTCCAGTGCTCGCTGCAGAAGTGTTGCAAACATAATGGGGACAATATTTGCTTAAAATTTGTTTTGAACATTTATGGCATTTTTTTCTTAGTTTGCTCAGTGTTTTTTTTTCCCCCGCATCTTATTTATTTTGGACTGTGAAACTATTCTAGTTATTTCCCTTTTTTTTTTTTTTTGTTTTGAATAAATTTCCCTTTACTGTTCTGCAGACAGAATGACACTACGGGCTGTCATCTTTACTTCCTGGACATATTGTATTATTAATGCTTTTTAAAACTTCTTCTTTTTATCAGTTCTATGATTAGAAAAGCTTGGTTTTTGAGTCTACAGCCTCCCTTCAGAAACAGGGTGTTAATTGCCTGTGACCCGTGTGCACGGTGTGGAAATGGAGCGTGGGGTTGGCTGGGGAGTTCCCAGGTGGTGCAGGAACCCGGCCCTGCTCAGCACTGCCTGACTCTGCCCGACTCCTGGGAAGGTTTCCCCCCTGCTGTCACAGCAGTGCTGCTGTCAGCCAGGTCTGTGCCCCGCGCCCAAGCGGCAGCTCCTGTCCCCCTGACGGCTCTCACAGAGCGGTTCTCAGCCTGGCCCATGTGATGGGTGAATCCAGGTCAGAGAGCATGGTCCCCTCACATCTGCTCGGTGCTTGCTGCTGACATTTTCATTCAGCCTGTCGGTACTGGGCAGCGATGGAGGTCTATGAAGGGGGGACAGAAACATCTTTCTGCTGGGCAGGACAATGGCAGGACCTCCCAGTAACTGCAGCTGTGTCGGGGCTCTGAATACAACAGGCCACTCTTGGCAGTGCTACTGAGGTCTGGCTCTTGGAAAGCAGCGCTGTGATTCAGCTGTCACTCAGCTCCCAGCAAAGGCAGCTTTGAAAAGGCGCCTCTGCTGCTCTCCTGGAGTAGCAAATATTTCCTAGGCCTCTGCTGCTGAATGGGAGAGATTGCCATTGTCCTCCGTCCCCTCTCAGGCTTGCTGGGCTTGCTATAAATGGGCCTTTTGCAAGGGAACAATAAGCTCAGCGAAGGGTCCAGGTTGCACATGTCTGAGCAGTGAGAACACTCGAGCACTTTTTCATTGGCTCCTGAGATGTGAAAAGCTGGGCAGCGAGAGCAGGTTTATTTTCCAGCCACAGCTGTGGGTTTGTTTTCTCTCTCAGGTTGCGCTGCGCTGGGTGTACATCTGCGCGTTTCAGCTCATTTCCTAGAAAATGTCTTCACCTCAGCGTTTCCTTTGGCCTCAGAAATCCGTTTCCTGCTGTACTCAGAGCTGTGTGATGTGTTCGCAGCAGAACCGCAGCCAGGTGGGACCGCCTGCTTTCGCATCTCTGCTGTGACAAACTTGGGCTCGGCTTTGGTAGAGTAGCCCCAAACTCGCATTGCTTTGTGGCTTTGTGGAAAACCACATGCACCTCTCTGATTCAAACCCGACTGAAAAGCCATGCATGGCTCGGGCTGAGGCTCACAGTGATTCTGGGGTTAATTCAGGCTGAAGATGATGTTTCTCAGCAATCTGAATGGAGGCAAAAGGTAAAATTTTCTGCCTGAACCACTGCAGCTGCAGAACATTTTCTGTTTTTTCTTTGACCTTGTCATGAAACTTCCAGCATCACAGAATTAGATGCTGCATTTTGGGTATGACTGTTATTATTCCTGTTCTCCTCCAGAAAATGAGCCATAGTGATCTTTGGGTCACTTTTAAACATCAGTGTAAGTTATTAAACCCCAGCCTGATCCCAAGTGTAGAATAATGTATTCACTTCCTCTACCTCTAACCTGTAACTCACTTTCTAGGGGGTCTTTTAGCAGTGATCTGTGTAGAAATGATGCAAGACCAAGGATCAGCATTCAGGGACTTGGAGCCTTCTTGCTCCCATGAGGGCAGCTGACATTGTTTGCTTTGTTTTCCTGACACTGCATGGATAGAGAAGGGGGCACTGCTCAATGTATGTGATCTCTGCTTCCATACGCTACAAATTAATGCTGGCTTTTATTTTAAAATGCTATCAGAAAAATGCTATTGGAAAAAAACAATTATTTGTTCTTTTCAGATATTCTGTGGTCTGATTTTCCTCCTGTGCTGGTGTTACTCTGCTGCAATTTGCATCGGAGCTTTTCCTGATTTGGGCTTGAGTGAAAGGAGAACCAACAGCAGCCAGGCTGCAGGTCCAGGAGCTCTGTGCTGTGGCTTGTCCTCCAAATGCCAGTGAGGAAAATCTCTTTGGAAGTTTCTGCCTTGCTCATCCCATTTACTGAAACCAAATTTCAAGAAGCTAATCGGGCAGAGAGTGCAAAGGATGAAACATTAGAAATCAAATTAATGAAGCTGAATCACCAATTTGTGACCTAGAAGACTATTAGGAGTAGTCAGAATTAATTAACTCCTCTTTGCAATGCTTCAGAGGGAAGCAGCTAGCCAGGCGTGGGGACCCGAAGGACACGGATGGGATCTGACTACCTGGAGCTGCACAGAAATGCAGCGTGCTGCTCCTGGGCCCCAGATGAACTCCAGGGGTGACCGGGAAGCGCAGTCAGGAGGAGCAGAATGGAGAGCTGCCATCGTCCCTTCCTGCGTCCTGCTGCTTCATGCTTATTCAGGGACATGCAGAGAAGCTGTGAAAGGGCTGCTGTGCAGTCCTGCCATCCAGCACAAGAGAAGCTGCACAGCTCCCAGTGGGCAGAGTGGACGTGCCGTGTTGTGGCTTGGCAGCCTGGAGCTGGGTGCCAGCATCAGCCCTGCAGTGGGACGGGACATCAGCACACAGCAGAGCAGCCTCCCGTGGTCCCAGAGGGCTGACAGCCACCAGCCAGAGGTGTGGGAATGGTAACACAGTGCCCTGCTGATATGCTGCTGATTTAATCAGAAGTAGGACTGAGCCTAATTCTTTCAGGGTAAGGTGGTCCATGGATCAAACTGTGGATTCTTTCCTTTCAAAGGTGGGAGTTTTAGACAGCTCTGGCTGATCATTGCCGAAATAAGTTGGTCGTTTGCACTACTCAGTGATATGAAATCAGCTTATCAATTGAAGTGAACGTGAGAGGCAGTACCCAACTGAGTAATTCTGGAGAACTTTAAAGATGAGTATTTTCCTCACTGATCTTTTGGGGGCAAATATGGAAGGAAGAAGATATCACTTTTTTTTTTTTTTCACTAGCCTGAACTGCGGTGTTTTTTGAGTTGATAAACTCCTTTGTGTGCTAAACAGCCCATGGGAGAAAGGAGGGAAGGAAAGATTGGTGGAGACGTGGCTCCAGGTCCTTGAATAATGCATTGTTCAGTAAATTGACTGTCCGACCTGGAAACAGTGCACTGTGTGTGATCAACATCGACATTGCTGGCTGGACAGCTTACAAAGAAGCATTTTGGAATTAATTTGATGATTATGAAAATGTCTTAGATCCTTTGCTGAAGGCTAAATAAACACAATTAAAATATTCTTAGTTTTCACTGCGCTTTGTTCAGTTCATTAAGTGTAACTAGAGCTTCCAGTTATCTGCATTTAGTTTTTCAAAAAATTGGAGGGTATTTTTAGAGCAATGTAAAGCTTATTGCTAATTACACCTGGGGGGAAATCTCATTAGGTATTCATTTGCTTTCAGAGTTTAAAACAATTCTAATGAGCTGCATTAGTTGTGATAACACTGACTGACTCTCCCTTGTCTGCTCCCCCTGGCCTGTCTGGAGCAAACAAAGCTGCTCTGGGGCCGGCAGCTCTGTGAATGTGACCTTGGTGCTCTTTAGAGGGGGGAAGCGCAGTGCAGAGGCTGAGCAGAGGCTTGGAAGCACAGCGCTGCGGTGCTGCTGCCGCTGCTGCCCTGGCATCGTGGGCTTGGCCAGGCCCTGAGAGGCCACGCGAGCACCTGTGGCCGGGCCGAGCCAGGGGGGTGCAGCTGGGGCTGCGCAGCTCTTGGGCTCGGAGGAATTCACAGGACCCTGCAGGAGCAGCTGCTGCCGTTGGACATCTCTGCTGCTCGCGGTCCCTGCAGTGCAGGTTGTCAGCCGATGTGTCTGCCTGGAGCAGTGGGCACAGACCAGCGTGGTTCTCTGCTCTGCTGGCTCCCGGAAGAACTGCTGTTGTACCACTGTCTGGGGGTCGGAAGGACTTCTGGGGAGAGCCGCTGCTGCCTCGGATGACCTGCGGCTGGGGCCGTGATGCTGTTGAAGCTGGAGTGAAGAGCTGGCCTGCCTTAGTGTGAAGAGTGCTGAATCAGGGCAGATAGAGCAGAACCATTTTCATTTCTCATTGGTACATTTTGGATGAATTGAGAAGCTGAGGGGAATTCAGTCTTTGTGCTGAATGCATAAATTATTGGGGGCTGAGCTTTTCATCCCTCCCCAACAATGCCTCAAACCCAACAACTTCTGTCCAGTGTAAGTTTTGATCCTGCTCCTTTCTGTTGTACAGATATAGCATCTTTGTCAGGGCAGTTTGGATATATGGAGGATAAAAATCACAACTGCTCCACACAACTTACTGTAACTAGCCCATGCAATCATTTGAATGTGTTTAAGTCAGCTCTTTCTAATCATGCAGAGCAACATAGTGGCCTGGGAAGATACCTGTTTATAGGGCTATGTAAGCAACATAAGATATTCATCTCCTCATCTGGCATGCAAGGAGGGAAGCTGTTTGCGCACACATATCTCTATAACAGGAAGGTGTCTGTGAGCTGAGACACTCCTCTGGAGACCAAGGAGACTCAATGTGGATGTAAAGTGGCACTTTGAGACAGGTTTACTGCTGCTTCCAGGCAGAGGCTATGAATTGAGCAGCAAGATAATGGTGTAGGAGTGATCACACACATAGCAGGATATATGGGATTCTTTGGTAATTGGGGACATTTTGGCATTGGAGCTGAGCAGGATGAGAACAAGCTGGAGGAGTCTGCATGTCAGCAGGAAGGAAAAGGCTAGCGGCAAAGATGGAAGCTAATTTTGTTTTAATCTATTGGTTGTGGAGTAGAGAAGCGTAAAGAGGCAAGTAGAAATGTCAGGCTCGGCTACTGGCAGAGAATGCACCCGAGTCGCCTGGACCAAAGTTGTAAGTAGAAAGGTGGAAACCAGACTTTATTCCTCAAAGGAAAAGAGAGCAGAGAAAACGAAGCTTTCAGGGAGCGCGGGTATGAAGTGGATGGTTGGTACCAAACCCCCTACTCTATGGCTCTCTTATTAGAGAGGTTAAAGGAACTGTGGGTCTAAATTGGAAAGGTTTTCACAGGCACTTCACAGAGCTGAAGTGTTTTGCACGAGATTCCTCAAAGGTGGAAGGCGGACAGCCTCCCACCATTATTTAAGGAACGACCCAGATGTGCACCAGGGTCTTGCAGGGAAGTTCGTTTCTCTTTAGGTGAAGACAAGTCTTAGAAAATGTTTTAATAGATGAAAAGTGGCCTGTTGAGAAACGCACAGCTTGACCAAAGATAGCCAGTGTGGTTTCCGGAAAGGACCTTTTCTGCCTCGCTAACTTTTGGAAATTTCTTTTTTTAGAACATACGCTCCTGTCAGCATAGACAAGAGGCTGAGCAGCAGTCAGGAGAGCCTTGGATCTTCAGACAGTGTTTGACAGGGTCCCACGTCGGAGGTTAATGTCTAAAGGTGGGGAGTTGGAAAGGGGAAGAATTGGCTCACTGATTGAAAATTGGCCAGAGGACAGGAGCAAAGTGGGGAAAGGAAGCATAAATAGAAGCCTTTCAAGATGAAAGACAAGTTAATAAAGGAGCATGTACTGTAGGAGACTGCACTGGCGGATCCTGGTCTTTCTGATAGTTAGAGTGTATGAAAGACCTGGCTGAGGACATAGAAAGCAAGATTTCCTAGTTTGCAGATCACATCAGATTCAGAAGGAAGTGGTGAATAATGAAGAATTCCAATACAGGCAAATTGGAGACCAACTTCTAGTCTCTAACATGATGGCAAACTTAGATCCAGATGAAATAACGGATTTTACAGCGAGATATTTGGTTACTGTATCTGACTTCCCTGTAGCAGTCTGGGATGGTCATTGCTTTTAGTACATCCCAATGGGCTGTATTTCTTGCTGAGCTGCTGGAGGAGCCTCACGGAGTGTGCATGTGTGCATGGTAAATTTCATTCTCTTTTTGAGTTGAGGGGAAAACAACTGGAAATGTTTCAAAGGGCAGAAGCATCTGAATGGAAAAGGGCAGAAAGCAGGGCTGAATGAACTAGCTTAGAAGAAATGTACAAATAAATATTCCTTTCATATTCAATCCAAAGTTCAGAATAGCTCAACCTAGTTGGAGAACAAGCCCGCATACATAGGGAAGTCCACCTGATCCTTGTATTTCTGCCTCAAAATTTAAGAGACATCTTCTCAGTATGTCCTGCCCCTGCAGTGGTGAACAGCTCTAGCCAAGAGGAGGCCTTTTAGAGTAGAATGGCTGTTTCCCAAGCACGCTGCATGTCAGCAAGGCAATTCATGAGTCTGTACGTTACCTGAGGGAGCCTGGCTGGCTGCAAGGGAGCACATCTGTCTGCTGGTCTATCAAGGATGGATGGCGGTTTCCACTGTCTCAGAATGAATAGTGGAAGGAAGATGTATCTGTGCTAGTGCTTAAGTGGTACTTCTCCATCAGCTTTCAGGTACTGCAATTAAGCCTAACACGAACAGCAGCCTTGGGAGCAGAGTACTGCAGTGGGAGGAGCTGTGCTCAGACGGGTTGGGTCTCAGTGGTACTTCTGCCCCATTTGCCCATAGCAGGGTTCCTAATCCTGGGCCTCATCTTGCTCGGAAATCTGCTGGATGAAAACATGTAGCTGTGGGATGAGGAGTAGTTTGACTGAGTATGGCATAGAAGCAGACCTTGAGATGCTTTGAGCTTCTTCCAAAATGTCTCTTTTGAAAGCTAAACAGACTCTGTTTTACAGTGTTTTACTTCCATAGTGAAATCAGCCTTACCTTTCCCCAGGTCTCTTATCCTCCAACTAGGCTTGTGCAAATTCCTTTGGTTATTTTTGGGATACTAATTAAGTGTGCTGTAGAAATTATATTATACAACTGGTAATGAGCAAAAGCTCAGATACAGTCATATACCAACCAAACCTTGGCAAAATGTAATGAGCTCAGTATTTGATACTTTCTTATTCTGCACCTGATTTTTTTTCTTGTCTGAGAAAAAAATTCCCGCTATAATGAGTTCTTTGAGCCTAAATCAAATAACGTTTTCAACGGAGATAGGTAATGAAATATTAGTCAGACCCATTGCGATGGGCAGATCTGTCACTGCTTTGTAGGGTCTTAAAAGCAACTCAGAGATAATGGCAAAATGGCTCTTGCTGCAGGTCCTCCAGGCTGGCCCTATGGGTTGTGCAGGAATGTCATGGAGAGCTTTGCCTTTCAATCCCAGCACGTTCGGAAGATGAGTTGCCACTTTGCTGAAAGCGATGGGATTGAGACAAGAAAAACCACTTTCGTTTTGGGATCAAACCAGGAGATTCTCTGTGCCAAGAGGGAACCTGGAATAAGTATTAAGTCTTGCAGGAACGCCAGGGGAACTAAATATGTGTGCTTGGCCTCATGGCAACGACAAGGGAGCTTGTAAAGCAAATAGTTGTGAGCTGCTGAGCTCGTTGTTCACCAGGGAGAGGAGCGGTTTGCTGGAGCTCTACTTTCCATATTAGCATCGTACAACAGCCTCATCTATTAGGATGGTATGCTCTTATGTCTGAGATGCTGCTGCAGTGCTGAATCGCTTCCCCAGACACCAACTTTTTAGTTTCTCAGCAGTAAGGTTGTTTGGAAAACAAAATATTGGTCCCCCAAGAAACTCTGATATTTTAGATTTTTTTTTGTCCTAAATTGTAATAAAAATCAAAATGTTGAAATGCTACATTGGACAGAACATCTAAAATATTTCAGCTGGGACAATATCATTATCAAAACATTATCTTTCTCTAATACAGAAGCATCTCAGAGCAATAATTTCAATGTGTTAGAGATGATATATAACATTAAAGTATGTGGGGATATAGACTTCAGAATGTAGGAACAATTTGTTCAGAAATATTCCTATTACAAGGTTTGTTGAACTGCCTGTGTTCCCAGGGAACACTTCTGTTCTTGATGAAACAGCATTTTCTGTTTTTTTGACATGTGGACAAAATCATTCTGAGCAGCAAGGCTGCAGTGGCAGCAGCAAGGATGGGCACAACTCTTGTCACCCAATTTATTTAATGTTTGTTTTTGCTTCAGCTGTAGTCCTGGAAGTGTCTCACACTTGCGCTGCCTTTGGCCTTATCTCTCTGAGCTGTTACTGCATGGTTTGGAAACTGAATCCAGGCTCTGACCCATCACACACGGCAGAGGACTTGCTTTTGAACTGGGCAGAAGCAAGAACGGGGTGCATAGCTGTTTCAGCCACTGTCTCTCCCTGTAGATGTGCAGTTTCCAAATGTCAGTGTTTTACTTCATCTCTCCAGTGCCCACCAAGGCACTCTTTCTGAATACCTGTTCTGTTGAGACTTGAGGCAGCTCTGGTGGCACATCACTGTGTGCCCAGCAGCAGGTTTTCCCCATCCAGGGATGTCCCTGCAAGAGGAGAACAGGATTTGTGTATTCTTTTCAAAATCTTTCTAGCAAACTCCTTCACTTCTGGAGTGGCAGTCAGAGGCTCTGCTGTGCAGGCTCTTCAGACAGGGATTAGTGATTGTATTCAGCAGAAGACTTCTTCCTTTCATCTCTAATAGGATTTGCTTGGGAAGAGCCAAGATGAAATTGGCACTTGGAGGTGGCAGGATTGTGGTGACGGACACACGGACTCTCAGGGATGCCCCAGCGGGGACTGTGGCACAGGGGATGAGTGCCCCAGGAGCAGCACCACCGGCAGCGTGGGCTGTGCACTTCCCTGATGGGACTGCGGGGTGCCCAGTGCCATTCCTCGCCTGGTACCGCACGGTGACCCTGCACAGTGCTGGGGATGTCTCGGGGTACATAAATGTGCTGCTGCTAATTTGCTCTTGCTGAGCGGTTCCCCTGGGTTTGGGTCACTGCTGCTGAAGGAGCTGTTCCCTGAGGATTAGAGGAGCACTGTCCCAAAGCACCTTCTGAGGAGGTGTTGTGTCTCCGCTCTGCCTCCTTGCTTGGTCAGGGATCCTGGTGCAGGTTAATCCCCGACTTGGGCAGCCTCATCCCTTGTCTTTTATTGCTTGGTGCCCATTCTGCAGGCCAGACAACAAGGAAAGAGCCCAAGTTGCTTGGCCTCTGCAACAGGCTCTGCCTGATGCTTGGGCAGCCTCAAGGCCTTTGCTGTCTTTCTAAACACTCTCCTTCTCTCCGGTAGAGCAGCCTTATTACAGCAATAAAAATAACAAGGTCCCTGCAGACCTCTTTATAAAGAACAATTTAGAACCAGGAGTAAGTGTGAGGATCGGGATGAAAATAGGCTATCACAGTGCTAATGTGATATACAGGAGCGATTCGGGCATTATATCGGTGTGGAGAAGCTGTGTGCCTCGGGAAGGCTGGGACTTAAGGTAGGACTCAGGGCAGGACAGGAGCCATGGGTTCTGCACCCAGTGGGGTGACGTGACAGGTGTGCAGTGGTTCTGCTGGGTTTAATGAATCCAAATATCAAATATCAAATCAGTCCATCCAAGAGCAACCTTGATGTTTAGGTATGTTAGTCTGGAACAGTGAAAACAAAATGCATTCCCTGTTCATTGCGGAGGAGATGGAATGATGACCTTTAAAGGTCCCTTCCAACTCTAAACGATTCTGTAGTTCTATGATTCTGCAATTCCATGCTACCATTCACCTCCATGGACATTTCCAAGTGCCGCTCATGACCTCCCCAATGCTGGGCTGAAGAGAGGCATACAAAGCAAAGGCAGCAATGCAAAGCCCCCAGATGTCACCTCCTTCCACAAATGCTGCTGTGTCTACACCTCTGGTCTTTGGCACTGGAAACTCACTAAACCACGCATCTCAGGAGACTGCAGGCACAAAGCAAAGGCAAATTGATTGCTGAGCTTGCCCAGGGAATAAGAAGGTTAAGTGTCTTGTGAGAGTAGTAAGAAAAGGTAAAGCTTTTGCATGTGATTTGGGAAGAGCAAGGAATGGATTTGTGTTCCTGATGGGAGAAGCATTTGTGAATGGAAAACCTGCTGTTAGAACTGGTGTTTTCTTCCAAAGGACAAAAATCCTGAACCGGAGTGCACAGTAAAAGTCTGCTCAGCTGCAGCAGGGGCGAGACCAGCTGTGCTGCAGACAGAAGGCAAGCAGCCGGCAGGCAAGGGAAGGATCTTTTCCCATCTCCTGCTTCAGTTCAAATGGAGGGTAAATAGGAAACAAGCCAGGATTCCTGAAGAGGCTTTCAGGCACATACGTTGCATCATGTGTCAGGAGGGAAGCATTTGGAAGGAAAGCTTGCATTAATGGCACATGCACAGTACCATCTATTTCTTTTTTCAAAGTGAACTTACAGAACAGCATACATTGAGAGATAAGAGAGAATAGCAGCTCCTGATGTCAGTGAGATGGAGCAGGTAGAATTATAAAGGGTCATTTATAAAGAATTGGAATATTAATCATGGCAACACTCTCTCCCTCCTGCTCTTCACAGGTGTTTTTTTTCTGGGGAGGGGATGTGTCCCCCTGCTCACACAGTGCCTCTGAGTTCCTGCTCTGCTTTCTGACCCCTTCCCTCAGGGCAGTTGCCCTCTGGTAGCTGTGGGTGGGAGCCTGGACCAGGGGGCTCTTCTGCTGACTTCCACTGAGGTGTGCTAGATTCCAGGCTTTGCTCTGTGCAAGTCAGGAGACCAGCGGCTCTGCAGCTGCAGGAACTCGGCTGCCCAGTGGTGTTACTTCCTGTGTGACATCTGCCCTGCTGCTATCTCTACATAGAGCAAGATGGAGATGCTGGAAAACCCAGAATGGCTTTACTTGGAAACCTCATTAAATGGAAATCACTTTTGTTCTAACCGAACTTTGTGATAACTGTAGCAGGTTGGAGTATTCACTTCCTATAGCTATACCACTAGCAGCAGCTTTGCTAAGCTATGAAGTTTGTCATTCTGCACCTCTGTTTTCAGTCTGTACCAGGAGCTATGAACAGTTCCGTGTGCTCTATCTTTCATACCCAGGTTTATCAAAGCAACTCCTGCTGCAGTGCTGCAGCTGTAACATGCGAGTGGGATGAGTGCATATTGATTTATTTATAAAGGGCAATGAGAAATCACTATCCCAGCTAAGAAATTCACAGATAAGGCTGCACAGTGTGAGTACTTGGCTGTATGTGCACAAGGAGCAGCTGCGTTGGTGCAGGGCTCAGCTGTGGCATCAACCTCTGCCACCTGCGTGGGGAGCAGTGTGAGGATAGGAAGGCAGGGTGCTGCAGCCTCACTTGCTGCCAAGTACTGGTCAGCTGGGCACAGGGCAAAGGAGCCCTGAGTGTGGCTCTGCAAGCCTCTGTTTCATCCTCATGTTTCTGCCTTGGCTCATTCCTTGGCTCCCTTGGCAGGATCTTGGCAGCAGCGCAGTGCCCAGTGCGCTTGGAGGCCCAGCTCCAGCCCTGTGGCTCGAGTGTTGCTAAATGAGCAATGCAACCGACTTGGGAGCCCAGGCCTCTCTTGCATATTAAGTTACTGCTGCCTCCTCACTATGTTTTTCTGTGCTACAGGCAAGACCTTGTAGCCTTTCTTTCTGCTTCTGTAAGGATTATCTGCCTTGCTAAAACACTTGGGCTGGTCCCAAGGAAGCTGAAGCACCCACAGGGAAATGTATTTCTAAAATACAGAGCAGCGCCTTTCTATGCTGCCTTCCACAGAGCTCCCTTCTGCTGACCAGTGGATGTGTGCCGACAGCAGTCCCTGCACAGCCCCCTGCCCAGCCGCACGTCAATGCTGCCGAGCTCTGCTCTGCTCCTGCCTGGGAGGGCGGCCGGCTCTGAGCCCTGCTGGCAGCTCCTCCTCGCGTCGTGCGAGGCTTGCGAGCACGAGATTGCTATAATATTGAGCAAGGTTTTCCAACACATGCTTTTCTCTGGCAAATCGCCACCCACAGCACAGTGTGCCAACATAACACTTTGACTTAAAGAGGGAAAACTGCCAGATAAATGTTTTAGTTGCAGGCCTGTTTCATTGTTGAATTCTAAAATCTTGGCGAAAGCCGTTGCCAGTGGATGGGGAAGCAGCCTTGCGGTTGGGGCTGGTGAATAGGGACCTGAGTGAATGTGTTCAGGAATGACATTTGGTGGACATCACCCACCAGCTCATTACGATCCCTGCTTTCTGCAGCAGAGATGCACAGAGCAGGTCAGTGACAGCCGCGTGGGGGACCCTGTAATTGTTGAGTGCTTGGCAAGCAATAGGATTTCCTGTGATTTTGAGGCCTTTCTCAGTGTTTTGGGGACACCTAAGCCTGTAGCTTTCTTTTCAACATGCTGTCCTTTCATGGCTGTGGGGATAGGTCCCTGGCACCAAGAAAGTTTTCAGTGGAGAGGAACAGTATTGGATGAAGATGGAATTTGCATTTGAGTGGGATGTAGCTCTGCTCCCTACCACACCTGAAATGTTTCCTTCGGAGTACTGCCATTGCTGTGCTCCCTGTTAATTGCATGCAAGCTCTCCTACAACTCTGAGCACCCAGTGACAGTTGTGTGTGCACCATCTGGGCATAATGTCATCCAGAATAACAGAATCGGATTAGAAATAGAAATAGAGTAGAATAGAAACAAACTACTGTAATTGTTGATTTTCAGAAGAAAACCCTGCCTGTGTGTGTAGATAGCCACCTGCACAGCATTTCTGAACAGGTATTGCTGTGTCTTAAACAAGAGGAACTTCCTTTCTATTTATTCCCTACAGGCCTTGGTGGGAAGGAGGAGGGACTTGTGTTATCAGCACTGAGATGAGCCCGAGCTGAGTAGGGCCGTCTGAGGGCTGTGAGGTGAGCTTAGCATCGGGGCTGCTCACACCCTCTCCTTCCATTTGCATCATGTAATTGAAGAGCATCTTTGAGCTGACAAAGTGCCCAGGCCACAGCTTTTCATCTATGCCTGATCTGCCCCGCAGTGCTGAGCCCTGTTGAGTGGTGCTGCTGCTACGACACACAGGACTTCAGAGAGAAAATCAAACTTCTCTAAATTCCAGTAAGCGAATTTGTGACTCTTCATGGCAACTCCGCATTATTCCCAGGTTGTTTGCTATTTTCTCTGTTCCTCCTTCCCTGCTGCCTTCATTATCACGCTGAATATCACCAGGGCAGCATGACAAGAATCTGGAGAGACACATTATTAGGACAGCCTTGTTCATACCTCTGAACTGCATCGTTTGTTAACATTTCTAAGCTTGAAAGGGTGGGGGAGGATGGCAAAATCTGATTCTCCAGATGAGAAAGACACGTTCTAGCAGCATGGCTCAGTGAGATGTGCACTTCACCCTTGTTACAGTGACCGTCTGTTGGCAGCACCAGGAGTCCAGCCTTTCCAGGGGCAGCTCGGGGGCCCTGAGGGCACAGCTGTGGGGCCGCAGAGATGAGCTTCCCTGTGCCCAATGTGAGCAGCTCTGCCCCTGTGCCGTGCAGTTACAGCGCGTTACAGAGCTCTGAGAAGTGACATGCTGTATGAAGACTTGCAGACAGGATTGCAGCAGCAGTGAGCAAAAGCTTCATTAAAAAAGACCCTGCTCCGTGCATGTGGTGTTGTGTTTGCAGAACCCAGCGGTGCGATGAAGGCAGGGATGCGAGTGCCAGCTGGGGCTGTTTGAGCATGGGGCTTGGGCACCTCGATATAACCTTCAGTACGCTGCCAAAGGCCCCATCTTCCAGTGAGTTCAGCTTTCATTGTTGCTGCAGACCTCGTCTGCCTTCAGTGTTACTCTGCCAGGATGCCTCTGCTGTCCTGCTCCAGCCAGGTGCCCAGAGTCTTCCCGGGGTTCCCAGGAACTTGGGCAGAATGCGGTGTGCAGGGCTGGCATCCTGACACAGTGACTTCCCTCAACTCCCAGAGTGCCAGCAGGGGAGCTGAGGGAAGTTCCTGCGGACAGGAATGTGTTATTGCTGTTTCCTGTTATGAAAAACCACCAAAGCATCAAATCTTGGTGGTTTCACTTGTTTATCTCAAAATGAACTAAGAAACTTAGAAGTATTTCTCACAAGTAATTAAATTAGGATTTTTTTTCTGCAGTTGCTGGAGGTAATTTTACATTTTAATTAGCTCTAAGCTACACATTCCTGACCTGAGAAAGAGACTAAAACTTTATTTTGGTCTCAGGCACTCAGCAGTAAACAAAGCATTCCCTTCTTGTCTTGCCACCAACGCTGGTGCAGCGGTGCTGGAAGGTGCCAGGATGCTGGCCTTGTTGGCTGCTTCTCCTTCTTACACGGGCTGTAAGGAGGAGAAGCTCGCCCTGCAGCTGCACAGCTCTTGGCTCAGGTGCTAGCCTTGCTGGGCTGCTGCATTTCATGGCATGGAGGAAGGCGCCTGCCCGAGGAGGCACGGAGTGGGACATGGCCTGAGATGCGCAGAGCCGCCTTCCCCTCTGTCCCCCTTGGTCACACTTCTGATGGCCTTTTCTCTTTCCCAGAACACACGTGCTTTGCTTTCTCTGCAACTCTGTCGCTTGATAATAAGTCAAACAAAACGTAGGGAAATAGACTTCTCTCTGAAAATTCTTTCAGTAAGTCGATATGACGGTGTCTGAGAAAGGCTGAAACCATTCCAGGCTCTGATTGCAGGCAGTGGCTGTGTCAAGGAGTGTCCAGTGCATGCAGCCGGGCACACAGCTCCTGTTACTGCCTGCTGCGGCTCCTTCCCACTGCCGGGTGCCCATGTGGGGACACGGAGCACAGTGTCCAGCGCTGTGTTTCAGGGCATGGGACGACAAGGCACGCACATCACGCGGTTGTTTGCCCAGCTTGGTTTCCTGATAATCCTTGCCTCATTCAAGCAATTTCATCTCAACTTGCATGGAGTGTTCAACATATCTGAAGCGGTAGCATGGCCCAGACTGTGGCCAGCCGTGTGAACAGCCCTCAGGGAAAGGCTGGGTGGGATCAGACTGCGGTGGGTTCAGCTGGCTCTGCAGGAATAGGGCTGGCTGACAGCAGCCGAGAGTGCTGCCACACAGTTTTGGTTTTGGAAACTGTGTGCTGCGGAGGAGGCAGCAGAGCAAGCAGTGCAGCAGTGCCTGCCCAGCCCTGGCATGGCCTGGGGGGGGACACCTCCAGAGCACGCACATGGGGCCCTGGCTCTGCACCATTCTATATAGAAAAGTTCTGGTGTTGCTCAAGATCAGATGTGAGGTGTCAGATGTGACTGCCAGACTACAGAGGAAAGATTAAGTTTTCACATTAGCGGAGATCTTGGCAAGCTCCAGATTTTTCAGCTTTTCATAGTTTGCAGAGGTGCCAAGAACCAAGGCAAGCAAAGGGTGAAAAATATTTCATTCATCCTGTAAACAGCCGGCGCTGGGACACTCCGTATTGGCTGAGTCAAGTGCCAGGCTCTGGATCCAGCCCTGGGCAGGAATGCTCTCTTCTGAGGCTCGTCTTCCTAGGATCTCTGACAAGGAGAGGAGTGCTTTTGTGTTGGAAAGCAGCAAATAGAACTGGGCAAATGCAAGGACAGTTCAGTGAATGCTGTTCTTACTAAATTGTATGTAAGCCATGTAAGTATGCATGTGCCATAACTGAGAGATATTTGCTCTTTAGAGAGCAGTTCACAAATTTCCTTGTGCTCCGTACTCAGTGTATAATGTCCACAGTACAAAACCCCTTTTTCAACTTGGAAAGAGACATAAGCCGAAGAAAAGCTGTAAAGAACCATTGCTAGCTGCCACATCTTCCTTAGCCTTCCACCATTTCAGCACTACAACAATTTCCTCTACCATAGGAGGAGAATGTGCCCTGCAAATCTGGAATACTACAATCAATAAAACACCAAGTCTGTTTTTCATGCAGTTTGCACGTGGAATCCAGCGTTGCACATTGCAGCCTGGATCAAAAATTTATCAGGGCCGAAAAGGCAGTGGGCATCTCTCTCTGGCTTGCCTTATTACTCACGTGTAATAATGAGCAGATAAACATTGCATCATTCCCGACTGGATATCTGAACCTTGCTGCCTCAGAGCACAAATTGCTCCCCTGCTGCAGGGGCAGGGAGATGCGCTGCTGGCAGCGCTGTTTCCCTGCTCTCTGTAGCAGCTCATCCTGCAGCAGTTCCTGCATAGTGGGTCATCACTGTAGGGGGACACACTGCTTCTGAAACTTCCTGCTTCCCTGCTTGGTGTTCCTTAGTGTGTCCCCAGTGACTGGAAGGTTTCTTCTCCCATGCACTCTCCATCACCCTCTATTCCAGTGGAAACAAGGAGTGTGAATTCCAAGTTAATTATTGTGTCATCTAAAGTAGATCTGTGTAACAAATCTCATCAGCTAAGACGGGGTGAAAACCTTTCCTGAGCTCCCTGTGAGGTCCACAGTTCCTCTGGCTGCTCGCTGTGCTTGGGAGGCCGTGGTGCTCAGTGCTTTGCAGTGCCACTGTAGCACCCTGTGATACCAGCCAGGAGCTGAAGGGCACCACTGCAAATTGATGGGGATCTCAAACCTTTGTGAGCAAAATCCTCACTCTCCTAGCCTAGATAGATCAGACAAACTCCAGCCTTTAGAAGCAAATGGCTTTGAGAGGCAGAAACTGCACCTCAGCACAGGAGAAGCAGCTTTGTTGCAAACCGTGTGCTGTGATTTAGGGAATCTGTCTGTGTACAACTTCTGAACTCTGGCTGAGGTTATGCAGCTTCTGCGTGAGTGTTTCAAGTGTGTTGTTTCCATGTGTCATGTATCTTTCTGATCAAGCATTGTGGAGGTCCTTTAGGTGTGAGTAAGTCCCTCTACGTTGGAGATAAAGCAGGGCTGCAGCCGAGGCAGCATCTCAGCTGAAAGCTGGTAGGGCTGGGGAGCCAGGCAGGATGTAATTCTGGGGCTTGAACACAGCAGTGCCTGGGAAGTTAAAGGAAGAGTTCAGGTTTTTCTGCACAGAGAAAGCCTGATAAGGAACTCAGAAGAGAGATCATCCTTTCATCTGATGGAGAAGGTGTGTCCTTTATCACTCTAGGACCAGCCACATTAAAGGAAACCATTTGCATAGGAGAGGACGAGAGAACTAAAGACATTTTCCCATCCTTTGGAATGAGGAGCCATCTTCTGCTGTCTCCAAACACTCTTCCTCAAGCATATGCCCTCTTGATGGCTTTCGACAAGCTGTGGAGCTATTTTACACTCTTAAAAGGCATTCCTGAAAGCTACTTTCCAGTTGCAACCGTTCTTGAGTTGGTTCAGTTTCCACAGGGCTGTGATAGGTTGTCATGAGCAGAAACAACTTCAAGTAGCAGGCTGTTCAAGAAACAGACTAGATCCTGTGAAGGAAACGCAGTCCTTGAAGTACTTCAGTTCTGAAAGCCTCTCTTATCCAGAGTAAGTTCTTCTGGGAGTAATCAGCAGCTCTAATAGTGTGTGCACAGGGACTGGATTTTGCCTAAGTTTCCTTGTGTCTCTGCAAATCCAGTTCCAAACAGTAGCAGAAGATGAACACCCCAGACAGAACCTGGGATGTCCCAGGTGCTGGCAGTGCAGCACGGCGAGCGGGGTGAGGTGAGCATGGATGTCCAGGGCTCTGTGCAGAACCCTCTGCCGGAAAACAGACTCATCTGATTTCTATTACGGGAAGGAAACCAGGGGCAGGAATTCAGCTGGTCTCTAGAGAATGACGAGGAATGGCCACTATGCATAGGCTTTGCAGTGTGCAGGATGGCAGCCAGGAGGTGCAGGTTGGGATGCCAGCACTGGGAATGGGCACTTTGTAGGGGGTGCCCTGCCCAGAGCAGAGCTGATGCAGGGCTCCAAGAGGTCATCTCTGACTGTTTGCTCACAGGAGCTGCAGCTCCGGCTTTGGCTGTGTATCTGTGTCTGTGTGCTGCCCCAGCACAGAGTTGGCAGGGGCCAGGAGCCTGAGGAGCCGGGTGAGGTGAGTGCTGGGACTGCGTGTTGCCTAAACCCTGCCCTGTGTTGCTGGGTTCACTTGTCACTGCAGTGACTGCAGTGCAGACGTGCCCCATTGGAAATAATGCATAAAGGTTAATGAAATACTTGTAACTATTTTAATCAGTGGTTGATCTTTTATTACATGCTGTTTCACAATCCAACAGAGCAATAGATTGCTTTTAATTGTATCTTATAATTGTAGCTTCCACTGATGTGCTAGTAGCCATTTTGGACGCATGCTGCTTATATATATGGCAAGCAAACAACATCAATTAATTAATTAATGCCTTTTAAGTTGTGTACAGCTGGTACCATAACATGGAGCACAACTCGGACAGGCCAGGACTGGCCTGGCTGCCCAGGGACGTGTGGGTGTGCGGCAGAGCTTACCTGGCTGGCTGTAAGGGAGGTGTAAGCAGAGCAGTGGGCTTTATGGCCCCTGAGGAAATGGGGAAGGAGCTCACTGCACCTCTGCAGCAAAGGTGGCGGCTCAGGGCTGTGGTACAGAAGGAGCCCATCTGTCAGAGATGTAACTCGAGGACTCTCCCTTCTGCTCACGGCGGAATGCTGGCTCCCACCCTTCTGCTCCTGCTGTGATGCCGGTGCCTGTGATTTGCTGGCAGCCCCTCTGGCTTTGGAGTGTAGAATGGTGTTTTGGGTTCACCCACAACCTGAGCTTTGTGCGGCTGTCCTTGCAAAAGGCAGAGCTGCTGTGTGCGTTCTGTTTGAGGTATCTGAGCCCAGAGAGCAGCTTCGTATTTTGTTAACTATGATTAAATGAAATCTGATGAAGAAATCTCTGAGTGTGACTCACTATCTCACTCTCTATGTCTTGAAGCTGCTTCTTAGAAAATGAAATGGGGAGATCCTGTTGCATCCCTCCGATAATTGTCTGCAAAGAGGGTGATGTGAGTAATGATCTAATTTTATCATCTTGTGGTTTGAAGAAGCATCAGGGCTGGTTGCAGATCTGTAATTAGTGTATGGCTGGTAAACGGTATCTGATACAGTCATTACCAGCTCTGAGGCAACCTGGAAAACAGAGAATATGAAGGGGAAATTCGGCACAGGGTGCTTACTGACTCATCAGGCAAATGCTGGAGCCGATCAGCAGCCCAGTCACTGCCGTATCACTGGGCTGCAGTGCATCCAGAAGTGGTCATTAACTGTCAGAAGCCCCTCAGCCCTCTTCCCTTCCTTCAGCTGTGTGATTGCTTTCCTGGAGGATACCGTGCAGCCAGGCTGGCTGTGACTCCCCACGCCAAGCTGCTGTCCTGCCTTGGCATTGCATTCATTCTGCTGGCTGCATGGGCTGGAATTTGCCACATGATCTGTAAAAGTACTGAGGAGATGATATAGAGGGCAGGATTCATACCAGCTTATCCCTTATGAGTGCTCTCTTGTGTTTGTTCCAAGCCCAGTTCCTGCTGCTATGCGAAGCCAAGAAGTTGTGGGGATGAGGGTTCCTGCAAAGCCAGCAGTCCTTGAAGAGCCTGTCTGTTGTAATAGCAAAACAGTATTGATTTAGCTACAGTAGTAGAGTTAAAAATTGTCTGAGAAGTTTGCTTTGGTGTCAGTTTCCCATGGAAGAAGGATATGAGTCAGCTGTAAATACAAGGTTTGTAGGGACACTCGCTTTGGGGCAAATGTCTGCCTCAAATCCAACGTGAGAGTGCTGCACTGCAACGAGTGGAGGCAGCAGGGACAGAACAAGGACTGGAAGGTCAGACTGAGCTGAAGGTCTGCCTGCACTGAAACGTGGCCCCATCTCCATCCTGCGAGGACCCCTGCAGCCACGTGCAGGGCGGGCAGCCGAGGGTTTCCCAGAGCTGGGTCCTGCTGGCTGTATGCCCCTGGAGCAGCCTGATGAGCATTTGTTCCAGTGCTGTCTCTGCGTGTTCATCTGCCTCAAGTCGTGCTGCAGTTTATTTGAGAAGCCCTGATGGAAGTGGTGCCCCAACAAAGGGTGGCACTGTGAAAGGGAGTGCAGGAGCAGGGTCCCCTTTTGTGCCAGAGCTGGGGAGGAGGCAGCTGTGGTGCAGGAGGCAGAGGACCCCTGGGGAAATAAGTGCAAACCAAGGCCTTGTTTCAGGACTACAGCCCCAGACCTTGTCTGAGCATCGTCTGAGTCCCAGCATCATTCCAGGAGCCTTTCCATCCACTCCTGCACCCCTCCAAGTGGTTTTCACTTGTTCCCCAAGCATCTTGGTTAAATGTTTCGTTACATTTGGGTGGATATGTCCCATCTTCATGCTGGAAAATGAAGGACAAAAATCAGAAGCACGCCCAGAGAAAATGACCTCCAAAATACTGCCTTCGCTTCTCTCAGTTGGTCCTTGAGGTTTTGGTGCAAATGAGAAGCACGGTGGACTCAGCACCCCTCCAAGTCACATTAAGTATCAATAATGGTAGTGCTTACAGATACCCTGTACAATTCAACCCTTATCTTTTATTTATAGCTGACAAAGCTCAGAGAAGGAAAAAATATCATCATACTTTAAATAATAGAAGGTGGAGGTATTAAAACTACCCAGGCAGTTACAGTAGTTGCAGAAATGTCTCCCAGCAGACCTGAGTGTGCATACACCGACTGCATTTTTAATTTTTAAAACATATTTCTTTCAAAATTATTCAGCAATACAAGAAAGCCACTTTTATGGGGTGATAAATTACTGTAATAAAGTGTCTTTTGTCCAAGCGTATGGGAAGAAAACAATTGCAGGCAGCAAAGGCAGGCTCTAGCCCCTGGAGAGCCAAGACCCATAAGCAGAGGAGCATGTTGATTTGTCTCACATGATTTTAATTATTTTTAGAGCATCCTCTCTGGTTTTTAACTGCAATTTTGCTTTCATTTAACATTTCTATGAGGGTTTGATTTCTCAGTGAGTTTGGAATGCAGTACCAGACCTTCGCTGTGGTTCCAGAGAACTCTGCTGCCCCTTCCCTGCAGCCTGAGCTACGTGACACTGTACCTGTCATTTACATGCAATTAGAAGTGCTTTGATAGGATTTATATTCCTTTGAAACTTTAGAAACTTCCTGCAAGAATTAACCGAACAAGAAATCATGAGTGATAATTAGGGATCTGATCCTGCTCCCTTCAGGGCCAGTGTGTTTTTACCACAGCCACATCCATCATCTCAGCGGTCTGCTGCGTGATTACGGATGCAAACAGAGTCTCCTGGCTCTCAGAGGACAAGGCAGCAGCGGACAACACGGGGCTGTTCTGTTGTCCCTTTGGACAGGAGCGTCACCCCTTCACCCTCTGCTTCCCTGTTCACCATCATCGTTGTTGTTTTGTAAGCCCAAGCAGATAATCTGTAACCCCAGTCCTAAATCTACCTATATTCCTGTTCTGCACGTAATTCTTGCCCCCAAAGCTATGGTGTTTGAACTTCAGAGAATAAAGTACATTTAATTGGACCTATTATTTTCTTGCAAAGGCAAAGCCTTTCAGATCAGGCTTCAGCCTCTCTGCGCCAATGAAAATACACGTGCCTAATTATTTCCATTTTTCAAAGAACCTCAAAGGCAGCTGATGAAAGGAACCTTTTGCAAAAGCTCACAGCAAACAGAGTGAAGTCACCTCATGCATGGAGGGAGGAAGCAGCGCTCTCCTCCCATGCGCGAGGGGCCGCAGTCGCTTTGCAGTGCCGTGGGGAGGGCGCGTTGCTGCTGCTATGGGAAATAAGGCTGGGAAATGGTCGTGTTGAATCACCCAAGAGTTTTTCAGGGGCTGTCAGGGCACCAGCACAAAATGTTTCCCCTGCTGCTGCTGCCTGCTCTCACAAGGCACAGCCCGCTGGCTGGGTTAATCAGTGTTTCTTCCTCAGCTTGGGAACAATGGCTTTGCACTGATGCTAACGTATCTGCCATCACTGACTCGCAGTTTCCTCCTCTGGCAGTTGTGCACAAATTGGTGAGGGTTTGCCCTGCAAAGCTCACGCTGTGATGGTGCAGCTCTGCCCGTGTGGGTCAGTCCTGGAAGGGTCCCCGGGTTGCCTACACACAGGGAGTTGCACCATTACTTTTGTCATATTCTGCTTTTACCGTGCACATGTGTGCCCCAGGCCTGGCAGTGCTGGTGGGTGATCAGTGCGGCTGATGGTGATGACGACTCCCAGCGAGGCCCGGCATCTGCAAACCTCCTGCGAGGGCAGCGCTGTGCCCCGGCAGAGCACAGCAGTAAATGGCTTTCCCACAGCCAGCAGCCCAGGGAGGGCAGCAGAGGCTGCTCCTGGCCCTGACATTTCTATATGTTTGGATTCTCATTTCAATGGACACAGACGACTGTCCTCTTCAGCTCTCTGCACACACCAGGAAGCTCTGCTTGGCTTCTGCTGGCATTACCTGTAGCTGCTCCATCTACCTCTTCTGCTGTCAACGGGAGATGGATGCAGCCTGGAAGCTTTTGTCCTCTGTCCTTCAAGGCTAGTCTGTCTTACAGATTTATTGGCCTCAAAGGGCCCGGGCTAGGCCTGGACAAAAGAGGTTGGTAACAACGTAACACACTTGAGTTGAAACAAAGACTGGACTCGGATAAAAACTATTCTGGGCTTTTGGTCTGCCTGCAAGCATTTGTTCAATGTCTGTTGGCTTCGTCGTGGCTATCAGAGGACTTTTCTTCACCTGGACCTGAGCCCAGCTGGACTTAAGCACGTGCTTAAAGCTAAATACAACTTACATTGCTGTGCTGAATCAGGGCTTTTCTTCTTTCTAAGTTATTTTGCTGTGAGTGCATTTTTGGTGCACATGAATATAAACTGGAGCTGTTATGCTAATAAAGTTGAACCTCCTGGTTTTAATACTCTGTATTTCTTTTCATTCTACATGGAGACAGTGATGACTTCTTTTGTATCTGAGATTTACATGCGGTCCCATATTTTAGCAGTGACACATAATTTACATGTGATTAGATCAAAGTATTTACTTCCAGGAGTTTTAAAACAACAGAATCAGATTCTGAATATGCCTATTTCCCCCACCTTTTAAGTGAATGCAGAATAGAAACAGTAGCTTGAAGCAGCAAAAATTTCAAGAGATCTGAGTTTAAGGGAGAGGTTTTGCTGCACTGTCCTCCTTTCAAACGCTGCTGTCACGGTTGGGGAGTGAAAGTGGCAATGTTTTCAGAAATGTTTCATGAAGTATATTATAAGTGCAGTTTAAATTACTTTTCAAGCTGGATAATCTGCCAACACTTTACATTGTTAACAGAGAAGGAGAGATGGCTTCAGAACTGACTGGTGTGCTCAGGAGATGGAAAAGGAGCTCCTGCCGTGAATGCTTTACACAGTGTGTATTCCAGCAGCTCCGAGCTGCCTTGTGAAACATCCCTACCTAGAGAGGATAGGCATGTCTTCTGAGCTGCATGGGACATGCGAGGACATCTGCATGGAAATGAACCCGGACACAAAGCCTCCCAAACAGACTGCACCTTCTGTGACAGAGATGACTGGGGAGAGCACTGTCTCCAGCTTAAAGACAGTTGGAGGATTTCAGCATTTTTGAGCCTGCTTTTTCAGGTACTCGGTATGTAAAACCTTTAGGCTGGTAACCTGTCTTGTTGGTTCATATGCATCTTGAATTCGGTTCTGACTCACTGAACCCTGCTGGGATCCCAGCTGGTGCCCTGGCAGCTGCCCCGCACAGTTGCTGTGTGATGGCTCATGGCTCCATGGTAGTAGCTGGTCTGCAGGGCTGGGTTCTGACATGTGGATCCTTTTTGTTTGGCTTTGGTTTGTTCAGAGCTACCAAACGCTAAGCCCTACTGCCTCCTCAGTGGGCACTGCCTCTGCTGGCTGTCATGGCCACACCGCTGGTCCTTGGGACCCCCGGGCACAGCTGATATCACGGCGGTTTTGTTCCACAGGCTTTAGCCCATCAATAGCAGTTGTGTGAGCAGTCTCAGCCCCTTGCAGGAGAAATCCTTCCTTGTGCCAGCTCAGCTCCATGCACATGGATGTGTGCATCACTGTGTACCAGGTGCGGAGTGCTGTGCAGCCCGGAGCTGGTCCAGCCTGGGCTGTAATTGACTTTGAACACTGTGCGAGACCTAATTCATCAGTCTCACAAGTCCTCTCGTAACACAAAGAAATTGCCTCTCCTCCACTCTCTGCCCAGGCACAAGGAGCAGATAATTAATTCTCTGGGGTGGGGATGAGGCTCTGGGGAGGTTCCAGAGGCAGAGCCCTGCCCTTGGAGAAGCAGAAGCAGCTGCACAGACCATCCTGGCTGGGGATTTGTTTTCAGCTCACCCAGATAATAAGATCCTTTCTCCTCTTAACCTCTTACCTAGAGTGCAATTAGGGGTAAACTGAGCTGGCTGCTTTGTAAAGAAAGACGTGTGCTTAACCTGGCAAGAACAACTTAATTACTAAGCTGATGGGGAGAGTGGCCTGAGTCTGACTGAGCCAGGTGAGCAGGAGGCACCGCGAGCATCACCTGGCTCTGTGCAGATGCTGCACCATGCTTTGGTGAGATCCCACTAACGGAGCAGGCTCTGCAAGGCTGCCCGAGGTTCGTCCTGGCTGTGGGATGTGCCCATGCACTCCAGAGCTACTGGCAACATCCCCTGCTGCCCTGCCCTGCCCTGCTGGGCTGCCGTGCCCAAGCCTCTGCCACTGCCTGCTGGGTTACCCAGCCTGGAGCCTGTGGTGCTCTCACGGGAGCAGGCACAGTTAAATGGATCACAAGACACTTGCCACCTTTATTATGTGATTTCCTCTGAATGCATTTGTTCAGTTTCTGCTGCGCTGCTGTTTGGTGACAGCTGTGCTCAGTGAACCATCTTCCAAAAGCTGAGCGTGTTCAGTTTCCTACTTAACCTGGCACGGTGGCAGTGAGGGCTGAGCAGGGGAGCTCCATCCCTGCACTGCTTCTGCCCCACTGGAAATTCCTGGGGGTGAGGGAGCAGGGCTGGCGCAGAGGGATCAGGACTTCCCCGCAGCTCTCACCAGCGCTGTGGTCCTGGGGTTTTCCTGTGCATGAGTGTTCTGAATGTTCTTTTTTTCCATCAGCAAACAGCAGACAAGATAAATGCCTTACATACATGTTAACAAGTACCTAATCTTTACATCATTTTTCTGTGAAAGTTGGGCAGAGGTGGGAGAGTTTGGACAGGTCTTGCTGCAGGGAGCAGCGCGTGTCCCAGCGCTGGATGTGGAGCTTAGTGTGCACAGCCGGGCTGTGTCTGCCTCTTCCATCTCTGCCATAGCCGCCTTTCAGCAAGCACTGCTAACCTCCCCATGCACAGCATGAAGGCACCGTGTGCTGCTCACACTGCACCTCCTCCCAGGGCACCAGGCAGCGTGGGAAGGGTGGGGGCTGCACCCAGGGTGGGTGTTGGTGGAGGTGAGTGCAGCACAGACACAGCCGTGCCCAGTGCAGTCCGTGCTTTGCTGTGGGTGGTGTCAGCAAGGCCATGGGCTGTTGGTGTGTGCGGAGCTGCTGAGCTGCTGTGCTGCCAGCACTGCCAGTTTCGCACTTTCTGGTGGTGGATTTCACACCTGCTTATCTCTGTGTCTTTTTTATTCATCGGTGCTGCTGCGACTTCCCCACCGCTGCACCATAGTAAATGCCAGTGGCTGTGGGCTGGGTGCTGGCGCTTCTGCTGAGGGCTCAGAGCTCAGTGTGGGTGTCTGTGGGGCCCTCCCAGCTCCATCCATTGCTCGGCAGCAGGGTTTCCCCCTGAGTTGCTCCCCGGCCCTGTGGCAGTGCTAGTGGGCACAGACGACTTAAACCTCCCATTTCCCATGTCAAGGCATCCTTGATCCTGTGAGGGCAAGGTCTGGGAGATTAATTACTGCCAATATAATTGTTATTATATTATGCCTCTTTCTCTGCTGTCTCTGATCAGACCATAATAATTTCATTTACGCTTTGAAATGACCGAGGCAGTGATGAGGAGCTCTGGTTTGCTGGCAGCAGGATCTGCTGGTGTGTGTGGTCAGGGCCAGAGTCACTGGTTCTATGTGCTTCCTGACCAGCAATGAGCAGCCCCTGGCATCAGGTGCAGGATCCAGGTGGGCCCCCAGTTCCCTCTATGGAGCGATGTAGGATTTGCTGCTTTGTGGTCATTCCTGAGATGCTGACTGTGAGCTGATGTCAGAGGAACATTTTATCCCAAGAGCAACAGCCTGTGCATGGCTTAAAATCCTTTCTCTATAGTGAGAAAATAAAAGTGAAAAATATGAGGCATTGGGCATTAATATGAGGCATTAAAAAGCATTCGGAACATTTCCATTAGAAACATTCCCTGAGAGAAGGAACACTTGAGTTCCAGCCCTCTGATAAGCACGTTTGGCACTGAGAGCCCTTCTCACTGCCTGCCGTGCTGGAAGCAGGCTGCGTGCTGCCTGCAGCGCCTGGCAGAGCCGCTGCTGAAACCAGCTGCAGGGCAGCAGTGCTGTGCTCAGGAGGGTGAGGCGCCTTCTGTCCCCAGAGCAGGAGAGAGATGCAGCGGAGTGAGCACAGAGCAGTCCTGTTCCAGTGCTCTGCCTGCTAGCTGCGTACTTGCGTTCTGGCAGGAGAGTGGGAATGGACGACTAAAAAGAAGGGAGCTGTGTCAGAAGGCCAGGCCTGGGAATAGATGGCAGGACTTCAGTGTTCTGCTCTGAGCTTTTTCCTTGCCCCCTGGGTACCCATCTCCTGGTGCCTGGTGGCTCCTAGTGCTGCAGCAGTGCCGCGTGGCTCTCCATGACTGGGCCCTATCTGCAGGGATGGGCTGAGGACACAGCTGGGTGCTGTCTCTTGAGGACACTGACATCACTTGTCAGTACCACGGAGTGGAACATATCCGTATGCCGTGACCTGGCAGTCCCCAAGAGATGCTGGCACAAAGCTCGGAGACCCTGGGGCTTTACTTCTGACCCTGAGGCCATCAGAGTTCTTCAGAAGCCCAACACAGGGTGACTGGGGATGAGATATCCCCCACCTCCTGCCACCCCCCACAGCAATCCCCTCTTCTCCCTCCTCGCAGGCAGAGCTGCACCCTCCTACCCTCCTTGTTTCAGGAGGCAGCAGATTGGTTTGCCTCCTGGTGCTTTCTAAAGGAGCTCTGATGTGGCAGGCTGCCTCTTGCAAATGAGCTGAGCTGCAGCTGGGCTACTAAAATAGGTCCCAGTTTCCACCGACAGACCAGATCTGGCTTGCAGGTGGCCAGCACTGAGTGCCAGCACGCTGGGAACTGCTACCAGGAGCGGGGCGGCAGCCGGAGCTCGCCGGGCTCGTGGCGGCTCTGTTCCCCGGCACGTTGGAGCCAGCTCACAGGCTCTCCATTCCCAGGCACTGTGACATATGCTGTCTTAATGCCTCCGGCAAATTGGAATCAGCTTGGCTTTTCAAAAGCCCTTTCATACAAAGGGCTGACATTTTCTGCGCTTTATTCCAGAGCTGGTTTGGGTTGTTAAAAATTATACCCAGTGGGTAGGAGCTGCCATACCTCCAATTGCCTGTGAGGCTACTCTGTATTTTATCAGCCTGTTTTTTTTATTATTTTGGTGTAAGGAGAGGGGACCATTGTTTTGAAACTGTAACGAGAGTTTCCAATAGATCTGGAAATGTGCTGGTGGTAAATAGCTATCGAAGGAGCCAGCCCCCCCGGCACCTTGAGGACAAGGCCTCCAGCTGTTCGGTTATTCAGCCTGGATCATGGACTCCAGCTGTAATTTCTGTTCTGCTAGCTTAATTCCACACCATTTTCACACTGGCTTTTGAAAAATGCATGTTTATTCTCTCCCTGCCTCCCCCCATTAGCTGCAAATGCCTTTCAGAGGGTCATGCTCTGAGCGCACACTTGTCTGTGCAAAGCTGCTCGCAGCGCTGCGCCAGGCCCCATCCCTGCAGGGAGCCGGGGACGTTCCAGAGAGATTGGTTGGAGCCCACTTGTGGTGCTGAGCACAAAGGGAACCGACAGCAGGGAAAGCACAGCTCCCTTCTCCTGTCTGAGCATCAGCCCGCATGGGGGCACAGGCGCAGTGCATACAACAGCAACAAATGCATCGCGGGCCTTCGGGATCCTCTTCCAAGACACCCAGGGAACCCTGGTCTGCCTTCTCCTTGGATCTTCGTCTGATAATGTTTTTTCTCACTTACTCAGTGCAGCAGCTCCTCGCTAAGGTTGCAGCAAGGCCAGCGCGGTCATTTTCACAGCAGGGGCAGGGAAACCGAGCCAGGCTGCAGGGAGCTGTGGGAAGAGCAGCTGCGTGGTGTGCTGGCAGCAGCAGGGCAGGTGTCCCTGCGGGCAGCTTGGAGTAACAGCAGAAACACCGGAGTGAAAATAGAAGAGACGGTGCTTGGCTGGGAAGGGGGCAGCGCGTGAGGCTTTTGAATCATTTTTCAGAGGAAATGGCTTTGCTTCAGCCCTGTGACTCCCTGCTGGCCCAGGCACGAGGTCAGAGCAGTGACTAATCGCGGCGGCTAATTTAGCTTCAGTGCCTGTTCCAGGAACAAGGTGCTGTGTCGGAGTGCGCCTTTTCCTCAGTCCTGCAATAACTACTTCAGACTCTGTTCCTGCATTCTGATCACAGATATTCCAGGCAGAAGCTCTGCTTTTCTGGGCTGAGCGGTGGGACCAGCAGCACAGACCCATTCCTGGTGCCCATCCATCTACAGCTCTCAGCTGGAGCTCAGCCCATCCCTCCCCAGTGCTGGTACCCAGGAGGCAGTGCTGAGGCCACGCTGCTCCTGTAGGCAGCAATGTGGAAACCTCTTTTCCCCTACTGCCTACACTGCAAGTCCTCCCTAATTGTGGCTCTGTGCACTACACCTCCTCCCAGTGTCCCTCTGTCTGGCTCCAGGGAAGCCTCCTGTCCCCGAGGGAAGGCAGTGTCTGTCATTAAGGGACCGAGCGCTTGGTTTTCTGTTTGGCTAATTCTTTGTTAGCTCAATCCCATGGGCAATGTGGAGGACCCGAAACTAAAAAGGGCTGATTTGTCATGTTCCTATGTTGTCTAATAGCTGCTGCCCATTTGTACCATGCTTAGAGCTTTAGTGAATCCAGTCCTGCCCATTAGATCCCCACTGAAGTGGAGAAAATGAAACACGTCCCTTCTTTGCCATGGACTCTGTAAGCAGTAAGAAAAGAAGCGAGTTAAGTCCTCCCTGGCAGAGATTGCTCTAACAATTATTTACTTTGAGCAAGCATATCTATATTAATTTGCTTTGGGTTGGCTTGATTTTCTTGATAAAGATTCCAGTAGACTTGTTTTAGAGGAAAGTGAATTACTTAATTGCTATCCAGTGTTGGGATGGCTGGCCATTCTGCCTCTGTAGAAAGCTGTAGCAGAAACACTTGGTTTGTTATGAATGGAATATAAATGGAAATGCGTCTGAATCTGCACGTGAAAATGCAGCAGAAGAGTTAAAGGAAAAGGTACGTGCTAATGGCTGCACAGCACCATATGTGTGAACAAACTGACTAGAGGTGAGGTGCAAGAAGATGGAGAAAAGGACTGGAGCTGTAAACACCCAGATGAGGAAAAGAGGAGATCTGAAATTCAGGAGCTCTGTGTCAGACTTGTGAGGGTGAGACAAAGCAGCGAGGCAAAGTCCCTGTGCAGAGCCCAATCCTTGGTGGTACAAAGGGCATCGCCAGAGCCCTGCAGAGCTGCCGCAGCTGGGAGCTGGGCGTCCCACCATCGTGGGCACATGGGCTTTGTGTGGAGGAGCATGGTGTGCAGTGGGCCCCGGCTCAGGGGAGTGCTTTGGAGAAGGGACCAAGCAGCAGCTTGACGTAGGCACACTGTTAAACGTGCTGGTGAAGAGGGGGACGTGGCTCAGCTGGCCCTTTTCTTGCTTGCACACACCAGAGAGCTTGTGGGTTTAGGGCTCATGTTTGTAATTAACAGTAGCAAAGGAATTGCACTTTGTGGTTCAGTAGGAGAACAGATTCCCAGTGGGTTGCCATACTCTCACCCCAGCACCCGCCCTGCTGCAGTGCGGCTCTCAGCACTTCAGACAGCATTTTGTGCTCTGCTCCAACTTGTCATTTGGAAAACCACCAGTGAGGTGTTTTCCTGTTTGTGTCACAGCATGGCTCTGGCATTACCTTCCCAGCTCTCTGTGGTCTTAGTTTCTCCTTACTGTCGCTCAACTGCTGAGCGTACAAATCAATAACTTGTTATTAATTCCTTTAGGAAACTTAATAGCTATTAGCAGGATTCAGTGAGGGGGTTCCACTGTTTCATTTTAACATTCAAATGAGATTTCAAATGTAAGTTTGGGCTCAGCTTTCATTTCAGACTGTCCTTCAGACCCCAGTTACTGCTGCTGACGAGTCCACCCATGGGTGCAGCAGGAGGCTGTGCCATGCTGCCTTGCAGTGACTGCTGCATCCCTCAGTGCTGCTCCCACCTGAACAGATCAGCTCTGAAAGATACCAAAGTGTGTGTGTGCTTCAGAGCTCAGCAATGGGTGACGGGTGCCCTAGAAATACCTGCAGTTTCTGAACTGAACCCTTTGAAGTTCATACAGCCCTGTAAGCTGGGACAGACCAAGGTAATTTCAGCATTTCGTTGTGTCATCTTCAATTTAACACACAAATTGCTTAATGTGGAGTTGTGACTGCAGGCACACACTGCCGTTTCCTGCCCTGGTTTCAGCAATATTGAATTTCCCCGACCCTACCAGGACGCCAAGGCTCATGGCACTCGCAGAGATTGGTCATTAGGAAGGCGAGGGAAGGAGAAAGGAGCAGCTCCTGTGTGCATGTCCTGCAGTTGGGGGGGGGGCAGAGTGAGGAGGGGGCTCTGCTCTTCCCCAGCCGCACCCTGAGAGCCCCACGCTGCCCCATGGGGAATGTGGGGAGGCTGTGCCCTTACCAGGGGTTCCCCTGGGCTCACCTCCCTCTTCTCTCCCACTTTTGTTGAGCACCCAGGGCAGGCACTGCTCTGTGTGCCATCGTTGCCAGGAGAGCCATCCGCCTTCCACAGAGCTGCTGGAGAGCAGCACAGGGAGCCTCAGTGTTGGGAGCGAGCAGCCCAGGGCCCCTAGAGCAGGTTGTGGGAGCACAGCAGGCACTGCTCCGGTTTGACAAGCACAGTGAGTGATTAATGAGCCAGGGAAAACAGGGTGACACATGCAAATACTAGAGATCTGTAGAGGAAATTCTGAGGATCAAGTCCACCTTTGTAAACAGAAATATCTCTATTATCAGGGTAGACAAGAAGGGAGCAGAGAAGCTCTCTGGCTTCCCCAGACAGTTTCTCTAATGATACTTTCTGCAGTTTGCATCAATCCAGATTAAGCTTCAGGCTGACACAGACGGACCTTAACTAGGCTCTCATCCAATGGAGGCGTGCATCCCCATCTCCTGCCCCTGCATGCTTGGATCTGCGCGTGCCCCCGAGCGCTGGCCCTGCTCCCTGCTGGCTGTGCCACGTGAGGTGCTCAGTTTGCTGTGGTGAAGGGACTGCAGTGATGAGGGCCATCCAAGTCGCTTTGCTCTGTGGCTTTCATTGTTCCAGGCATTTGCTTGGGAAGAAATTGGAGCAATTGATAGAAGTGCTGAAGGAGACATTCATGGTGTCTCTGGGTGCCAGCACATGGCTCCTTCCACTGTCTGTCCCCAGGCTTCAGCAGCAGGCTGGGCCTTAGAAAAAGCTCCAAATCAGAACTGTGAGCAATGGTAGTGCTGGTGGAGTGGCCAGCTCATCCCCAGCCCAGCCTCAGTGCTGCACACCTTCCCAGGCACTGGGCACTGCTAAGCATAAAGGGTGATGTTCTCTGCTGGGATGAATTTTGTGGTGTATCTGAGGAGGTCAGTGACTGTTTCTCTTCCTCTGTGGAGCAAAGCCTTGGCCTTCTTGTGCGTGGCTAGATATTACATTTTCAAAAATTTTCTGTGTTTTAGGATGAAATTTTCACAACTGCTGTAGAGTCCATTTTCTTCACATACCAAAGGGAAATTTGAAAATCTTAACTTTTCTATAAATGAAGGATTTTGCTGGGACTCATCCACAAAGAGCTGTGGGTTCTTTGCACCAGCATTCTGTGTCCTGTGCCCATTGCTCACAGCAGTGATGCCAGCATTTGTGGGGCACTTCAGACCATAGGGTGGTAGAAAAGTGTGTCCTCAGCACAGCCTGGTGGACATAAAGCCCTTGTCATAGGGCAGGTGGGGATGTGAGGAGCGTGACTGGAGAAGCCCTGTGTCATCTGGGGCTGGCTGCTTCTCCAGGGGTGAGAAGCGCAGTAATTGACTGCTTCTGGCTGGTGTTACCTGGAAGCTCTCTCCTGGCTGGTGAGAGTCTGCAGGAGCAGTGAAGGGCTGGGTAATTGTGCCGTGCTCTGCTGTGAGGTGAAGCCTTCTACTTGAGGAGGCGCCTGCTTGGAAGGGTTCTGGGCTTGATTGTCATTCTAGACAAGTGTATCCTGACATCCCTTCCTTTTTACTATAAATCAGAAGCAAAATGAATAAATTAGTTATTGAAGTTCCTTGTGGGCTTCATTGATGCGATTGCAGGTGGAAAAGACAGGTAACATAACCAGAGGGAATTGGTGTCAAGGCTGCTCCTTACAGACCCAGATTATGTCACCAATCAGCTGGTGAAATAAAGAGATTTCCCGCGTATATTTAGTAAATCAACATGACAGTGTCATATACAATCGGAGTTAATTAGGCAAACCTTCTTGCTGTGTGTAGCGTACCTCATGCCTTAAAGGTAGAGAGGCGCCCGCATGGGGAGCGGGGCAGGCTGCGCGCTCACACCGGCGTGCTGTGGGGTCACAGCCCCATGGATGTGTTTGCACCCACATAGACGTGACTGCTGCAGCCCCTGTGCAGGATGCTGTGCCCAATGTACCTGCAGCATGCTCTCCCCGGGGCAGAGAGGGACAGAACAGACACAACCCTGCCCTCCTGCAGCCACACGCAGCTCGCTGGTGCACCCAGGGCAAAAGGTGTCCGGTCTGCGGTCCTCCCCTCTGCCCCGGAAGGAGAGGCCAAGTGTGGAGCGAGGGGCAGCTGGGTGGGGGTCAGCCCAGCATCACCCTGACGGGGGAGTCAGCTGTCAGCCCCGCAGCACAGAGTGGCAGTAACAAAAGGCTTTTTCAGACATAATCCTGCTAAACGAAGACAATCCAGTTATGTTTCCAGGCGACAGGAATTGAGACTTTAGTGCCAGAGTGTGAGGACTCTGCCCTAAGGGCTTTGTTTCGGGACTTAATGTCAGGTGATCTCAGGGCCGACCCAGTCTTTGTGCCCTGCAGCAGCACGGATTAAGCCCCAAATATGTATTTTTAAACTGAGAAGCCCAGGAGGTGCGGCACACAATGCGGGCCGGGAGGAGAGGCGGCGCGGCGCAGGGATTAACCGCACCAACAATGGCTGCCCGTCTCGGAGGGGCACAGCGTGGCAGCTGAGGGCTCTGCTGCCCACTTGGTGCCAGCCACCAGAGTTCAGATGTCTGACACGCGTCATACCGCCGCTCCCATATTCCCAGCCCATGTGTCCCCGATCCCCAGCAGAGGCCAGCTAATACCCAATTAACGGGACTCTTTCTAATGAACTGACTCCGTGCTGCCGCCTCACCATCCTCTAATCTCTTGCAGCCGGAGCGGAGGGGCCTGGCAGGTGTCACTCCAGGCAGGGGCACACGGCAGCCACGTGCCATGTTTGTCCCACAGCTCTGGCTACGTCCCTCCCCACCCGTCACCCCCTGGGCTGGAGGCAGAAGCGTTACTCCACACCAGGTGGCCGTTGTCCCGGTGGTCCCAGCCTGCTCCCAGCTCTGCACCTACCTGCCGCTGACCCACTGTGGGAAGGATTCGCGCCACGGCGCACGCTCAAGCATCCTTTCTGGTATGTGTTTCCCAAAGGCACAGATCTGTATCCCTTGGCATAAGGCTCAGGGATGTGGGGCGGGATGGGTGGCAGCTGGGGTACGGCCTCACCACCAGCAGTGCTAAGGGGCACCTTCAGCTGCCGAGGGGCTGGCCCGTCCCACAGCCACCTGCAGCCCTGGGCTGGATGTGGCCGTGGGGAGCTCTGGCAGGAAGCGGTTTGGGGTTATCTTGGCTTTGGGAGCTTCACAGCCAGGCTGCTCTGCTGCATAGAAGAGGCTGCCCTGCTTTAGAGGGACTGTTGTGCAAGCTGGATTTTTCCATCTGCTGATGTCAGAAGTAGAAATCTGAGATAGTGCTATGAGCTAGGAAATCCCCCTACATGCCGTATCTCAGTTCCAGCAGCCTTATCTCCTCTCGCAGGAGGCTGTGTGCGTGCAATAGGTGGCCCAGAGGTTTTGGGCACAGCACAGCCCAAGGATGCAGCATTTGGTTTCTGGGCAAAATCAGGCCATGGGGAAGATCAGATGAGCAGGAATCTTTGGTGGCCGAGGGCAGTCCATGCTCCCCCTGTGCCTCTTTGGCTGCAGATAGCAGCAATGGGAGCTGGCTGCAGGATTACTGAGTGGTGGGCATCTTCCTTGCAGCCCTGCAGAGCCAAATTGGGTGCCTCTGCCCCACACAGCAGGAGCGGGGCTGTGGGCCGGCGGGGTGGGACACAGGGTTGGGATGAGCCCAAAGCTGTGGGTGGTTGGGACCCTGCTGCCTGGCTGTGCTGCTGGGGAAGGTGGGGCAGGGACACTTCTCTGCCTCCCAGGTGAATTTCTCCTATGCCTCTAATTAAGCTTTCTCTTTGGCTTAGCAATGTGGGCAATGAGAATGTTTGTAAATTACCCCATCCAGCAGACAGGCTTTGTCCAGCTCTAATTACTCTGCTCTGCCCCTTGAGACGGGAGATGTGCTGGAGACAGAGAAGGACGTCAGGTGCTGCTGCCTGCCCCAAGCAGAGCTCTGGGACTGCACAGAGGAAAAGCTCTTCCCCTGTTTGGGGACCAGGCTGTGGTCAGCACCCCCATCACATGCTGCCACGGCACGAGCTCAGTGTGATTTCCTGCCACAGGGAGCTGCGTCCTCCTTGCTGTGGGCTTTGGGGCTGCAGGGCTGTAAAACTGTAAGGCTGTGGGGTGCAGGCTGTAGCGCTTTGGGCTGCAGGACGCAGCTCACCTCTCCCTGCAGGGCTGGGCAGCTGCTGCCAGTGTCCTATGTGCAGAGACTGAAAGGAGAAGGCACACCTCTCTGAGCTTGCTGCTTTGTCTAAGTCTTGAATGATTTTCTGTCACTGGGTATCAAACTGCAGTTGAAAGGATTTCCCGTTGACATTTAGCAGTATTAAATTACAAAATAACCACAAGTCAGCCACTCAGTATGATATAAACAGTGGGATTTGACAGAGCCTTTTCTGGCCTTGGGGACCAATTTACTCATTTTTACAGTCCCAACTCCAGTCATCCGCTGGTAATGCACAGCGCCTTTTGGACACCATCTATTCGGAATTAGAGACACATATGGCGGGGTGTAATTACCTATTTATTCTGCTGCTGAATCAGCAAACTGAAGCTAGTTAACATTGCAGCTCATAAGTCCGTTTCATAAACATGGGTCAGCGCTGGAACTGGGCAGAATTAATGCAAAAGAAAGAAAGAATTCCTATCAGAAGGGGAGCCAAAAAAATCAGATGATTTAACAGGGAAAAAATTGACTCGGTACATTCTGCAAAGAAGAAATGTGAGGAACCCCAGCCAGGCTTCTGGGAGGAGGGGCCGGGATCATCCCTGCTCCCACTGCTGAGAGTCGGGAGTAGCGGTGGCAGCGCCGTTCCGAGGGCCCGGAACCATCGGAGGGCGTCGGGCTCACTGCCCAGAGCTGCGGCTCCGTGCCCGGGGGCTTTGGGGCGCGCAGTTCTGTGCTGCCTTCTGCACCCAGCGCTGAGCCAGGAGTGGGTGCCCTGCAGCCCTGCGTGAGACCCAGTGCCCCAGGGGCTCCCAGCACGAGACGAGGGTGGGAGGGAGCTGCGGGTTCTGGTAGCTGAGGCGGCTGTGGGCAGCTGGCAGGCGTGCTGCTGGGCAGGGAAGGAGGCAGCTCCCTTCCGCCCCTTCCGCCCCATACAAAGCAAAGAAGGAAAACAAGCGCAGGATCCTGAGGTGCCAGCAGGAAAGCCGGGAACTGATCTGGGCAGGACTGGCTGAAGCTGGTGAACATGTTTCCTTCCCACTGACCTACGGAGCCATTCAAATATGCCACCGCCAGCACTCCCGCAGGGGGTTTCCTTGCAGGATAGGGTGAGGTGCACAGCCTCAGGGCGGTGTGAGCCTGGGCAGGAGGGCGGTGGTGGTCCCTTGCTGTGCCACCAGCAGAGAGCTCTGTGTGGGCCCCAGAGTGCACTGTGTCTGTCTGTCTGTCCACCTGCCTACAGGCCAGGAGGAGCCCAGCCTCTCCTACAGGTGCATGCACTTGTGCTCCTGCTCTTTTCATTCGTGCTCTTCAAAGCACCGGGCATCTTGCGCATGCAAGTGTGCGAGGCGCAGGGGTCTGAGCTCATTAGCTTTGTGCAGCCTGCACCTGCATCTCCTGTCTGCAGCCCGCGGGGAAGCAGTTTTGTTTTCTTTCTTTTTTTAAGAGGGCAGGAGAGGGCAGAGAGCAAATGACAAGTGCCTGGGAGGACCAGCTTGGTGCGGGGCCAGGTGCTGCACAGGAGGAGCAACAGGAACAGTGAGGTGGTTGGTGGGGCCATTCCTGGGATGCAGCTGGAGGGGGGCATCTCTGCAGGAAGTGTCTGCTGGGCAGGCCGGGTGTCTGCCTGTGGGTCCTCAAAATGAGCAGGGAGGTGACCCATCACTGCATCCTCCCTGCAGGGCAGTGTGGGCAGGAGGAGGAGAATGGGGTGGATGTGAGGCTGTGTGGCAGGACTGGCTTGTCTGCGTTCTTCCCTCTGCTATTTGCTCTGCTCACAGGCTGTTTTTTACTGGAAACATCAGTTTCCCCATCCCTAAAAAAGAGACGGAAACTTGCAGGAATACTCTCCACACTTTGGATGCTTTGTCCCTTCTGAGCACACAATTTCCTGTCTTGTCCCTCCCCATTTCTGTTCCTTTCTCTGTGATTTCAGATAGACTCCTGTAAATCTTGTTTCAGGCCTAAATTGAGTGGCTGCAGATCCCATCTGTGGCATGCCCTGTGACCTGGCAGCTTTCCTTTCCAGCGCACAGAGCTGGCAACATCCCAGGCTCTCAGGGAAGTTCTGCAGAAGGATTGTCGGGCTCCTGGGATTTGGTTTAGATCAGAATTTCCATCCCCAAAACCTGTTTTCAGGGGGAAGGGAAAGAAGAAAGGAGTTCAGTGCAGAGTTTTAAAGTAGCCACGCAAAGTCTACACACTTAGAAGATCAAGCAAACAATCCATTCAGTATCTGCACTGTCTGGTCCCATGGCAGGCTGTGGAGCTCACACAGGAGCAGCCCTGTTTCTCCCACGCCGGCTGTCCCATGGCAGTGCTGCCTGATCAGTGCCCACTGCCCAGCGGAGTGAGCTGCTGCCCTCACAGAGCTGGGAGAGTGTGTGCTCAGCTCAGTGCCAGTGCTGCATGGTGCCTGAGCACTGCTCCCAGTGTACCTGAAGCTGTTTCAGAAGCTTTGAGGGCTGGGGTGTCCTTGGGAATGTGGTGCTGGGAGCCGTGCCGGGAGCTGGGCAGGTGCTGGAGGTGGAATGCAGAGCTTTTAGCGAAGTCACAATCGCTGCTCTGTACTAAATGACTCATTTTGAAGTCAGCCCCTCATGAAACAATCCCTTCTCAGAGACTGCTTCCTTCTGTACACATCTCATGAGTGCAACATAATTCTATGGTATAAATGCTGCTTACGTTGCTGCTGAGCTCACTGCATGTTCTCACCCACTTCTTTTGGTGGTCAGTGAGTTAAAGGGAGAGAACTGGTGGAGCTGGGGTGGTACAAGGATGGTGTGATGCAGAAGTTTGCATCCTTAGGAAGCCAGGCTTGCAGCACTCAGAGCTGAGGTCTGCGATCCGTACCAGTTTTGTTCCTAGGCACCGAGCTGCCCAAGCCAGCAAGCCATTGAATTACTCAGTGATTCAGTTACTTGCTTTTGTCTATTTGCTTTTTAGGACGTGTTGGCCAAAATTGTGTCTGAGAGCATGGCGTGCTGTGACGGCAGATCTCAGCCCTGCAGAGCACACAGCGAGCGTTTGTAACCCAAATGCAGGCTGCCAAGCACACGTTCACAGAACCCTGCTATTTTTATTTAATGTGTATATATTTTCTTTTACAATTTGGATGTAATGAAAGCCATGTGGGTTGGGCTGAGTGTAAGATAGAGTTTTGTGATGTCCGTGTTGGTTCCTGCTGGGTGTCACCAATGGTGTGTGCTTTCTCGTTGGCCGCGGCTCCAGATGCTGCACAGTAATTGGAATGGGTTCCTCAGCCCTGTCCAACTCTGAGCACTGTGGTTTTCCAAACGCCGTTGTCCTGGCAGCCTGCCTGGCCCTGTCTGGGCATTCACTGATTGTGGTGCAGCATGAGCTCCGTTGCAGTGCTCTCCCAGCCCTGGCGCTCACCTGGCTGCCATCCTGCTGTGCTCTGGATCCTCAGACTCTTTGCATGTCCCTGCTCTTATTTTTACAGCAGTGGCACCGCTGTAGCGCCTCCCTGCTTCCTTCCTGTTGCAAAGGAAACCCTGCATCCGTCCAACATCTGAACCAGGGGCACCAGCACATTCTGCCCTGTGGTTTCTCACAGCAGCGAGGACGGAGATGCCACCCGGGCTGAGTCAGCACTGAGCTTCCTGAGCAGCACCCGCTTGGAGGGCACAGAGCTGGGGCTGCTGCTGCAGAAGTGCCACCAAAACCCTGCAAGGGCAGAGAGCTTTTCTAGAAAAGGTAAATCGAAACGAGTGCCATTGAAGCTCAGAGAAGTCCTTCCTTGTGGATGTTAATTTAAACACGATCTCTAGCTCCTGCCTCCCCACACAAAGGAAATCTGCTGCCTCTGCCCTCAGTGAGTGTTTTACCAAGCTCAGATGAAACTGCATTTACAACATCCCTTTGTCTCTCTTGGAGTCTGACCAACAATTGTAAGATGTGAAAGAGAGCTTCTTGCTTGTTCAGGCCCACGGGGAGCAGCTGGCATAAATAATAGATGGGCCCATATTGCTTCCCGCGTTGCTGCGCTGCCACCGCTCGCAGACACAACCTGGGCAAGGTGTGGTGGTGCAGCAGCAGCAGCAGCACGGGGATCTGCTCTCCTGGAAGGAACGCGGTGCTGAAGTGGGGAACAGCTGACGGGAGCAGGGCTGGAATGTGCGGCCGGCGGACGTGAGGCTCCAATTTTAGAAATCTACAACTGGGGAGACTCACTCACTGCTGGACCTTGCTCCTCTCTTCCATACAGGGAGCCCTGGGAGGGCAACACCTTATCTGTGTGCAGCACTAAGGGCCCCTCCTCCAGGCAGCTGGTGCTTCACAGTCAGTACCTTTGGAGCACACACCTGCCTAAGGAAAAATTCTAGGGGTTTGAGATATACAGCCAGGCCACATGATCCTGCTCTTGTTTTTCCAAGGTGAATGGCTCTGCCACGTCAGCCTGGAAAGCCGCAGTTAACCTTTGCTTTCGTTTTTGCAGCTATTGCCCTCTCCATCTCTCACTGTCTGTGGGCATCAGCATTGCAGCCCGCAGCCCTGCTTCCTGCCCTGGCCTGGCCCCCCTGCTCTCTACTTGTGCCTTCTGAGCTATTCACAAGCATCTCCCCAACTTCTGCAAATGTATCTGTAACTGCTCCCTCTGCTCCTCCCACGTCTGATTCTGCTCTGAATTGCCAGGGCTGACGCTGGCGATGTGGTGGAATCCCGGTGCCCCCCACCTCTTTCTGCATTGCTGTGGTTTGTAAGGAAGGGAACTGAGGGCTGCTCTGTGAGGATGGTCCTGCGGTTTCCCCTTGGAGCCTGAGGGAGGGATGGAGGCTGCTGCTCTCCCGTGCTCCTCGGTTCCCTTCTTGGTCTCTCTGGGCAGATGAAGGCTTTTGTGCTGTCTTCACCAAGGTCAGCAATCTATTCTTTTGTATTTTCTGTACTCCACTCAATTAGTTGAGGGCATTTAACATGGATTTTTTATATTTGCATCACAAATTCTAAATGATCCATGAAAAGCAGCTGTTCAGAACTTCTGAATTCATTATCCCCAGTGTTTTGGAGTAAAGAAACTTTGCCAGCCATCTGAGTGGGGCCTGTGTAGTCGATGTGATGGGAAACCATCAGTCGTTCTTAGCCAGCATTGAGGAAATAATGCAGTGGCATGGCATCTGTTTTCCATTTTCCATTCACTGCAACCTCTTCCCCATCTGATGCTGTTTGCTCAGAGCTGCCACAACTGGTTGGAAGCTGAGGACCTGCAGTGTTGGCATGGCCATACACAGGGCTGGACACCACAAAACCATTTCCATCTCTTTCCTTGAAGAGAATTTGCATTGGATTTGGGCTGGAAGTTGTTGATTTGCACTTTTTTTCCTTCCTGCTTTAAAATGAAAATCTGACTTTCTGGGGCCTCATCTCCTGCTGCCCACCACTGCTCTGTGACCCTCAGCGAATCATCTCCCACTTCAGTGCCTCTGAGTTGTTCATCTGCATAAGGAGGATAACGGGGGAGTCCTGTGTGAGCTTCCTGCTGACATGACCAGCAGACAAGAAGGGATCTTCCTTCTGCCTCACCAAAACCTGCATGCGTAAGGAAATTTCAAATAATGGAAATATGTTGGGCAAAGTAGACACAGCAGATATGAACAGTGTTGCTTGGTTCCTGCTCCTCACCATCGCCCTTATGCAGTTGTGGGTAAAGTTTTGGGTCTTGCTTCCTGGCTCTTTTAGAAAGACCTAGCAAAACAGTATGGTGATGTGAATAAAGAATTAGAACAATGAGACCTTCATGCTGTGGCATCAATAATGTGAGTAAGTTTAAACTGGGAAAGTTTCAGCTCCAAGCTGTCAGGATTACTTTCCAAATCAAAAAGGAACTGCAAGAAGAGTGGGGAAAATGCAGAACACGGAGCACGTAGGTTCCTCTTCTGTAAATAGGCAATGGCAACCTCTCCAGGGAGCGCTTTGAGCTTTAATTCATTTGGGGCTCACATTTCTGCTAGCTTCAATGTCCTGTAGACAATGAAAGGAAATCTCATGATCTCCTAACATGAGCGGTATTTGCGGTATTGGCTCCCCCAGGTTTGCTCCATCACTGATGATCTCCAGCAGAGGCTGTGAGAAGGATCCCATCAGCCTGCAGTGAGCCATGGCAGCTACTTGCATTGCCCAGCACACAGCTTGAGGCACCCCACCAAACTCCATCTGCCTTTCTGCCTGTGCCGCCCGACCCGCTTCTCAGCAGCCATTGCATCTGTCCATGCAGAAGCGATGTGGCCGAGAGCCGGAGCCTTGCCTTGCTTTCTCTTCTCTTTCCTTTCTTCCTTTCTTGGCTCACTGGGTGACAGCAACGTCTGTTTATTGCTTTTGTTTCCACACATAGTCAGGTCTCTTTCCCTGACATTATGCAGCTCAGCGCAAGCACTCCAGGTGGGATGAATCCAGTTCAGTGCCCTCCTCCCACCCTGGGCTGCTCCCATCGCTAATGAACTGCAAACAACCATATTCCTCATGTTCAACCTTCACCCTGCCTGGCGCATCCATAATCTAAATATAGGCCGTAATTATTCCACTGGCATCTGTAGACCCATTGACAGAACTGACAGTGGCAGAGGTCGGGAGACCCTTTGCACCTTTAATATATTCCTTTAACTATTTCCCTGCCACCAGTGGTTGTGGTCTCCCCAGCACCCGGAAGATGCCTGGAATCTGTCCTCTGCCTCTTCCAAACCCGTTAGTCCCTCTCTCCTCTCAGTCCCCATGCCACCGAGCTGCAGGCTGATTATTTCCTTCCCTCTAATTGGGACACTTTGCTTGTTTGTCTGGTTGTGCAATCAAAATGTGAACTCTGAATGCTCTTTTCAAGCCAACGACCCGCATCTCCCCCAGATGCAAATCCCAGTGCCTGAGAAAACGAGAGCAGGAATCGATCTCCTGGCCGGTGTGCTGTTTCCATCTTGGAATACCCTGGAAGCCAAGGCACCAATTTTCCATATTATTATTTTTATGGTTCTGTGGAACAAACAGATGAATATGGTGCTGTGAGTGAATAGCAGGGGAGAAGCTAATCTGTGCTGTAAGTAATTTGATCACAAATCATTTAGAGAATGTAAATTGTAGGGGAGAGATGTCACTCCTGGCAGGAGGTCGCCCGTGTCACCTGTCAGACCATCCCCAATGGTGGTCATGAAAATTTCTTAGCGGGATTATTAATAAATAAACATAATGCTCTGCATTTCTGCAGCACCTTTCACAGGAGGGACAAAAAACACCTGACCATTAAGAACTGTGCGATGCCATTATTTTAACTTCTGTATGTAACATTATTTTAAAGGTTACATCTGTCATTTGTTTCCTGGGATGGTAAAATGACTTTAAATTTAACCTTTGAGATGGTCTCACAGAATCTGCAGTTTAATACAAAACTGTGAAAAGCGGCAGAAATGGAGGAGGCAGTGGAAGGTTGGCTGACTGTGGCTGTTCAGATCTGCCGTGTGGGACGGGAGGTTACAGTTATAAAGTTGTAGTGCTGCCATTCTGTGTGCGGCGATTTATTGCCACGCTTTCCCAGATCTGGGTCCAGGCCATGCATCTTGGTGTAGGCATTGCCATCACTGCTGATGAGGCAGAGGAGGACACAAAAGGGTGACAGAAAGATGGAAGAAAAGCTGTTGCCATTGTGTGAGCCCTAGGTGTTACTCTGACAAGCATTGCCTCTTTTCATTTGCATTCTTATGTCTCGTGTCCATATTGTCAGTCTGAAACGTAACACGCACTTGGAAGCCTTTTCTGGGCGGGACTCTGCCTTTATTCTGTGTTTTTTTGCACAACACTGGGTGCTGTTTGAGCCCTGACTCGTGAATGGGACCCAAAAGACCTGAGCCTATCCTGCTCCTGCTGCAGCCCGTGGCAGAGTGCATCCTGCTTTCTCTAGCTGTGAAATTCTATAGCACCAATGCTGGGAGCAGACCTCAGAAGTGAAGAACAACTCACAGAAGAAAAGCATTACCCATATCAGATTTCCCCTTTGTGCAGGGCTGTGAACGGGAAGGTGCACGCGCAGCTCCTGGCAGGGCCACACTCCTAACATCTGGCACAGAGCTGCCGAGCCCTGCCAGCAGCTGAGCAGCAGTGGAGCGCAGAGCTGAGAGCACTGCATTCCTACAGAACTCACCCAAAACTCGTGGAAGGGTCACGAGGAGGAATGTCAGGGAAGTAGGGGAAGGGCCTGGGCCTGCTAAAACCGGAGACGCGCAATCTGGAGTCAGCTGCTTTTCTTTTCTTTTCTTTTCTTTTCTTTTCTTTTCTTTTCTTTTCTTTTCTTTTCTTTTCTTTTCTTTTCTTTTCTTTTCTTTTCTTTTCTTTTCTTTTCTTTTCTTTTCTTTTCTTTTCTTTTCTTTTCTTTTCTTTTCTTTTCTTCTCTTCTCTTCTCTTCTCTTCTCTTCTCTTCTCTTCTCTTCTCTTCTCTTCTCTTCTCTCTTCTCTCTTCTCTCTTCTCTTCTCTTTTTTTCTCCCCTCCCCTCCCCTCCCCTCCCCTCCCCTCCCCTCCCCTCCCCTTGGCAGGTGCGCCCCATTGGGGCATGGGGAGTGTGCACAAGCAGGGCTGTAGAAAGGGAAGTGCACAAGTCCATATTCATCCATATATTCATGATCTGTAGGCTCAAGTGCTGTGATGCTCATTATCCAAGCATGACCTTAAAAACTGGAGCTGATGGAGAACATGGCAGCCCATCTGCTCGGCAGCACAGGCTGCTGGGGACCTTGCCCTGGCCTCTGTGCCTCTGTTCTTTGTCTGAATGCAAAAGTGAGGGCTTGGGCTTCACCTCCAAGTCCTTGGATGGCATGGTGGCAGCTCCTGCCCCATCCTGAGAATTGTGGTGCGGATGGCGTGCAGTGAGGACAGTGTGTGATGGGGACATTGTGTGATGGGGACAGTGTGCATTGGTGTCAGCGTGCTGCGTCCCACACTGAAGGAAGTGGGCACCCCCTCACCACTCTCCTCCTGTCCTGATGGGGTGAGTAGGGCTGAGAAGGCACACAGGAGGGGACACGGGGCCTCTTCTGCTGCCTCTCCGCCACCCTGCCCTGCTTCCCACTGACCAAAGAAATGAATGAGCAGTGCTCCTTGCCACTTAATCCTTCCCAACATGCAAGCACCAGTAAGGAGGATGTGAGCAATCCTTCTGCTCCATCCCGCAGGCAGCCCCTGAGCCTGCATTCCAGATCCCTTCTTCTTTAAAAGAGATCGTGTTTTTCTTCTGGGCAATTGAACTCCACAAAAAGGGACATTTTCTCCATCATACTTTCCCATCTCCCCTTTCCTGGATGGCGATCCCAGGCTCCAGCTCTCACGCTGTGCAGGATATTCTGCCACCAGTCCCATCTGGTTCCCTGATGAGATCCACAGGTGGTGTGGCTGGAGCACTCAGGGTCGCCGTGTCTGTCTGCAGGCCGCTGCTTCATCTCCTCCACTGTATTTCTCTCTTTTTGCAGTGCTCTTATCAGCCTGAGACCAAACTGTTGCACAAATGCTCATAAGATCCATCTGCAGATCTTAAATATGGTGAAAAAGAGGTGTTTCTCTGAGCAATCTGTTGGAGAGATTTCATACTGACTTTTAGACGAGTTCCATGCTGGTATGCATTCCTTTAGCATTAATGCTTCCTCTGGGACTCAAACCTTACAGAAATCTGAGAACTGAGCGTGGGGCTGCAGACACAGCATGGAGACGGCGAGCACACAGCGTGTGCGGGGCAGCGAGGGGAGGGGAAGGAGCTCATGGCCATCGCCTGTGGCTGCTGCTGGAAAGTGGGATCTCAGAGAGCTCTGCACCTTTCAGTGCAGGAAGGTTTTTTCTTCTGAAAATGACTTCTAGCAGTGGATGCTGTTAGGAGATGAACCATAACTCAGTATGCATATATTAAGTCAGTAAGGCCAGGAATTACCAATACAGGATGGGGGATGAAGGATATGGTGACAGTTGTGTTTAGCGCTTGGTATAAAGTAAATCAATCACATCGACTCTGTGTTGATTTAAAATCCTCCAAGAGCTGGGTTGAGAATGTTGCAGTCTCCCAGAGATGGGGTCATTGCTGGGAACCTCTTATCCACCAGGGTGAGGGCATTCCCCTCTGGCTTTGCTCAGCCCCGCAGTGCAGTGCCACGATCGCAGTGCCATGACTGCAGTGCCCACCTATGCCTGAGCAATGGGAGCAGGGTGGTTGGTGGGACAGCAGGGCTGCCCCATGAGCACCCAGAGCCACAGAGAATTGGGGCAGTCTGTATGAAGGAAAGCCTATTTCTGACAAGACGTAATTGAGGAAATTTAATTTTCTTTCTTAACTGAATCGCCACAGATAATCCAGATTCTGTCTTGTGTGTCTAATTTAGCAGTGAAAACCTGGATCTTGGAGCTGTGCATGAGAACGTGGCAGATTTTTAAAAACAGCTTTCCTGAATCGAAAGAGGAACTTGTGGCAGCCGAAGGAAGGATCCTTTCTTTGGGTTTTGTTTTGATATAAAACACGTAGGTTCTTGCACCTCCATCCACCGGCACTCTGTTTTTCAGAAAAAAAAAAAAGCGTTTTTGGAACAGAGCACCGACAGACCTTGGGAAAATCGAGTTGGGAGGAAAGAAATGGAATTCACGTTGTTTCTCTAAGCGCATTCCCATGTTTCAGATTTCGCACCGATAGATTGATGGCATGATTTGCTTTAGAACCAGGTGGCCGCACGGCGTCCATCTGTTGCGTCTCCCGCTCTGTCTCCAGCGAGGAGCGCCGCGGAGCTGCGCGGCATCCGCCCGGCGGGACGGAGCTGCGCGGAGCCGGGCTGTGCGCGGGAGCAGCGCCGCGGGACGGAGCGGGAAGCCTCGCGCTGTGCGGCCCGTGCGCGTTCGCCCTGAATTTGCGCTCGTTTGGCGCAGAGCCGTAGGAGGAGAGGCGGCGGTGCGGCCGGTGGGGCTGCCGACACCCATCGGGACGCGCTGCCCCCGGGGCCCGCAGGTGCCGCTGCCCGGATCTGGGACGGCGCTGCGGTTCCGCCCGGTCGGGCCAAGTAAACCAGACTTGCGCTTTCGCTTTTATTGACCGCCGCGTTCGCTCTCGGCTTTTTCTCCGCTCGTACAAAACCCAGCGGAGCGCTACGTGGAGGCGCAGCCTGCGGCCCTTCCCCCGCCTTCCCTGCCCCGGGGCCGCGATCGGTTGAGGGCCCGGCTCGGCTCGGTCCCGCCGCGCCCTCCCCGCCGCCTCCCGGCCGCGCTGGGTGCGGGGAGCCGGCCCTTTCCGGGGGAGGCCGGCCGCGGGAGGGCGGTGGGAGGGCTCCGCTCATGCTCCCTCGCTCCGGGGCAGCTCCGCGCGGTGACTCATCGCGGGACGTGGAAAACACGCGCGCGGAGGCAGACGCGCCCGGAGGAGCGGGGGCAGCGCCGGCCGCCAGGTAACGCGGAGCCGCAGGTGGGCAGCGCGGGGCCGCGCGCGCTCCCGGCCCGGCCTGCGTGGCAGCCACCGAGGGCGCGCGCGGGAGCGCGCGGCGGGGACGCGCGCGCGGCTGAAGTCGTCTCCGGGACGCGGCGCCGCTCCGCTCCCGCTCCGGGCCGCCCCGCGCGGGCCCCGCCGCTCCCCCGGCCGCAGGTGAGCTCCGCGGGGACCCGCCGAGCGCCGCGCCGAATCCGGCCCCGCCGGACGGCCCCGGGGAGAACGGGCCGCGCGGGGGCGGGGGGCGGCGGGGCCGAGCCCGAGCCCGGGGCTGCGTGCGGGCACGTGCGGGGGGAGCTCGGAGAGCTCGGAGAGCCCGGGCTGCGGGGGGGGGCGGCGCCGCATCGCTGCTTTTTGTCTTTCGAATTGTTGGTTCGTCTGCCTGTGGGAAGGGGCGCAGCCGCGACTCCGCGCACGTGCCGGGACGGGCCGCCAGCAGCGGGCAGCGCGGAGTGCGGGCTGTGCGCCGCGGGGCGGTGCGGGAGGAAGCGGGGCAGCGCTGAGGAGGGCGGTGATGTCAGTTCCTGACACATTCTGACTGTCCCGCTGTCATCTCGGCGTCTCTTCTAAAAGTTCAGCGCTGTGAATCACCGCTCGCAGCCGTTTGAGTTCTGCTCCTGCATTGAGACAAACCTCGGCGCAGCACCGCCGCCAACTCTTTCCACTGCTACTTTTTTTTCCTGTTGACATTCTTGGTGACAGTCGTATTCTTTTAGGAAGCAACAGGAAAAAAAAAAAAAGGAACTTGTTTCAGAGAAGCGCTGCAGCCCCCACTGCCTACAGCTTCGTGCCCTATGGGACTTAGCAACGAGCAGAAAAACGGGGGCGGCTGCTGTGGCAGGAGGGTGCTGTGGGAGCAGTGCTGGGTCTCAGCCCCAGAGGAGGTTTCGGAGCAGAACCGGCCTCTGGCTGCAGCACTTCTGCCGCATGCTGGATGCTGCTCCAGTTTTCTTTCCCAGCACACAGACGAGAGAACAGACGCAGTTCAGAGAGTTCTGTGCTTTCCGGTGCCTCGGTGCTCGTTTTGCTCTAGGGAAGCAGCTGTGGGTGCACGGCTCGGCGGGGCCCGGTGCCTGCAGTCCTGCTGCTTCTGGGGCTTCGTGCCGGTTGGAGCGCTGAGCAGGCCGTGCTCCTGCTCACGCCATCGAGGTGGTGCTGCAGATGGCAGCAGGGCATTCTGCCATCCATCTCGCGCTCACGCATCTCCGTGAGCTGTGGGTCTGAGAGCCTCAACCGGGCCTGGGTTTGGTTTGGTTTGACATGCAGAAGGATCCATTTAGCAGTTATTTTTTCAGAGTGAAATGAGTTAGGGATTTTTGTTTATTTTTGTGTAGGGGTTGGTGCCAGAAATACTTGTGTGGGTTTTCTCTACTCCTGCATTTTTGTGACTGTAAAATGAAGATAGTGACGGTCAGGTTCATCTCCTGTGCACCTTCAGAACACTTTCTAGCTGTGTAGAAGATGAATTAGTGAATGGAAGGAGCACCTTTTCCTACCTCATGTGTGCCAAATATATTGAACCTTGAGGCCTTGGCAGATACATGCCCTGGGTTGGGGCAGGCCCCCCACAGAGCTGCAGTTGCTGTGTCTGTGGATGCCAAATCCTGGCTGATGACGTTGGGCATCAGTGCAACCCTGGGGGCCTGACTGTTGTGCTGTCCTAAATGGAAGCCTTGCCAGGATGCATTTCTTGTAGAAAAGAGGTTTAATAGTGCAACTTTCAACTTGAGTTTCTAGCTTTTTTCGCTCTTATCTACTCTTCTTAGATGGTCTTGCTGTAGAACAGGCTGCTTGTGAGGAAAAAAAACCCTTGAAAGTTGTCTTTTTTCCAGTTAATGAAAAAAAAAAAAAGCCACCCAAACAAACCAGAAGCTTCATTTGGAAAGCTGGGCTGATCTTTACTATGTAACTTCTTCAGTATTATTAAAATTCAGCACATTGAGATGGAAAGTTGCCAGGATGCCTTGTAGGGTGTGGGCACAGAATTCTGGTTCAAGAAGCCAGGAATGAGCATTTTACCTGTGACACATTCCTGTGTTTGTCTCATGAAGTTGCTGAAGCTGTCCATTCCGCCCTGTGTGGGAGCAGCTGATGGAGCACACACTGTCTGGGTGCTGTGCTGGTCTGTAGGGAATGTCAGCCTTTGTCTCCAGTCTGAATGCACGCTGCAGCAGTGTTATTACCATGTAGAAAACAAACACAGAACATCTGTGCAGCTGAAGTAGAGCTCTTGGTTGCATCGATAGCACTTACTGAGGGGTGCTGATGTGCTGGGGCCAGAGGGTGTTTGGTGCAGCTGGGTGATGTTCAGTGCTGGACTGAATGGCCTTCCCCTGTGTAAAGGTATAGGAAGGCTGAGGGTGAGCGAGAAAGGCTGAAAGCTTTGAAAGACAGGGACCCTGAAAAGTTTCTTCTGTAGCAACCCTGTTGGTGCTGGTGTGCTTGCTGTGCTCACTGGCTCTGTTGGGAAGCTTGCAGCGTGCACGGAAGCACTTGGCACAGTTTGTGCGCACAGTGAGGGTGGGTCAGCTCAAAACTGAGGATAACAGAGATAGCGTGACTCGACATCACAGGGAGCAACTGGGTGCTGAATTTGTTCCACAAAATGAGCTGGTGTGAAACCAAGAAGGCGAAGAATTGGATTCTTTGGAACCATTTCATGAGGCTGCTAGGGAAGAGAAACCTGCTGCAGGGGCAGTTTTTGCTGCCCCCATGGCTCTCTGCAGGGAGGAACAGACCCAGGTGGGATGTCTTCACAAAGGAGTGCTGAGTGTGTGCACCTGGGGCAGCAGGCAGCCCCTGCCCTTCGTTGTGCTCAGCTGGGCCTGGGGAGGCCGTCCCCACACCAGGTGTGTGGCTCAGTGCATCCCACTGAGGGTTTGCTCTCTGCTTTGGCAGTGCTGTGGCAGGTATGGCATGGTGGTTGGATATGAGAGCAAATGGACAGTGATTATAAAGCTTTTCCACCTACAGTGGTAGTAGGTTCCCTAGGGAAGGGGTGGTATCCCCAGTGCTGTTTGCTTTGGGCAGCAGAATCTACAAAATGCAAAATCTACATTTTAAATTACTTTTCAAAAGCATGCTGTTTTTTTTCCTCCTTGCAGGTCACAATTGCTGCAGAGTGAATTGCACAGACCTTAAGCCCTTGTTTAAAAATGCTGGGCAGGTGTGGGGGAGGTTTGTGGGGCCGGGCAGGGGGTGCTGAGCTGGGGCAGCAGTGAGGCTCAGTGACATGGGATGGTGGTTGTGTGAAGGCAGAAAGCTGTGGGGAGTTGCTTTTAATGGCGGTTCCAACGCGGCAGTCTGTAAAACTGTCAAAGCTTTTTATGGCCCGATGGGGCCATATCTTCTATCTTGGCTTATTTCTTGTATGCATATTGGCTTGGATGGTTACTTCAAGTTCTAACCTGTGCTGAGCATTCAGACACCTGGCCGTGCAGCACGTGGGTGTACACACACAGCTCTCGTGAGTCTTCCTGACGGTTTTAAGGGTTTTTTTTAAAAGTTTTCAGAGTATTTAAAGTATTTCAACAAAATACATTTTTTAATGAAATGGATGACAACTGCCTGTTTAGCTTCCAGCATTTAATCAGATGACTCGGTTTATCACATGGCAACTATCATATTGAGAGTACTTCTACACTGTCAGTGCAATTAAAGAAATTAGATTTCCGCAGTGTTTACTTCAGCGTGGTGCTGCTCTGAGTGTCTGCTACCACAGATTCCAGGCAGCGAGCAGCTGTCTGCCGCAGATGGAGAGGAGAAATCCTTCCCCTTCGCTTCTTACTTCTAAAAAGGTTTCCTTCCAGAACCGGCAGTAACGTAACACTACCTGCAGCTCAGATCCCAGTTTCCTGTTACACGTTTAAATGAACCAGAGGCAGGCTGTATCCAAAACGAAATGGTGTAAGCGAAAGAGACTCGAGGAATTTTGCATTCCAGAGCATTCTTGAAACCTCACAAATGCTTGTTTAGAAGTCAGAAGGAGTTATTTATTATGTCTCTTTTTAAGGGGGGAAAAAAAAAAAAAGGAAGTAGAAATAGAATTGCAGGGCATAGGTACTGATTCAAAGCTCCCCCTCCTTGGGTTGGGGAAGCAGTCCTCACCCACAGCAGTGCTCCTGCACAGACTAGGAGATGACAGGCATGTTTGGTGGTTTGGTGACCTGGGGGTACTTTGCAAATGACCTCTTTGGGTTCTGCAGCATTTTATTAGAATAACAGTGGTATTGGCAGTCCTGTCCTTGTGTTGTTTGCACGACAGAATGGAGCGGTTCGGAAGCTGGAGGATGAGCAGCAGATGCCTGTTAGCATGGTTCGGGCCCGGCATGGAGGGCCCCTCCGTGTCTGCTGGAGCCAAGGCCACCTGCTGAGGGCTGTGCTGGGGAAGTGGGGACCCCACAGCAGTGTTCTGGAAATGGGTTTGTGCACAGAGCTGTGCAGCTCGGTGTTGGGATCAGAGGTTGGGGTGGTCGGGCGTCCTGCTGTATTTCTGTATGTGCTGTATCAGCTATGGGGCGCTGTGGGCGTTACAGCACAGCCCAGATGAGATACAGGAGATGGTGAGATTGCACTTCTATTTTCTTGTTTTCTTACCTGCAAAAGCAGTGGCTGCTGCTGTACGGCTTTTCCCTTTATGACTGTTCCTTTGCCATTGGTTTGTTTTCATTTTTGGACTGTTGGCAGTGGACCACATCCCCACAGCACTCGCTGTGCTCCTGCAGTGGGTGACGTGGCCCTCAGCCACGGGCTCCATGTGGGCTGTGTGGGGCTCAGCACTGCTCCGTTTGGGGCAGTGGGAAATGCTCTGTGGGGTGGGTAGAGTCCTGAGCCCACACTGACCGAGGAGCCGGCGCCGTGCGGATGCTCTGTGAGCGCTGTGTGTGTGGGGAGGGCCTCAGCAGTGGGGAACACGTGTTCCTGGTTCACTGCTCCGTGTTCTCCCTTACTTTGGAGAGTACTTTGTCCTTAACCTGGCGCTGTTTGCTTCCTGCCTGGAAGTTAGAGTTGCTGTAGGTGATGCAGCAGCAGCTGGGAAGTGCTGGCCTGCGGGCGGATGCTTCGCAGGGAACTCAGCACCACTACTGTAAGGAGCTTCAGGTGTAGTCTCGGTTGTGTCCTTCCCCCGTGGACAATTCTCTGCCATCCTGAAAAGCGGTGGTTTTGTCATCGTTGGGATGTCTTGTGTTTCCTGCATAGAAATGCTGAGGGTGTCAATACTATTGTGGAGACCTTGTGGTGGGTTCTGGTATGCGTGGCTGTTATTGCAGGAGATGGGGAGAAAAAGCCATCGGTATTGCAGCGTTCCTTTTCCCTCAAGGGGAGGAACTTGTACTGAAATAGATATTAGCAAATGTGGGCACCAGAAGTCCCCTTTTCCTTCATGATGCTGCTGTTTTTGTCCTCGTGTGCTGTCGGTATTTAATTAGATCATCTATCAAACAGCTGCTCAAAACGCGAATCTTAAAAACGCTCAACTAGAACAACAGCAGCAGGAGAGCGTTGGAAAGGTCCCCCAGCGCTGCGGCTCTGTGTCAGAGCAGCCACGTAAGTCAGAGCGGTGTGCGGCTGTGTGTTACCCTTTAGTCAGTCGGGAAATCCAAGTGGTGACTTTCAGCTGTCACTATATTAAGAACCAGCGCTGCCTTTCGTGGCAGTCTGTATATACTGGAGTCGGTGCTATGTAGTAAATATTCTTGCTGTGTTTTCATAATCATTCTACTTAGAGTAAGTGCTTCTTGGGTGGGTATTACAAATCTGTTAATCTTTATGGTATTTATGGGGTAATTTTTAACTCTCCTGAGCTCCTTACTTCCTTACAGGTCAATTACTCAATTTATAACGTTATGTCAGGCGTAAGAACTTCACCGTCCAAAGGGTAAACAGTGCTGGGTACAGTTCTTTACCTGTGTTTGCTCTTGGTTTTTTGTGTGCAGTGGAATGCAATAACTTACAGTGTGACCTATTTATTGGGATTTCTTTTACTCTCCCTGGTTTGTACTTTAAAGTGGCTGTGATGACTTATTTTAGCTTTTGTGCTTCATTGCTAATGGAGGGAGCGGGGAAAACTTGCTGCAGCCCTCTCTGAAGAACTCACTGTTAATCACATGGCAGCTACTTAAGCCAAAACTGCTGCAAACAGTGCTTAGGTATTTTCGGTCGGGCACTGCTGTAACTGATGACTGTAAGTCAAACACTGCCGTGCCTGGCAGCACACAGCTCTCTGGGGGAGGCCTTGGCCCCGTGAGATGGGCGCTGACCCCAGCCTGTTCTCACTGCAGCTGTCGGTTTTAAAGTGGAAATCTGTTCAAGTCGATGGGGTTTTGGTGGCCTGTGACAATGAGGCGATATCTCTGCAGTGTCACGTCCTGCTGGGAGCCGGCCCTGTGGTGTGCTGGGGCAGAGGGGTGTGCTGTGGTGGAGATCGCTGGTGGCTTGGAAACCCTTCTGGGGACATCACCGATGGCTTGTGCCACAACCAGCTCTCGTGGAAGTTGAACGGTGGCAGATTTGTGGCAGGTGGTGGGTTGGTCGGCTGGAAATGCTGAGCAGTGTCATACGGAGCTTTCCTCCTCCTGCTACCTTTGTAACTGACGTGCAGTCTGCTGTGTTTTCTTTCATGCTTTTCTGTTCTGTATGTATAAGATGAATCTTCTGCTGCAGAAGCAGGTTTCAGTGTCTGTGATGGCTCTGTGAGGATCTAATGAATCCCCTCAGGAACCTGTCTTCCGGTTGTGCTTTTCTTTCTTCCCAGAGGTAAACCACAAGATCTCTAGCACTTTGGGTATAGCAGTGTTGTTTTCAAAGATTTGGCCAGGTGTTTCTTTCTGGAGTTGGTTGTGTTTTGCAAGCGCATCACAATGGCATTCTCTGTAACCCTTTCTTTTTCCTCCAGTAATGCCCATAATACTGTTTGCTTATGGGTTAAAAAACAAAGGGTAATAAAGGAAACAAAGTTTGTTTTCGGAATAGGAAGGTGTTTATGGCTGGGGTGTGGGGTCTTGGGGGCATCCCTGGGGCTGGGCTGTGGGCAGGTGGGGCAGCTGGAAGGTATGTGAGGAAGGCAGGCCTGGGTTGGCACGTGTGTCTGAGTGACCTGTGTGCTTGTAAGAAGCAAGGTTCAAGGTGAGCCACGGATCCTTGGTCTCATCAGGCTTTGGCACGGTTGCCTGTTGTCTTTCCTCTTGTTCATCCGAGGCTGGGGACAGCTGAGTGCCAGCTTGCTCCTTTTATTGCTGACACAGGTAGCGCTAATGAGTTTGATAATAGCAGCTAGATGATGTGGAATATATTTTTCCTTTGGAGACTGTCTCTAATTTGTTACACAGAACCTTATTAAAATTTCTATTTACTCTGAAGTCATCCAGCAGCAGGCACAACCTGGGTAGCTTTTTTTTGTGCATCCAGTCCATGGCATTCCAGACTCAGTTGCCTTTGCCCGTGGCTTTCCCTTCGCACTGTTCTGCAGTGGACTGCTGCTGCTCTCAGGCCTGTGGCTGAGCGCTCTGCTGAGCGCACATGGCCGCTCTCTTCCTCATAGGGCAGCTTCACTTTGCCAGCAGCATTTGGGCTAGACTGCAAACTCTTGAAGGAGTGAGTCACTGCGAGCCGTGGCAGAGCAGGCTCCTTGTTGCCTCCTGTGCCGCAGAGGTTGGTTGACCTCCAAAGCAGTGGCACAGCTCTGCCTCCTCTCCGCTGTGTTCCCAGTGCTGGGACTTCACATTTGCTCTGTGCCCTGTTTGATCTGAGGCTGTTTATGTCTGCTCACCTGTGGCTCTGACTTCCGACACCTTCTGAAAGAAAAAAAAAAAAAAAGCCTCTCAGAATACTTCCTCTTCCTGAAGTGTCAGGTGTGTCATCTCTCCTACGTGAGCTCTGTGCTGGCTGCAGATGCATTTGTTTAACCTCAATTCAGCTCCATTGATTTATGAAGTCCTCTTGCAAGCACTGTGTTGCAGGACTGGAAAATCACTTGTTCACGAGGCTGTGCTTCATGAGTGAGTTGAGTGGGCTAATCAAGTTAATTAGAAGCCCCATTAAGGTTTAGGAGCAGTGAGAACACCAGCTTTTCTGATCTGCCATGTCTAAAGCTAGCTGGAATTATTGCTCAGGCTGCACACTGAAATTCTGGCTCTTGTGTAATGTGTCTGACCTAACTTTGTGGTTTGAAAACTGTGTATGTAATATGTTGTTTTCTGTTTGGTTCTACAACAAAACAAAGCTGGGTTTAAGACAGAGCAGTAGTGTTGCTGTCACTCTGTCTATGAGCCGTGAACAGCAGTTCTGAGCTGCAAGCAGCTGGGAGCTGTTGTCTGTGGGCAGCAGCCTCAGTCTCTGGATGCAGCTAGGACTGCTGCTGGGAGCCATGGCCTTGTTGGAGGCCCTCGGCGTGTCTGTGTGCACTTAAAATTCCTTAGAGTGGTTTTGATTTGTATAGGAGATGTAATAAAGGCTTTGGATGTGTTATAGGAATACCTGAAAGTATGACTGCACAATGGAACTTCTTGTGCGAATGCCTTACACAGGCTGGTACTTGTGCTCTGGGAAGTACAGAGGGTTGTGCCTGTGCAGCAGCTCTGTTTTCCACGGCTCTGGACAGAAGGCTTCCTGGCACTGGGAAAAGCCCCGGCCCCTCCTGGTCCCCATCCACTGCTCGTGAGAAACAGCTGCAGGTGTGAAGTGGGGAAAGGAGGGGATCGTGGCAGTGTGTGATGGAAGCACGTGGAGGATGGGTCTGAGTTTACCTGCGCTTACTTGGTTTAAGCGATCCACTGGCCCTGCTGGGCTCATGCTCCAGCGTTGGTGCTTATTAACATAACACAGTCATTATGCACAGAGCGGAAGGTGGCACTGAATGGTTTCTGTGTTGCACAGAGCTTGTGCGTTCAGTTATGATTTTCTCAAAAGGTTGATTCCCAGCTTCTCATCAGAACATTCTGTGCAGGCCTCTGCAGCAAGAAAAATTGGACCCAATTTAAATAGACAGTCTTGTGAATCCTGAAAGAATTTGGGCATTTAGCCCAGGAAAGGGAGAGTTCTCTGCAAGAACTTAATTAACCCTGTCTGTCAGCAAAATAAGGAATCAAAGTAGCTGTGCAGACTTCCTGAAGAACAGATCTTCTTGTTCTGCCCCACAGCCGCGATGTGCAGCGCTGATCCAGGAGCTGTGTCTGCAGGAGAGGCGGTGGACGTGCCCTGGGGAGATGAAGCCAAGAGCAGCGTTAGACATAGAGCAGGTGCTGTCAGTTCCAGATCCTCAGGAATGTGTAGGGAAAGACAGTGTTTTACTAATAGAGATGCTAATACAGTTGTCCTTATCATATTTAGTGGACGAAGGATCCAAACCTGTTTCTAATGTGGCTGTTTTTGCAAGTAGAGAAATGTTAAACCTGTTTACTCTGGGAAGAGTTTTCTGCTTCCGTTTGGCTGCTCCTGCAAGGTCCGGATGCTGGGAAGCTCCTGCAGCATCTGGCTGTGTGTCTGCTTCACGCAGGCTTTACGAGGTGGCTTTGAAGTTGCCTTTGGATTTGAATGGTATGAATCTTCAGATCGGCTGTGCTGCGTGGTACTCAGCATCGTTTCCTGTGACTTTTGATTAGGAGAAATGTAAATACTTCAAGCTGTTGTCCTGACGTTTTGAAGTTGGATGTGCATATATAAAAAACGTCCCCTGGGTTCCTTTTCCCTGCATGAGAGCCAGGTGTGCTGGCTGCGAGGGCTGTGGTGCAGAGCACCCCTCATGGCCACGCATGAGGTTACTGCAGGCAGGAGGAGAGATGTGGCAGTGTCTGGCACATCTAATCTTTCCTTCTTCGGAAATGAATGAGTTCTGAGGAGGATAGCATAAATGTTCTTAAATAATTTGGCTTCAGGCTTGAAAGTTCTATTGCATTACAAGTTAGAAGATAAGCATGTTGCTGCATGCTTAGTAAGCAACACAGTAAAATTCCAGGTAGTTTGAGTATGTGTTTGTTTTCAACATGTTTCGTTAATGCTAGCAGTGGCCTGCGAGGTCTGTCTCTGCTGTTTTAAAGACTGTGAAAATGAATCATAGAATCACAGAATGGCCTGGGTTGAAAACGACCTCCAAGATCATCTAGTTTCAACCCCCTGCTGTGTGCAGGTCGCCAACCAACCAGGCTGCCCAGAGCCGCATCCAGCCTGGCCTTGAACGTCTCCAGGGATGGGGCATCCACAGCCTCCTTGGGCAACCCAGTGCTTTCAGAGGCTCAGAATTGCACGTAGAAGAGTAGGAATTAAGGAGCCTTGGCTTCTTGTCTGAATTTTATGCATATGTGAGTGCTGGCTGGAAAAAACACAGCCCACTCTTGCTGGTCAGTATTTGCTCTATTACTTGTCTTCAGAAGAACTGTTTTTCACTTCAAATGCAGCTGAATGCTGTCCGTACTCAATTTTGTATGTGAGTGTGTATTGATTATATCTGCCTACAGTAGGAATAATGTACACAGAGATGTGCAGGTGGCAGCACAGTAGGAAGCTCTGTGCAGGGAAGGAAGTGGTAGGACTGGTGGAGAGGAGCATTTGTCTCATTGTCACCGTGACTCCTTATTCATAGCCATACATCACTGAGTACCTCTGGCATGGGTTTCATGGGCGCCCTGTGAAACCGTCCCTTGTAATGAATGGATGGAGCTAAGTAGTGTTTAAAATGTGTTCAGAAGACTTCTAAAAACAATTTTATCTTCTGGTTTGGGGCTGAGTTCTAAGGAGGTGATTTCACAGAGTGTTTAAAGAAAAACACCACACAACCAAAAAAATAGCACTAACAGCAAAAATCTCACATTAAACCTGTTGTGTGCCACAAGAAGGGGATTTGCAGGGAAACAGTGAAACAGCAGCAAGGATCAAATAGAAGGGAGAAAGAAATTGTTCAGTGTGTTTGGTGTGTTTGCAGCTGCGGGGGACAGCACACAGAGCTCAGGCACATCAGAGCCTTTTAAGCTGGGGGGTGCTGCTGCATCGAGGAGCTGTGTGAAGGGAGGCAAGATGGATATGTGGGAGATGCTGAAGCAAAACTGGAAGCAAGCTGGTAGCTGCCTGCCTGCTTGGTGGTGGGAGCTGATGAAGGTAAGGGCACGAAAGCCCTTCTGTCAGACCTGTCAGCTCAAGTACCCTCTTCAGGTGTATGTGTAAATGGAAGGAGGGGAATGCTGATGCAGAGAATGCTTGGAGAATACTTCCAAGTTGCACTACAGATTTGTCCCTGAACTAGACTGGAGAGTACTTGAAAAGATAATGTTGCCACAAATGGGAATAAGTTTCGGGTAGCTTAAAGTTTGTTGACTTAATGTCATTTTGCTTCTGGGTATGGAGCAGTGAATTACAGTGTCTGTCACAGCATTTATTTAACGAATATCAGTTGTTGACATGAAGCTGTAGGGCTTCCCAGCCATTTTGCTGCAGCATTCTTGGTGGGTTTAGGGCATTCAGGAGGCAAGCACTCTGTTACTGCCTGCTAAGGCTGTGCAAACTAGGATCTCAACATTACATTCTTGGAGGTCGTTTCCATAGTTGGAACGTTTGTAACTTGCACCCATATGAGTTGGATGAAGATAACCTGAAAGGCTTCAAAAACATCATCTGTTAAATGTCATTCACATGAACTTTAATTAAAAAAAAATGCAGCACAGTGTCCTTAGGACTTAAAACTATTGACAGTTTTAGTTTGAAGCACAACTATTAGTTGTGTCTGGTGGCTGATGCTTAGTTACTCACAGCACCAGAGCCAGGCTCTGCCATTTGAAGCTTCCCTGGTTCCACAGATGGAGAAAGCCAATTTCTGCCTGCTGTGTTTCGTCCTTCAGAGCTTACTTCATTCCGAGTGAATAGCATTTTATTAGATAGAATATTAGCCCTTTGGTCATGGATGGCATTACTAAACCTAATCTAAAGTTGCATAACTGGGTGATATTAATATTGTTTTTAAGAGTTTGTTCACGCTTCCATGTATTTTATGCTTTCCCAGGCTCTGCAGGTGTGCTGTATTCATGCTCTGTTACATTTGCTGCTGTGTATGTAGATACAGTTTCCTCTTCATGCGGAGCCTAAGATTCTGACTCTCCTGGCTGATGGCACATCCGCATTTGTGCAGCATTTGTGCCTCAATCCTCTCAATGCAGCCTGGACAGGAGGTAGGACAGCAGCCCGTGGGGCGCTCCTTCCCAAGTCCTCCCCATGCAGTACTGCTTCACTGCCCTGTGCCTTTCAGTGGTATTCCTTGTGTTTTTTTCCTTCAATGCTTGTATTTACAGGGGCTTTTTTCCAGTGTTGGCAGGTGTGTATTTCACGTTAGCACGAGGGGTTTTTGGATGTTAGACTGCTATTTGCTTATGGTAATTTCCAGTCATCATAAGGTGACTGAGAGAGATGAGCCGGAGAGGAAAAAAATTGTCAAGCATTTACAGTAAATACTCCCTGCTTTTGGAAACGCTGTCAGAAGTTTAATTGTTGGGTTCAAGTGAGTTTGTCACACGCCAGACAGAAGCAGTCTGCTGTGAGGAGCGGGTCGTGCCCTCCCACCAGGCAAAAGGGAGAGTGAGAAGTGGGGCTTTGCAGGGCTGCGTCACCTGGTGCTGCAGAAGGGATGGGGCAGGCGGCTGAACCCAGCCTGTAATGAGGTTCTGCACGGCGTGCATGGCTGCGTTTGCTTTGCCAAAGCTCTTCAGTATGATGGATGAGATTTAAAGGTTGATCTGCCTAAATTGCAATGAGAATACTAACGACTGAGATATTTCTGTTGTGAACTATTCCTACCAGACATCACAGCCGTGACAGAAATGGTGTAAGATAATGGACAATAAAAGTCACTCGGAAATAATACTCTCTCAGGACTGGGCTGCCTTCAGTACAGCACGTACCCTGAACTGCAGCGATAATGTAATCATGAGCCAAGATCATCATTTAAATATATAGGTAATCTCATACAGCATCCTGACAGATTTATTTTACGAGCAGGCAAGAGAAAGAATGTTATTGGGCAGTGGAGAGGAGGAAGCGCTGCTGGTGCGGCTGTGCTGGTGGGACAGCAAACCCTGCAGCTCTGCCCCCAGGGACCCGGAACCCACAGCCAGGCCTGCCCTGCAGCGTGGGCCCTGCCTTCCTCCCCCTGCGGGGGTCGGGGCAGCAGCCTCTGGGCTGTGGTTTAATGCCCACGGGTGGCTGGGATGATGCGAGGATGTGTGTCTGATTGTGCTTTACACTGGGTACCCAGATAGAGCTGTGTGGGGACTGGGAGAGGGAGGTGTGGGGGAGCAGCTGAGTGGAAAAGCACGTACATACATACATAGCTGTGTACATCTGTCATGATACTGGGGGGCGTTGCAGCAGGTCGGAGGTGCACACAGTCCCGGGACATCCCAAGAAGGGTGCAGCTCTGTTGGGAGAAGCAAAGCAGCTCTCAGTGAGCTCAGGTACATTTTCTCGAAGATGAATTTGTTGCAGGTTGGGTTCTGGTCCAGCTGGGAGCCTTTCTATTCCTTCCGTTGTTGTCAGAAGCTGTTTTTTCCCAGTGCTTCAGGTGCAGACAGACTGTCCCCACCATTGACATCTCTGCAAATATTGACACAGGCCGCACATTCAGCAGCGTAGGATGTGCCCCTTTGTGGTCACAATGTGTTGCACAGCTAGTGCCAGTATTTCAGCAGCGGGGAATTCTGGTGTGTTTTGTGTTGACAAGAGTTCCCTCTGATTTTGGTACTGTTGTGTTGGCAAAAAAGGAAGCATTCCCGCTTCTGGAAAGGATCTTGTCATTGAAGAAATAAACTGGATCACGTGAAACCCAGAGCCGAGGTATAAACAACCATTTTCCTCAAGAGAAGAGGCTGCTAAAATCTCGCTGTTCCTTTTTTAACCTCCTTCCAACCTTTCAAAGAATAACAGGGACACCTCATCACCAGCCGATAGCAGCCTGGGTTGCAGTGTTGTTGCATGCTGTCTCCTGGCTGAGCATCACGTGGGGCTGCAGGTAACCGCTCACAGGTGGGACCTGTGCGCTCCCTGGGCCTTGTGCTTTCCTTGGGGAAGTCATCCAGCTCCATGGCTTTTGGTGTGCTGTGCCTCCTTCAAGTACTTGTATGAGTTGCAAGGAAATGTGTCGTGCTAATTGTTGGAATCCACGGGGTAGCTGAATGCACAGGTTGTGTGACACGGCTCTCCAAAAGGATTGTGCCGTGCGCTGCATGCACCTCTTTGGACGTCACAAAGGGCCCTGCGGTGCCGACCTCGTGAGGATCCCAGCCACCTCCACATGCTGCCAGCTGCCCAGAATAGCCAGGCTGCTGCTCGGGAGGACACGCTGTCCCGTAGGTGTCAGCGGGCTGCTGTCATGTGAGCTGTGTGTATCTCTTTTCAGAGCTGATATTTGGTTCTTACTGCTTCCTTTGCTTCCAGCTGCAGCGCCTTAAACAAACAGCGATCAAACCCAGACTCTCCAGCTGATGAATTTGTGCTGCCCTGAGATGCTGACTGCCTTTCCTTGGCTCAGCCCTCGCAGTGACACTGTCTGGAGTTTCCTGTGGCAGCCGGAAAGTTTGGGCTCCCCAGGAACGCCCCGGATGTGTGTCAGATCAGGTGGTGGTTCCTCACATTCAGAAGTGTCCACCTGCACTCTTTGAGCTCCAGTCCCATCCTGAGGCAGGACACAGATCCCATGTTGGGTCAGTGTGAGGCTGCGGATGCTTCCTGGCACGGCATGGACGTGCCTTTTGGTTTTGAGACTGCAAATTCCTGAATCCCTTTAGAGATGGGTGATGAGAAGGGCAGCTGCCCGAGCTCCAGGTGCACTGCAGCATTCTCTGCCTACAGCCTCAGATGACAAAGAGCTGCATGTTGCATTCTGCCTTTAAGGAAATGACATTTCTTAAAATAACTAATAATAAAATAATTAAGATAGTTCTGGCAGTGTAACAGAGAGTAGCAGTTTCATAGGACATTTTAATATTGATATTGAGACGCGTTTTTCGTTTTTAAGTATTCACCTTTGCTGCTAATAAATCATCAGATACCTGAAACTAAAGGAAAACTAAAATTGGACTTTGTTGTGCTGATAGCGACCATCCTGCTTGCAGCAGAGCTGCAGAGCACTGCCTTGAGAAGCGCTTTTCCCCGAGGGCTGCTCCTGCAGCAGCTGTCCCTGCGGCCGTGTGCGTCTGTTTGCTGCAGCTCACAGGAGCTGCTGCTGGCCGGGTCTGGCACGGCTACTTCAGGCACTGCTGACAACTGTGAGAAGAGCTGAGCCTGACTTGCTGCAGAAATTCTTCTGCATCGTATTTTCTCTCTCCCCGTTCACCCCCCTCCCCCAAATATTTAAAATACCTTTGCATTTTAAATTAAGAATTAGTCATTGCTCAGATGCCAGGCGTGCACTATTAATACACTAATGAGATCAGGTTGTGCTCTTGCTGAGTGAATGCTTGCCAAAACTCTTCAAACAAAGTTCTGAAAATGCTGGAGCTGCTGTTAAACATTGCCTTGTCAGTGCTAGGGACAGCAGCAATGCAGCTCTAAAATGGATCTCCCCCAGAACGTGTGTGGATGATGAATATTTAGCTAGGAATAGCATTCCTTAGTCACACAGAAAATCTAGAGCATCCTATTGGATGGGAAAGGAGATCAGCGTGGTTACTGTGCATGTGCTGTATATGTGGGGAGTGCATTTCTTGGCTGTGTTGCTCCCAGGCCAGGTTCTCTCACTGCTGCAGGAGCAGCACAGTGCACACTGAAAGTGCCCCTGTGTAGCGGGGAGCCCAGCCAGGCTGCGTCCCGGGGTGGGCTTGGGTTGGGTGGCACCGAAGGCTTTGTTCTCTGAAGCAGCACTGCCCATTGAGGTCACAGTGCCACGTGGCATCAAAACCTGCAGCTGCACTGGAGCTGGTTGTGGCATCCTTCTTGAACCTCCCATCCAAGCGCTTGTCTCTTCCTGTTACCTGCAGGCTTCTGCTCTCTTTTATAATACAGCTCAAAATACACGCAGTGTTGTCTTGCTGAGGAATAACTTGCTCTGATGGAAGTGCAGGATGCGATGCTGGGGGGTTTGTGTGAGGTGCTGGATTTCACAGCTCTCTGCTGTGCTGTGTGCAGCATGAATGAGGTTACGTTTCAATTTGTGTCGTGACTCTGAACTCCACAAATGAGATCTTTGTGCTTAAAATGGAGAGGCTGCTGGATTGGTCTCCATCAGGTATGAAGGGTGATGTCAGAGTGAAGTTGGTGAAACTGTTTTTTTGCTGAGATGCCTCCTCACTGTTGATGAGCTTACTTTAAGTTCTCCGCCTGATAGTTCTGGGGGATTCTTTTCTCCCTGCTGTGGCCTTTTGCTGGGTAATGTGGCTGTAATGCAGAGCAGAGGCTCCAGTTCCCGTGTCCTCAGCAGTGGCCTTCTCACGCTTTCAGATGTGGGTTTATGGAGCGTGCACTTGTTCTCGAGCACTGTCTGGCTCTGAGTAGCACTTGGGCATTGTTTTGCTCTTCCAAATGATTTGAGGTGTGTCTCTCATATCTCTCTGTTGAGTCTATAACAAAATAGATAGTAACTGTGATTCCTGGCTTACCAAGTGCATGAGAATCGTAAGGGAAGTTTTGGGTATTCCGTGTTTGAACGTATTACCATCTCTGGAAGAACACACAGAAATTCATGTTGAATGTAAGATACAAAGTATTGCAGGACACTAGAAGATACAGATCCTAAAACAGCACTTAACAAACGTGATGTAGGGGGGAGCTTGCCTTCTCCTTGCCCTATGCATACCTCATTGATTGCGCATGCCTCAGATTTTCAAAGAGCTTTAAATGCCTTAGAAGTAAGCAATGTATGTCTGTTTGGAAATTTTCCGGGGCTGGGTACCACTGTGCTTCAGCACAGGGAATGTTCTGCTGGCTTATAGCTTGCTCTGCTGGTTTGCAAGGACTGCTCTGGTGCTCCAGAACCAGCTGGAAGCTGGCACACTGCATCCACTGTGAGTTCCTGATGCCTGGCAAAGGTGTCCGCAGAAGTGACACTCACTGCTGTTAGATTTCATATTTAAGTCTTTTGTGGTGTACCAGAGAGTGAATAAACTGCTGTATTTCTTACTATGAAGTTACACCCATAGTGTTTGTGATGAAGCTGCTCTTGCCCTGCACCCTCAGGAGCACTGGCACATCTTGCCCTGGTGCTGTGCTCCCTCCTGTCTGCTTGCATGCAGACGTGCTTGCGCTCGGGTTCGTCCTCTCCTGGCAGCTGCTGCTCAGGGGCAGTTGGCTCTGCTTTGCTCTGGTTTGGGGAATTACACGCATTAGAGGAGGGAGGCAGGGGATGGACGGTGTCCCAGTGCACATTGCTGGTGTGCTGATGGCTCTCTCTGCTCACAGCCCGCAGGTCCAGCAGCGCTTGGCATGTGGGCATGGAGGGGCAGCACGAGCACCCGCAGCACCTGGGGGACCAGACCAGCGCACTCTGCAAGCTGCCAGGCCAGGACTTCCAGCACGACCCGCAGGTGAGCACAGCCAGCCCTCGCCTTCCCTTCTCTGCCCTTTGTGCCCTTCTCTGCTCAGGAACTCTGTGGTTCTGAGCGCTGTGGCTCTTTTCCCCTTCTCTGTCTGTAGGCCAGGCATATCCAGTTTGAAATGCTGCCAGCCAGCCAGTTTCCTGAATCCGATTTTTGATGATGATAAGAGAAAAAGGAAACACTTTAAATTTTGCTTACAGCAAGTATTTTTAAAACAGCCTGTAAATACATGTATTGCGTTGGCTTTCTCTCTGATTCTTTAAAGAAAAGGACAAAGAAAAGCATGTTTGAATGTAAACAAATAATATTTTATTTCCTTGCATACTTTCATAATAAATGCTGAAGAAGTAGTTACAAAATACCAGACAGAGTTCATTCTGTGTGAAGCTGTAGGCTCTGTGTCTCTGTATTGAGTTTTTGGGAGGTTTCTACCCCAATGTGTTGGGTGGGTTCTGTTTCCACCCTGCCTGGCAGTGGTTCCCCTGCTCTCCCCTCCCTTCCTGCAGCACTGGGGCAGAGAGCCCCAACCTGTATCCAGCAGTGAGGCTTTTCGTGGGATCACGAGGTCTGTATTTTCTGCATTTTTTTAGACCACAAAGCTATTTTTTAGAGCAGAGTAGTTAGAAAGCAGAAGCTGATAGCAGAGCATTGGAGCTGTGGCGTGGGGCCGTGCTGAGGAGGGCACGTGGATGCTGCTTGGGCGCTCTGGCCGTGCAGCCAGCAGTGCTGGTGGCTCCTGGGGCAAGGAAGGGTTGTTCAGAAAGCTGTGTCTGTGCCCAGCAAAGGATTTGCAATGACGATGAGTTGCCTGCACGTACAGCATGGCAGTGAGTGCATCTTACACAGCACTGCTTGGAAAATACATCGTATGGAGCAAAGCCCCCCTCTCCTAATGTAGCAATTTGTCATATTAAGTCACTTAATAATAATTGAATCCCCTTGATTAATCTCCTAGAATTAGCCAGTTGCATTTTGAGCAATTAGGGTTAATTACTGCCTCATTTGGCAGGATAGAGCCCCTGTAATTATTTCATGAACAAGATTAGGAAGTGTTCCTGTGTAGCAGATACGTTCATGGCATCTTGGAGCACATGTTAGAATTTGTAATGACATAGTTAAATGTAATTAGTAGCTAGTAATCTGCGTGCTGCTGTTGTGCTGATGCTGAGTGGGCTCATTTTGCTGCGTGGTCTCCATGCAGTGAAACCTCCCCTCAAGGCTCTGAGCAGCCAGGCTGTGGTGGTGGGACTCTTGCAGTAAATCGTCTGCCTGGACAAGGATTAGAACTTTAGGGAGACATGCTTAGATGTTTTTGTTTGTTTTAAAAGAAGCAGTAAGCGTGGTTTAGAAATGAACACACGTTGTCATGCTCACAGGGCAGGCCCCTCTGCTGATGGCATAAGATGGCCTGTCATGTGCCGTCCAGCAGCAGAGGCTCTTTGGTTTTTCCAAATTGCTTTGCTTATTTCCACGTTAGTATGAATTTCTCTCTTTCCTTGTCATGAACTACTACAAATAGCTGTCGATAGAGATGGTAAAAGTTTGAAATTCAAGCCAAGTTCGTCAGCAAACTTTAACTTGTAGGTAACATTTCAGGTGAAGGATACCTCATGCTGTAGTGCAGTCTGGTTTTGAAGCCATGGAATGCAAAATCTGATGTATTCTTCAGTAATTACTTGACTGCCTGCTTGAAGGATAATCCATATTTTAGAAGTTTCCTCATCTCTTGTGAGCTCAGAAGTTCTTTTTTTTAATCAATCTGCTCTAAAGTGTTCTCATAAATTCACACCGGAATTTCAGCCTCAAAGTATACGAAATTCTTTTCAGGTAAGCGTTGCTGAGTGGATCTGGGGGTACAATTTGGGGCATCGTAAAGAGGCTCTGAAATGCTGATGCTGATAGTAAATCATTGCCTATAATGTGTGTGTGTTCAGCTGTAGGGGCTAAAGCTTCTCCATCTCCTATCACAGATGTCTTTTAAAGGTGAAATTAGTTTACGGTAAATGTCATTCAGATGAAGTATGCACTTTAGAAGCAAGGAAACAGTTGCTTTAAAATTAATGATGCATTGCAAATATCAGAAAAAAAACTTATATCCAGCGTAAAGATAATTAAAATTCAGGTCAGAACTATATGACTTCGTCAGGCTAAATTTTTTAATGAGATTTCAGAAAATTAATTGGGCGAGTATGTTTTTTACTCTTCTAAAGAGTATTTCATTGCATGTCTCTGCAGGAAAGAAGCTTTTATTAGTATCGAAAGGCAGTAGTGTCTGACTTTTAACTGTTGATTAACCAGTCCTTAACAGTTTTTTAGCTTGATTAAAAATAATGTAAGGCTGGTGCACCTCGTAGCACCTGTGCAGACTGCTGAGCAGTTTTCCACACGGCAGTCAGAATGCAGCCCAACAACTGAACGTGTCATTAATTGGTGTTAATGCGTGGCATTTACTCAGGCACGGGGCAGTGGCCGTTCCCACGTACTTCTGGGCTGGTGTTCTGTTCTACCCCTCCAGGAGCAGCAGTCCCACAGGTGCTGCTCTGCAGCATGCTGACATTCTGCTGACTTTGTCTTGGTTCCATCTCACCTCTTGCTGTGCTTTGCTGCTGGTGGCTGCAGGGAGGGCTGCTGGGAAGGCTCTCAGGACTGCTCTGATTTCCCCCAGTGTTCAAATAACAACAGAGAGGTAAATTCATTGGTCTCATGTTCACAAGAGCAGAGGGGCTGCAGCTCTGCTCTGTTCTCTGTCTTTGAGTGAGGAGAGCCAGTTAAGTCTCCGAGCATCTCTGCGTATCGGTACTTCTCTTGGAAGGGAAGCAAAGCCTCTCACCAGGGAAAACAGCCCAGGAGGTTGGCTGGTGTCACTGCAACAGGCAGCCCTGAGAATCTGAAAGCAGGAGTAGAAGCTGCGTCCTATCAAAGAAAAGCACGTTGAGAGTAAGGATTGTTTCTTTCTTTTGATGCTGTTCTCTGCAGTTGCCTGTGTGTCTTCATAATCTGGTAGGTAGGGACTCCCATTTGCCTTTCATTAATTTCTTGCCGCTTTGGTGTGTCTTTTTGGGGGTGTGCAAGATAAAATGGCTGAAATCTTTATTGCATTGTTTTGTTTTTTCTATTACCAAGCCTTACTGATGCTGCTTTGCAGAAAGAAGCTTGGAGGCTGAAAGTTGAGGCAGACTTCGCCCTGAAGTGTTTGCAGAGGGCTGTCGCCCCATAACTTCTGGGGGCTTCAAAATTCTTGCTTTTGCATCATTGATTACATGTAAAAGAGAGCGTGTACGCTGGAGATGTAGTCCAGAATAGCTTGTTCTTGGAGTGATCTCTGCATTTTTTCTGAAAAATGAATAGCCTCTTTATTTGAATGAGGAATTAATTGACTCTAAGCTTTGGCTTTTTTTTTTTTAATGGAGTTCTAGAGAAATGAGACTTCATTGTGTGGATAAAGAGAACGGCCTTTGTCTCAGAATGTGCTCTTCCCAGCCTGTCCCCTTCCTCCAGCTGCCCCAACAGGAACATGCAAACAGCCACATTTCTCAATGTCTTTACAGTTCTGGGGCTTTGCTTTTCAGGGTTTTTTCTGTTTTTTCTTTTCCTTTTTTTTCTTTTGAGCTCTATCATCAACCTCGATAGCTCATGGTCCTCCACTATTCAGACAGACCTGAACACCTCCCTGAGCCTGAATTTGTCTGAAAATGAGAAAATAGCTTTGACAGAGAGATCTGGAGACAATGGTGTTATCCAATTGTACATCCAGTTTGTGGATGGAACCTCTTAGATTTGCAGAAGTAAAGGTCAGGATTTATTTGAGCAAGGAGGTGTTGGTTCTTTGACTGGGGCTCTTTACAGAGTGTTGTAGTGGTTCAGCCTGGGGGAAATAGTGAGACCCCTCTGTCAGAAGTCATGACAGAAGTGCGGTGTGTTTAAGGCCAGATTCGGGGGCGAAGCTCTGAGGCGGTCGGTGTTTCTCAGGTGTGCTGGATGTGTAACACAATGCGTGTTACCTGCTTAGATCAAAGTGCAGAAAGCACAGGAGTTGAGATAGCCATGGGAAAGCGGCACTGCCCTGGGCCGGAGGGAGCTCTGCTGCAGCCTGGCCGACCTGAGCATGCTCTCTGCTTTGTGCTGCGATCAAACATCTTCCAGCCTGGATGAGAGCTCCATTATTTTAATTAGGTCTGATAGGTTGTGATAGCGAATGCAAATCTAGGTCATTGCATATGTAAATGTGCAGCTGTAGTCCTGGAGGATGCCAGAACATATCAGCTGAGGTGTCCAGTCGTCACCCAGCATTAACTCCAGCGTGGCAAGCAGACTTCAGCTGTTCACCATGGCAAGTGGTGGGGACACACACATCCTGTCACTTGACTAGCATTTATTTACATTTTCAAGTTAAGGAGTTGCTAGATATTTCTTGGCACATGCTTATAATACTAATTTGCACTTAGGCACTGTAGATGTAAACACTCAATTTAGTGAAAGGCAAACAGGTACCATCCCTGATCCTAGTATGAATTTCTTTCATAAGAGAAAATTTTGTTGTAGCTGCTTCATAAAGTCTCATTAGAGGTGTTATCTTTATTCCTCCCAGGCAGGAATCTCCAACTTTCACAGTACTCGAGGGGAGCTGTGTGGAGGCTGAGGGGCAGTGGAGCTGTGCAGGGCACCGGGGGCTGAGCTGTGTCTGGGGAGGGGAGCCCTGAACAGTTCCAATGAGATGCTGGAGTGAGCTGCTCATTTCTGTGCGAGCAGCCCTGATGCATAACTGCAAAGTAAGCTCTTATCGTACTGTCCTCTGTCTGGAGAAACGAAAACCATTTCTCATGGTATCAAAGTACTGAAATGCTCGTCGTGTTAGATGGAAAAATGTACCTGTGGCGTTGGTGTTTCAGAAGGAATTACTCAGAGTGTCATGTCATGTGAAGAGGAGTGGTTTTGCTCTTTTAGGGGAGTTAAACTGAGAAAGCTGCTGCTGATGGCCTGGAGATAAATATCCAATTATGTGCCTGCTTTAATTAGCAGGCATTGCATGGACATTAGGGTAGTGTGTTACTGTGTTCTGTGGAGCCCTAAGTCTGGTACAAGGAATGCATCCTGTAAGGCATCCTTACGCTGGTTGTGCAGCACTGGTAGAAGTTGCTGGGCTGGCAGCTGTACCTGCGCTGGTTCTGTTCCCACCTGCACCCCTCTGGGCTGCGAGGTTACAGCAGCTGCATTCTGCTGTGGCTGGCTCTGCCTGGGTGTGGGACTGGCTGCTGAAGATGTGACTTGTTTTAAATCCAACAGAGACATTTAACGTCGTACCCGTATCGCTGCACACTGGCAGACTTTCAGATAGAGAAGAAGATCGGGCGAGGACAGTTCAGTGAAGTTTACAAAGCAACTTGTCTTCTGGACAGAAAACCTGTGGCGTTAAAGAAAGTTCAGGTGAGCACTGGAATTCAGTCTTTCTGTGTAGTGAACAGAATGGCGCTGTTTCTTCCACTGCTTGGAACGTTGCCTACAGCTTCTAAGGTTATTTTACCTTATTGTTAGCCCTTTGGTGGCTTCAAAATAAAGAAAACATTCATCTTTGGTCTGCGGGCTGCATGTGTGTATGCTCACTGCAGTAGATGCTGTACAAAGGCAGGAAGCAAAGACCAGTTCCTTGTTGAATAAGTTCTTGGATTTTGTCACCATCTCACTTTGATCTTCTGCTTTTTTGTCTTTGAAGATTTTTGAAATGATGGATGCCAAGGCTCGGCAAGATTGCATTAAAGAGATTGACCTCTTGAAGGTAAGAATTTTATTTTTCGATTTGTTTTGAGGAAAAACACCAGCTGATGACATTTTTTGTTGTTTGTTTGCACAATATCTTGGAGAAGACCAGACAACGTTCCAAAAAATTTGTTTAGTTAGGGTGAAAGGGAAGTGCAGGGGTATTTACTGACAGTCTGCATACGTCGTAGTATCTTGTTTAATATGCAAATCATTACTGTGCAGGTTGTTTAATTATTTTCTGTTGTTGAAGGGAAATGAATCTTCATAGCTATCGCCACTCAGACCTAAGCATTGTTAGAGGTTGTGTGGGGTAAACCAGAGGCTGGAATGCAGGAAGAGAGAAGTGCCAGCATGGCAGGAGGGGCACAGGCTGCCGTCGCTGTCACTGCTGTGGTGGTTTGATGTGCTCTGTTGGCTCGTGGTGCTGAGGGCTCTAGCTAGGTTTGTTGGATTGCATGAACTCCGTGGTGCCTCTGGGAGCTCAGCAGAGTTTTCCCATCAAAAAGTCCTACAGAAGGCAGAAAGGAGCTCTCAAATCAGAGGCTTAGCTGTACCTACAAGAGCAGTGTGCAGCGCTCTGCCATCGGCCGTGCCCTGAGAGCTGGTTTGATGGACGCGAGGCGTCCTGACGCACGTTGGCAGTACCTGTTCTGCTCGAGGCTTTGGTGCTTTCTTGCCTGGAATCTGATCTTAGGCTGATGTATCTGAGCACAGACACATGAGAGAAATTGCCCAGAGACGATGGGCTCTGCGATTGCTTTATTTATCCATGTCTCTGTCTGGTGGGAATGCTCCTCTCCTGATGCCTGCACATGGATCCCATTAGTGCTAATGTGCGCCAGTGTCGAGGCATCGCGGAGGAGAATCTATCCCTAATGTGCATGCAGAGAGCCTGATTAGCATGATGGATTGTAACAGTGTTTCTTTTGGCTTTGTAACCCCTGAAATAGGCAGGTTGAGTCACAGCTGTTTAGTAGATGAAATGCTCACTTCAGTAGTTTCTGAATTTACTGCATATCTAAGAGCTTGAGTGAAAGAAAATGTAATGCAAAATGAGCAAGAGGGAATGAGGAGAGAAATCTGGGTTCTCCATTTTCTCCTAAGAAATCACAGGTTTCCATTTTAAGAAATTCAGATATACAATAGTAAGATAAATTTTAATTTGAGCAAGTTTCTTAATTTAGGTCTGCAAGTAAATTAACAGTCAGAGTAGATGCACATTTTTAAGGAACATTGATGGTAAAAAGATACCATGAGAAAAAAGCCTATTCTTAAATAAAAGCAAGAAACAAATATGTAAGCATAAATAATGGCAAAAGTAGGCCAATGTACTGCAAGCAGTTTGCACGTTATTTTACTTCTATCAAATTTTAGTTGAATTCTACTTTTGTTTTTAGTAAGCAGTGCTGTAATCAGTTGATTCTGTGGTTCTGTTGGGTTATTTGTATGTCTGGTGTCACTGCTCACCAAGTTTCAGAACGCTGCTTTAAAAATGTGTTTACAAGAGGAAAAGCAGCTTCGCCTCCTTCTGGGCCGTGTTGCTCTCCAAACACACTTTATTATGCTGTGCTTTTGATAAATGAATTTCTCTCACGTACTTTTTACTGGGATAACCCGGAGCACGGTTTGCAGTTGCATCTGTTACCAAGTGCTTTGCATAACGATTACAAAAATGATGCAGGTTGTGCATCTTTGAGTTGTTACTGCACTGTTATTCATCTTCTTGCGCTCCCTCTGTCTACAGCAACTGAACCACCCCAATATAATTAAATATTTGGATTCTTTCATTGAAGACAATGAACTTAACATTGTCCTGGAGCTGGCAGATGCTGGTGATCTCTCCCAGATGATAAAGGTAAGGACCTGTTGATTCTGAGGGGCTGCGGGCACTCAGCCATTGGGCCAGGAGGCAGCTCTGTGCTGGTGCTCCTTGGGGTTTGCTCACCTGGAGGCAGGACCTGGGTGGATCAACTGTAGGGGTTGGAAGGCACCTCTGGAGTTCCCCAGTCCAACCCCCCCCAAAGCAGAGGCTGCAGAGTGGGGTGGTGAGTGCATGCTGTTCCTTACGGCATTGATCTGTCCCGTTTCTGATTGATGGGGACGCTTGATTCTTGTTGGATTTGGTGTTCATGTAGCGTGTCTGCCACTCTGAAGACATTCAAGGCAGTGTATTGACTTTCGCAACAGGGATTTGGGTTTGAGAAAATGTTTCAAGTTCTTGCTCTTCTCTTATGTTGCTCTCAGGAATACTTGTATCGCTGCAAACCAGCTTTAGTTAAGCTGTTACCACCTGCTTTTATATTTTCTTTGACATGTTAATCTTTAGACATACATCCCTTGTGAGAACAGATGTGTTATATCATGTTTGTTAGCACTCTCAACCTTCTCTCAGTGTTTTACCTGTTTTTTTGCCATCATTATTCTGTAATTATCATAAATGAATGTTTGGAAAGTTCTCCTCCTCCTTGTTGTCACAGTTAAAATATCTTATTAACAGATTTGTTTTCTTTGCCAGCAGAGCTATGAGGCACTAGGCCAAAGGCTGTCAAACAAGTTACACATTGAGTCCACAGTCAGTGGCTAGATTTACACTTCCCATGAAAATGTGCTCCGTCTCAGGGAAGTGCCTGGGGTGTGAGTGTGCTGGGCTGGGCCACGGCAGAGCAGACCCAGAGCCTCCTGTCATTCCTTAATGAGAGCTGAGAGCCTCACCTGCAGTTACCTGCAGCCAAGAGTGGAGCTTTATGAGGAATTCCAGGTACCAGGTTGGGGCAGATCCCAGCACCAAGCTCCTCCCATGCTGACCTTTCCTCTTTTCCCAACAGCTCTTAGGAAACCTGCAGTTTGCCAAGGCCTTCGGTAACAGGTGGGGCTGTGAGGGCAGAGTTAGGGCTGCTGTCTTCCTGGGCCTTGCAGGTCTTGTTCTTAAATGTTGTTCTTAAATCTGCAGGTCAGTTTGTCTGGTTCTTAAATCTTAGCTTACAAGAAGTTTTACCGACATAATTGTCAGAAATCATCATGAGAAATACTTGCTTCCCCCCCCCCCCCCACTGTTCAGCTGTTAGTTTAAAACCTTTCTTACTGATGAATACATTTTTTCATCTGTCAGAATTGGCTGTTTAATTGTCATAAAATTATTTTTGTGTCCTATATACAGACATGTTTTGTATCTGGAAGCAGCATAGCACACGTTCTCTCTGCCAGGGCTCCTGATCCGGTCTGTTCTCCCACACCTTTGTCACACGAGTGGGGAGAATGCCCAGGGCCTTTCCTGAGTCGTAGAAGTCGCCTTTCAGTGATGCAAATATTTGAATTCAGATGTTTATTTGTTGCTGTTTTTTTAGATTGTTTTTTTAATAACTGAAATACCCACCAACTAACACCAGGAGGAAATTGAATTCTCCTCCTGAGCACAGTTGGAGCAGAGTTGCTGAAGCCAGGTTTGCTGCTCGCTCCTCTGCAGCACCACCGCTCCCCCGCCCCTGGGGAGTTCAGGCTGACGTGAGGATTTTCATGTTGGAGAGGCGGTGGGAGCAGCAGCAGCAGAGCTCTGAAGGTGCCAGAGTGATAAAAACAGGGACTGTCTTTGTCACGCCCCTGTTGCCTGCATTATTTATGAGGAATTGTAAAGCTGATGTAAGGGAGTGCCGCTGCATAACCCACTGGAGAGTTGGGGCTCTCTTGTAAATGTCAGACAAGTCTTATTGGACATGACATTCGGAAAATTATCACTTGTGGTCTTGCATATCCACTCTTAAATACTTTACTGAAAATTAAATAATATTATCATGTATATAACGCTTTATCCTTCACCCTCTGTAATTCCTCTGTGCTCTCTATCAAGTTTTGGTTTGAAACTGTTGCAAGCTGTCAGACTTGCTGCCTGGGGAATTGCACGGTTGTGCCCCTTCACAGCTGATGTGCAAAATAAAATTTGCCATTACTTGAGTCAAACACGAACCAGTAACAGCATCTCACATAAAATACAAAATGTGACAACGGACATCAGATGTCTGTACTGAGAGGAAAAAGCACAAGATGCAGAAAGGGGCAACAGCCAATTTCCTTCCTTTATTCTTGCTTCTGCATGCTGCTGACTGAAATTCTCAAGGGTATGATGCAAAAGAAATGTGATTGTGGAGTGCTAGAAGGATGAACAGCGTTTCAGAGCTGGTTGTTATCCTGCAATACCTTATATATCAAAGACTGAGGGTAAATCTTAAACCACTGCAAGCGTGTTGGAAGTGGATTTTGTTAGTGCTCCAGAGGAAGAACGTGCTCAGTGTGTAGCACAGGAAGAAGCAATGAGAAGTCGGGGACCAATAATTGGAAGTAGTGCAATTTTGGGAAGCATTGGAGGAGGCTGTGGTACTTTGCAGGATGTGCACAGCTGCAGTGCGGTCCTGAAATGGAGACACTGAAGGTGCATCATGTTTAGCCTTCACTGCAGCGTATGACTGGTTGTTTATCCTGTAATAAGTTACTGGGGAGGAAGAGTGAAGTGTTGGAAATAACCATTCCTGTGCTGCATTGCTTCTTATTCGTGCATCGTCTTTCTGATTATTTTATCTGAGAGTCGTCAGCACCCAGAGGTCCATAGAATGTGGACTCGGCTATGCTTGACGCTGCATAAATGCACGTAAAAACTGTCTCTTTCCAAACCCATGTGTGTCTTGATCAGCAGTGTCTTTGCATCTCACTGGAGATACTTCGGTTAATTTAATATTCCTATTATGCATGAAAAGGAATATATTATCCCACCTGATCATGGAAGAAATACGGATACTTTATTGATGCTATGGCCATCTTCTCAGAAGAGGAAACACATTTCTTTGTTGTTAATAGACTGAATGATAATGAATGTTTATGAGGTGTTTTTTTTTTAATGATCTTTTGTTACTTAAGGCAAAATATTTGAGACATTTGTTGTTTTGAGGCATTAAATATGTTTTGCAAGGTAATTAAGGAGATTAATGCTGATTATAATTGGTGTCCATTCAAAAATGTCAAACCTATTTAAGCGTATTTTTCGTAATAGTTGTTAATTAGTGAACTGCATTGAAGTTTGCATACAGAGAGGAGTTAAAGCTAATCAGAGAAAAAGTCTGTTGCAGATCTGGGAGACATGAGCAACCGGCAGCTGATGAACGCGAGTCCAGGAACAAGTCAGATGTGTTGCTTTTGCACTGATCTTTTATTTATTTCCTTCCCCAGTATTTTAAGAAGCAGAAACGGTTAATCCCAGAAAGGACGGTGTGGAAATATTTTGTGCAGCTATGCAGTGCGGTTGAACACATGCACTCCCGCAGGGTGATGCACAGAGGTAACATTAATTCAGTCTCTTTTCACTGAATAATAATATAATGTTCCAATTAGTAAGCGCCTACATTCAAAAACAATTATGCTGATGTTCAGCCAATGCATGTTTAGAGAGGCTGGAGCTTGCAAGATGGATTTCTCCTCCTGTCTTTTTGCCTCATTGTTAAAGGATTCAGTCCGAAGTGAGTGTGCTATTAGGAAGATGAGCTGCTTTGTATTCCAGACACCGATATTGAGTAGAAGTGTCAAACATGCCATTAGAAAAGTGTCAGAAGTAAAATGCTGAGACTACTGGATACAGTGAGCTCTGTAAGAAATAGGCTTCATTATATGAGTTGTGACCTCAGAGAGTTTAGGAGAGTTTTCCTCTCCTGCAGGATTTTCTCAAGTATTGATACAAATACGTCCCACGCTCTGATTGCCTGTTCTCTATTTCTGTTAATTATTGTGAATCTCGTCTTAGAACTTTTTGCTTTGAACTTCACAAAAAATTGCATTGCTGCTTTAGTGTAACTAAAATGCTTAGTGAAGGACCTGACCCAAGAGGTGCAGGTATGCAAAAGGCACGAATACCAGCCTCTGCTGCTTCTGCCATTTCTTTCCTTCTTGGAAGCAGTGAACTCTTAACCAGTTTTTTCAGCTGTGTGATGTCATTTTTGCTCTCTTTCCACCCCTCGTGTCGCTGATCCGTACCTGAATTACTTGTACCGTAGGTAACAGAAATGTGGGGTCCTGTGCATTTAGTCTTCTCTAACTGTGAGAAAAAGCCTCCCTAACCTTCAGCCTGATGTGACTTCTTGGGAAACCAGGGTTCTGGTGATTTCTACAGCACACAAGCAGAATGGGCTGTACGGAGCCCAGAATTTAAGTGTAGTAGGACAGTAACTTGTGGGTGGTGGGCAGTTTCATGCAGAAAATTGTTTGCTTCCTTTGGGGAACAACTCAGCGTTGCTTTGATTGATTACATCCGTTAAAGAGGTTGCTGCTGTGTGATGCTATTTCCAATCACTTTTCCTCACTGGTATTTTTTGTGTGTTGAGAAGTATGCTCTGTTGTGTGTGTATGGAACCTGAAGTTGTAAAAGACTCAGCCTATCAAAGCTGCAAGGAAACACAGTTCTGTTCGAGTCTGTCCTGTACAGGCAATGCTCCAGGCTATGCTTCTATTGCAGTATTAGAACCAAATAACCTTTTGTGGCTTTGACCTTCTATCTTTTTCTTCTTGCAGACATAAAACCAGCCAACGTGTTTATAACAGCCACAGGGGTGGTGAAGCTGGGAGATCTTGGATTAGGCCGGTTTTTTAGTTCTAAAACCACTGCAGCACATTCCTTAGGTAAGATGATTCTTCTCGTCAGTAAGCAAGTGCTACTGTACAGTTGTCAACTGTGATGTTCAAAGGAAGTGGTGTCTACTGTCCTGTAATGACAGCTTTGGTTTGGGGGGCACATACATTGTTTTCTCCTATTTCCTTTTTGAATAGTCTTGAAACAGATGGAGTATTCCTATAAAAATTCTTACTGTTTTTTTGCTTTAAAAACTTGCACTCGATGGTTTTGTTGGTTTTGTTGTTGTTTTTTTTCCTGGAATGTCTGGCCTGTTAAAGATGTGATTTATAGCAAATGTAACAATTGCAGCTTTTCCACCCTAAATAGCATAGTTGTCTGTACTCTGCCTACTAGAATTAGATGTTGCACCACCACTGTTTTTTGGCAGATGCTGCTCAGCTGTCTTCCCCTGAGCAAGGACTGTGATGCTGTCTGAGGTGAGGGAGGTATTTAAGGCCCTCACAGCTTGTCTGTTCCAAAGAGGGACTTCACTTTGAAATTCAACTTCAGTTTAATAGATCCAAGTTTTCTTAATGCCTTCCATGTATCTGAAGGTTGTTTTCCTGCTCTGCTGTGTGTGCAGCTTTGTTTCTGCCGAAGCATAGTTTGCTTTCTCTACTTTCATTCTTGCTGAATTGTATGCTGCTTTCAGACTCTGATACTTATCTCTCTGAAATTTTATGCTATGCTATGCTTCGGTTCGTTTCAGGTTCTTGTTATCCACAAGGACAGCAGCATTCCCACAGTTAGTGGATATATTCAGCAGAACTTGGGCTGCCGGGTGTCTTGCAGGACATCACTGGAGGTAGCCTTCTGTTACAGTGGTGAACTGTTTTCTGACCAGATTTACATTTTTGAAGTGGTTTATTTTAGGCAGATTTCGGAGTTTGCTTATAAGCAAAGTTCATGTTGATGTAAAAGGTTGTCAGATATCTGTTGCTTATCTTTCCTTCCCTCAGAAGCCCACGGCCTTGTCGTGGAATCAGAGTGATAGCAAGTTTTCTGGATAAGTCAGTGGGAAAAAGCAAAAATAATTGTGAACAATATACATACCGTGTTTAAGTAACAGTGGTACCTTCCCATCTGTTTGCAGAGAAGTAACTTCTTCCACCATTTTAAAATTACAATTCCGATAAGATTTCTAGGAAGTTAGCTGTCCATAAAGCTGGCAAAGCAAGCTGATTTCTTACACAAATGAAGCTCCGTGCCTGTTCTTACAGGAGAAAGTAAAAGCTCTAGGAAACCAGAGTGGCCGTGTGCTTTTTCTCACATCCTGAAGAGAATTCTTAAAAAACATCTTATGTTTCATGTTTTGTTCTGTCTACAAGTTGAAGTGCTTAGGACAAATCCTTTCCTTCAAGGAGAATGTGTTTCAGTGTGAATCAAGTGATAAATAGTGATCGTTTGTTAACGTGAAGGAACTATGTGGAAACTGCTTCATAAAAATTTTATTATTAGCATTAATTACAGAGCTGTGGAAAAGTGTACAGTATACAGAGTTCATTCTTCGGCTTACAGTATAAAATCTTTCACAGTTGTTAGTTGTGCCCTAAGTGCCTGCAGAGGAGAGGTGGCTCGTTTCCCGTTTGTGTTGACGTGTCTGTTGAGTCATGCCTGCTGTGCTCAGCAGAGGACGGCCCTTGCTTCTCAGCGCAGTCGGAGCTCCCACATGTAGGGCGCTCTGTTGATTTTTGGAACACAGAACTTCTTTGTTTCCCTGTTTGTCCTCACCCATTCGATTTCCTCCATTGATGCAACTCTTGCTCTGTTGTTTGTTTATATGAATGCAAACTTAGTTAAGTGTCGACACTGGGGCTTCTCAATGCACGAAGAAGGAAGATGTATGCCTTATTTTGTGTGCTTAGAAGAAGCTTAGTCATTTCTCCAGTTAACTTTCATAAAAGGCTAGATTTCCTTTTGCATCAGCTTACCCTAGGATACATGCACTAGACTCACTAGGTTAAAATGAATCCTCTTCATGGAAAGTTATAAACCTCATCATCTGAACAGGCAAAAATGGGACTGTCTAATTACATGATGTTATCTAGTCTGACTGCTGTGCTTACTACATTAATAAGAGTAAATTGGGGCCAGGAAGCCATGTGCAGCCAGCTTCCCGGCCTGTGGCCATCACCAGGACTGCTCTCTGCTGTTGAGAGCTCCGTAGGAGGAGATGGGAAGAGATGGGAAGATTGGGCCTCCGCTTCCCCTCCTCGCCATCTGCATCCTGGGTGGGTGCAGAGCATTGCTGGGCAGCAGGGAGCAGATTTGGAGGCAGCGTGTGCTGTGTGGGGATGGGCAGACTGCCGCCCACCGTCCTTCAAGCGAAAGGAGCGTGTTTGCAGGCAGAGAAGGTATTGCATGCTCGAAGCTGTGTTTATTTGTTTATCATCCTCTTGCCAGGCACATAGGCTGTGTGGCAGCAGGAAAGTCTGATCCTAGTTTTGGCACGATGAGGACGTTTGTGGCAGTAGCCGTGAGGGATGGAGCACAGGCCGGGCTGAGTCGGGCGCTCAGTGCAGCCCCGTTGCCCCGGCAACCGGCCTGGGCCTCTGCTGGCTGCTGACCCATGAATCCAGCGCAGGGCTGTGCGGATGGAGCCATGCATTTCTCTCTCTCTTGCATTTGCCAATACCGGGCTGCATGAAGGGGTGTTCGGCCACTCCATGACCCGTCTGACAGGTGAACCACCGGGCCACCGCGCTGGGGATGGGAGCTGTAATTAGAGCATGGAGCAGAATGAATGTCAGATGAATTACCAGGCAGCAGATCATATTTGTCAGGAAGGATTGCGTACATAAAAATTAAGTGACAGTACATGCCGGGGTAATGAGAGAAAAATGAAAGATTTGCCCATACACAGCTCAGGAAAGGCTGGCGAGCCCTGTGTGTTGAGGGATGGCTGCTCTGGGAGCTGGGCACCTCCTGCCCACGGCCGCTCCTTTGCTGCATCCCGTCTTGTTCCCCCACTGCCCACACTGTGTCCCCAGAGCAGCCTGTGGCCCTGCAGGCAGCGCCTGGTCCCAGCTGTGCTCCCCAGGCTGCTCTCCATCCTGCATGCTTCAGCACTCCCAGGGCCGGGGCGTTCTGCTCTGCCCGGCTTTGTTGGCGGTGCCTGTTTGTGTCTGGTCTTTAATTTGGTGATCCCTGAGACGTGCATCCAGAGGCAGATCTGCTCAGCTACAGCGTGACCAACAGGCACGTTAGAATCGTCTCGTTGTTAGGTTTTGCTCTAAAGCCTAATTACTTAGGAATATTGTAAATGTTACAGTGGTATTATGAATAGGGAGCATTTAACATTGCATGGACTTTGGGAAATTTAACAATAAAAGGAAAGATTTTATTTTAGTAGGAGGATTAATGAATACAATAAATGCAATTTATACGGGAGAGTTCCATTAATTTTAAAATGAACCATTTTACTGTGGAACTGAGTAACGTGCTCATTCTTTTGCCAAATAGAGTTGGCTTATCCAAAGCTTCTGAAGGGCTTTGCATCTTGAAAAGCAAAAACCAGAATAGCCTTGTTTTGGAGCAGATGACTTGTGAATTGTTCTTGGACAAGAAGGAACTCAGAGCGGATTCTCCTTCTGGGACGTGTGTAAGGCAAGCCTTCTGTGGGCTGCATGGGGTGCTGCTCGTCCTCCAGTTCCTTGTTGGATGTGCAGGTGAACGGGGAGCAAATGTGCAGTCATGAGAGGAACTCGTTTGTAAATAGGTTGTTTTTTGGTTTTTTCCTTTATTGTTATTGGCTTGCTGAGCCAGTTTGTCATCTGAAACAGAGTACGAGTACCCTGGGGGAGGGGGAAATTTGAGGTGTTTTTTTGGTTTTTGTTTTTTTTGATAGAGACACACACAGGAAATCTCCCTTATACTACAACAGACAATACTCCTTGCATCACATCTTGAGAAACTTTGGCTTTTGAATTTGTTCCTGAGGTGCTGTTTGTGTAAGAAACAATTGCTGCAGAGTTGCTGCAGGTGTATTGCAGTACCTGCATGTGAGAGGTGTGACTGAAAGTCACCTCAGGTTGTGTCTGTAACTTTAAAAAAAAAATGAAAACAGAGAACTTAAATCAACAGATCTCCTAGGAAGAGCTGAAATACTATTCAGAAAATGTTCTTTGTAGGAATAAGTAGATTAATTTTTGTTTTCCTTGAGACAATTAGCCTGGGTACCTCACTGCGGTTTGAAGTAATTTAAAGTACATTTCAATGCTTTTGCCTTCAGCTTCGTTTTTGTTTTGCTTGACATGCTCTGCCAGGGCTTGGGACACAGCCTGCCCATCTCCTGTCAGGCACTCACAGATCTTCAGTGCTTCTGCCACTAAGGCATGGCTGAAGCAGTGGCTGAGATGCTCTTCTGGTTTCCCTGAGCTGAGCTGCTCAGGTTTCGGTTGCTTCTTTTGTTTGTTCGCTTTATAATCCCAGTGTAAAGAGAAGCTGTATCATATCTAGTTTTTGTTATTTAATATTTCTTCAGCAGTCGAAAGAAGCTTATTCTTGACAGCTGAGAACATGGGAAGCTTCGTGTCTTGTCACAGAAGGACTAGGGACAGATGAAGTCTCCTGCAAATAGGACAGAATACAAAAATTAATGCCTGAAAGTTGGTCTGATTCCCAAACCATTCTTTTACAAAAGTATCTGGAAATATCTCCCAAGTAATGCAAACGTTTGGCGACTGATACTTAAAAACCAGACAATTAAAATAATGCTGAGACTTCATGGGAGCCCATGAGCTTGTTTGGAGAGGTGAGGCAGGTGGGAGCAGTGCCCTTGCAAGCAGAACTGCTTCCCTGCATTATTTGCACCACCAGGTATTAAAACTTAGTAAAATGTTTTTCCTAATGTCATGGCATGTGTTATAATGTGTCTTGAGTGTTAAAGTTAAGCTAGTTGCTTAGAAGGTACTGTATTAGTATCTTTAAACAGTTTTTAACAACAGCGTTACTTGTGGATGGCATCAACTGCTTTTGAGCAGTTTTTTGTTTTTTTTTTCATTTGTAATGAACACGTTTCAGAAATCACAAGTACTTCAAACCACGACAAAGTTTGTTTTGACAGGAGCAGAGCATCTCCGAAAGGAAGGAGTGCTTTAATCACCATTACCCCTTTGAGGCCCATGTTGCGCTCTGATATCTCTTGGTTTGAAACTGGGAATACTCTGTAAAGATACATAAAGGTCAGAACTTGTTAGGTTCTTTCATAGGCAGAACTGTGTTGCCTGCTGTGAGAAAGTAAAGCGGTAGGTAGAAAGCAAAACAATTTATCAGTTGGTTTTGTATTTTTTTAGCCAAATATGGCTGTGGATTTTGATTCGTGTCAGGAGATGCCTATGTCTTAGAATGTTGTTTAAGAAGCATAGAGAGCCTGTGAGAAAAGTGGGAAATGTTCTGTGCTGGTCTGGATGTGCTGGCAGTGTGCCTGAGGTGTGGGAGAGCAGTGCTGCGAGAGACCAGGCTGTGCTGTGCTGCGTTCAGTGAGCGAGCCTCTTTGTGAGGGAGCAGCTGAAAAACGTGGGGCAGATTTTCTCTTATTTTTGCCTGTGAGCAGCCAAGTAGAAATTTCATGGGGAGCATTGATCCCTGGCTAAACTGTGTTTGTGCGGGGGGAAGCTTTGTTTAGAAAATAAAATTGTGTACGTACAAACTCAGCCGCTGTCACTTTCGCAACAGAACTCCTCTGCTCCTCTGATTGAAGCTGAAGAATGTTTTCAAGATCGTTGAGCAACATCTTCCCTGCGTACTGAGTGCCCTTCTGCATTGGAGGCGATGCAGCTCTGCACCTGGTGTTCCTGGGGCAGGTTTGGGAACTCAGTGCAGGGTATCCATGCTCGGTGGCTGCTGGAGCTGCACCATTATGTTTGTTTGGTTCAAACTCTGTGTCGGAGCAAAGCTGTGTGAGTTTTATTTCAGAAATAGCTTCTTTGCCTGTGTGTTTTCCTGGAGAAACAAGAGACTGCTCTTCATCTCACTCAGAATGATTAGCGCTTCCCTCCCTTGGATGTTGCACCGTAGCCATTCTGGTCCATGTGGGTGTTTTAGCTGCACACACAGTGCTCAGGGGGGGTAGGAAGAGATGTTGTTCTGAGATCTTTGAGGCAGGCTGATATTCAAGCAAAGTGCTTTGACTTCCAGGAATAGAATAGGAAGATGCTTGCTTAGTCATAATCTTCTCTATGGCTCTGCAACCTTTGTAACTTTAAAGGCATTACTCTAGCAGCTGGTGATTAATATTGAATCTGAACAATATTCTGTATTTTCAGCTGGGCGAATGCCAAAGAAAGTTTCTGATTAATGGTCTCCGATTAGACTATTCTTGTCAAATTGACTAATGTGATGCAATGGTGAGCCCTGACTGATTGCATTGGAAGTCTTGTGCGGTTTTCTAGAAGATGCTCATTACAGGAGATTCCCACGTAATGTTGGACAGGCCATAAAGAGAATTGGGCTTGTCAGTCTTTTATCATGACGGCTATTTAAAAATTAATGCATCAGTTCTGAAATGCGGAGCCCTGCTTGTTCATATATTTGCTGACAACACTACAGTAATGATAGGTAAATGTGCAAGGTAGACTTCATAAAATCAGATCAGGCACGGACTGCTCTGCAGGCCTATTAATATAATGGAACAGACTAATGCACAAAAAATGAAATCTGGACCATAACGCACTCATCCGTGTTACAAACCCTGTCATTTTGCTTTGATCGAAGGTTCTTTTAAGGCGTTATCTGAAACGACAACTTTAGCCTACCAAGCAGACCCCTGCTAACATGGCAGGCAGGACCGTAACTTTAGAGCCCACACGTTGTTATTTGCTCTGAGCTTGTCACGCAGTGACCCAGAATAACTGATAGCAAGAACAGCTACTGCTGGAGGCCAGCACTGGCACCACGTGCTATAGAGCACGCAGACGTTGGGCAGGGAGAGCTGGAATGGGCTCCATGCTCACTGCTGTGGCTCCGTGCTGCAGCCCTGCTCCTTTGCTTGCTGCTGGTCGTGGCAGGCTCTCTTCCATGTAGGTGCCTCTTCCATCTAGTCTTGCAGGCTTCTTTCAGATTTGAGAAGGGAAGAGGCATAGACTTAAAAGTTGGGATGTGACTTATGTGCTTGTGTCTAATGGAGACTTCCAAACCAAGAACTTCATATAACAGATTGCTCTATTTCTAAGGAGGAAAATGAATCAGTGCTCTAACCATGTGCAGTTCCTCTATGCAAATCTGTATGGGTGTCTATCAGTGAAATATCAGTTCCTGTCTCAATGGGCTCGTGGCCCATGTTTCGATCCTGTGGATGATGGGAATGCAACCAAGTTCTGGACTCTCCTGTTTATTTAATGCAGCGTGCTCTGAGCTCCAGGAGCCTGAGGTGATTTTGCTCGGGTCTCACACCGATGGCGGCAGCACCCCGTGTTGCTGGGCCCTGTGTGCTCCCTGGGGGGTTTTGCCTTTCAGGAGCTTTCCACTCCAGGAGTAATTTGTTTCCTTCTGTGTGCAAACCCCTGAGGAAAGCCAGGGAAGGTGGTGCAGCTCTCCCCCCTCTGCCTCCAGCGCTGCTGTTCATCTGCTCAGGAATCTTTCAGCTGTCTGCAGTCAGGGCTTTGGGTGAAGAAGTGGCAAACTGAAAGTTACAGGCAAAATAAACATTTGCCATCTTGCGTGAAAGGTCTCTAATTAAGAGATGGATGCTGAAAAAAAGAGAAAAAAAAAATTGACAGAGGATGGAAAAGCATGGGAAAGGAGAGAGCATAGAAAGTCCTTGGATGTTTTAATAAATGATGTATCTGAGGTTTATTTGATGTAGTTGAAACTGCCAGGATGTCTTGTATTTTCAGTACCACAACTGAAACTTATTTAGGATTTCAAAAAGAGCCTTTTTGAGGTAAGGAATTTATTAATAATTTCCTGCAAGTCCTGTCCAAAATGCTGTAGTAAATTTCTTGTGATAAAATACAGACTTTTGGAAGTACATGGAAATCCAACAGCTCCTAATGGGACTGGAGCTGGAACTGCGTTTAAAAGTTTGGAAGTACTCTCTTGGTTCTTGCAGAAAGCTGTACCTGTCCTGTGTCAGGTTTGTCACTGGCACCTCCCAAACTCTTAGCAGGGGCACCTCATCATCTCGAGCTGGGCTGTCGTGCTGCTAGTGCAGGTATGGCAGCGGATGCTCAGTGGTGTGCTGTCCTGGGATCTTGTTGTAGCACTGTACATCCGTGATGTGTATCTCACTGCTTCCTGTGCCGCTGAGTGAACCAAAGAACTGTCGTTTCATGGTGGCTCTGCCCATGGGAGACGCAGCGGTGGCTCAGGAGGAAGGAAAGCTTTCTTCAGAGTTCTGAAATAGAGAAGATGCTTTCAGCAATGTTCAGCAGTCATCAAGTGTTCATGTGGTTGTATTTTTGGTTCTAGATGAGAATATGCCTTTGAAAGCATGATTTCTTTCCAAAGTCTTGTGCCAGACTTCTCTAATGAGCTGTTTCTGCTAACCTCATCCTTCAGCTAAGTCACATTTCTGTACAATGCGGGTTGCGCCGTCTCTTTCTTGGATGGTAACTCCTCATTTGTTCGTTTTCTTTGCAGTGGGAACTCCATACTATATGTCCCCAGAAAGAATACATGAAAACGGCTATAACTTTAAATCCGATATCTGGTCTTTGGGCTGTTTGCTGTATGAAGTAAGTATCATCTTTTCCCATTTGTCTTAGCTCACGGTACAGTGAATCAGCAGTTGAGCAGGTCAAAGTTATTTTCTCTTATTTGTTCAGAAGCCTTATGAGAAATTAACTCTTCGTGTTCATGGCATGATTTGTGAGCGTGAACAAGAAGGGAATTGTGGCACGCAGCGCTGGTGCAAAGTGGATGTGCTGGGTCACGGTGGGTGCTGAGGGTATGGGCACAAAGAAGCCAGTTTACTGTATTCATTCTTCCCACTGTGAGCAGAGCTGTAATTAGGGCAGCATATTCGTAGTTTCTCCTGAATACCATTTGTTCTACAAATAGAAAATTCATTTGAATGTAAGCCACTGGTTTGTTTAATTGAATTCTGACTAATTGGAATATCTTAACTCTGAGAACTTTCGATAAAGAAAAGCAGAGTTTTTACGTAATGTGAAATCACCGTTTCTGTGCCCTTGTCAGAGCTCAGCTGGGATGTTCCCCCATTGCACGTCGTCCTACAGACAAAGGTGGGGTGGCGGAGTGGGCTCTCCTCGATTGAACTGCACGATTTGTAACTCCTTTTCCTAAAAGCCAGCTGGTTTTCTTTACCAGTACATGCATTTTAAAAAGAAGCGCTAGGATTCTGTCACAGCACTCTGAGCTCTGTGATTTTGTTTCTAGCAGGAGTCAGAACAACATTGTAGTTACTTATCGTTTTAAATGCATGTATCGTTTTGGAATTTAAGTGAAGGTGCAAGTCAGCATTTGTGAAGTTTTATCCTGGCCCTGAGGATGAGAAATCCCTGGCATGTTGAATTGTAAAGCTGCAGCTCGCATTGGGAAATAAAGCTCTAAATGTCAGGGTCATGCTTTCCTGAGTTACTTGAAATTGTGTGAACTGATGAGATCTTGTTCCTCATTGCAATTTCGTAAACCGCACGGAATGAGAGAATAAACAGGAATGCAAATTGTTTTGCAAGTGAGCAGCTATGAAGGCAATGGTAGTTAAGCATGTCATTCAGCTGCTTTAAAACCTGCCTTTTGGGACGAGAGGGTATAAAGGTAAACGCTCGGATAATAGATCTCTTCCCGGCAGGAGTTCAGTGCTTGTCACTGTTATTTCCTTGTGGGAAGGATGTTTGTCTCAAAGAACAAACTGCTGTTTGTGCACAACTGAGTGCAGCAGCTCCATGGGTGCTGCCTTGTGGGTGCCGTGCAGCTCTGTGCAGACGGGGCGGCTCCACGGCCATCGCTGCCATCTCAGCCCGCACTGTGAGCGCCTGGGGCAGCGGTGCAGAGGTGTTTATCAGAGGCACTTGGAGAGAAGAGGGAGCTTAAACTGCGTGTTTCTGTGCCTGTCCTCAGATTCTTCTGAGCTGTAGAGAAAGAATTCAGGAGTTTGGAAGCTGAAGCAACAGGGGCAAGCTGTAGAAAAGCTGATGTTTTCAACAGAGGATGGCTTTGTGTGTAACACTTCTGATGAGATACTGGGATGAACTTCTGATGAAAACCAGGGTCATAAAACATAGCTGTGTGTACCTGGGTCTCGTGTAGCCATTTGAAAATAAGTGCAGAGACTCTTTTAAGTGGGAGCAAGGGGAAAGAACCTGAGCTTCAACCAAGTCAGTTACTGTTTTGAAGAATTCCAGCTTTGTGTCATTTATCAGACCTCACCAGGAGTTCCCAGTGCAGGGTGTTGAGTTGGGGACGTGGGCTCAGCCACAGTGTGTGAGGCTTAACCCAGGCTGCCAACAGAGAAGGGCCCACGTTGGGTACAAGGCATCCCTGAGACTGAGGGCACTGCTGGGGAAGGGACTCCAGATTTATGCAGAGAGAAATATTTAGCGTTGTGCTAAGATATGTTTTTGTTGCAGGCAATATGGTCCCCTTATGGCACGGTAGTCTTAGTACTCTCGTATTTCAAGGAGCTGAGTTAATTGCGTGCTGAACAGTAGCAGTACTGTAATAACGTGAAAGATTTGGCAGGCAAAGCATTTTTAAATGTACTTCCTACGTAGGTAAGCCTTTACTTTGTGAGCAGGAGCTCGAGAGCTTGAGTATTGCAAGGACTGGACGGTTCCCAATTTTGTGCTCACCAGATAAGCAGCCACTTGACTTTTAAAACTTTTCAGATATTTGAAAATGAAAAATCAAGTTCACGTATCTCTGAAAGGGCCTCCCCTCCCCCCACTAATTTCTTGTAATGAAAATCTTTTTCCATTTGGCTTAAAAGTAAGGAAGCAGCGTTTGTTTGGTTATGAGTCACTTCTGATATTTCTTCAGATCCGTTGTGCAGATAACTGCAGGGGATGCAGTGCACAAATTGCCGTCAGAGCTGTGCGTGTCCACTGCAATCCCTCACATAACAGTGAGGGTTTGGGCCGCGATGGCAGACAGCACCGCTTAACTTTGACATTGGTAATCGCACAGTGATCGTTATTAAATCTTGTCAATACAGCAGTAAGTCTTCATCCCTCACTTCCTGTAGAAATCTGTCAGCAAGATCACTTCAGGGAATAAAATAAGTTGTTAATTCCCAGAATGTAGCTGCAAGCAGTGACTTCAGTGGTTCTGGCAAGAGCATCAATTTAAACACCAACAATTCTGCATAGGAATTTTTTTAACCAGCCATCCTGCATGGTGGTCATTTCCAATGGAGATCTTGCTGTCCTTCAGTAATTGCTCTAATCAAAATGCCAGAAGCAAGCCCAAACAAAGGCACACACAGTGCTGTGCTGCTTGTTGGAGCTGTGTCAGCCAGAACGGGGGGACATCACTCCCAACGTAACCCCCTCTCTCTCCACTTCTGTGCAACTGATGGAGCAGTTTGCTGTCAGTCTCTAATTAGCAATTACAACTGTAACAGAAATGTGCCTTCACTTTTTTGCCCTCTATTTTGTGTGGAGGCAGTGGGCAGTGTGGCCCTGGGGCTCAGCTCCTGCCTGCCCTGCTGCTGTGCCACACTTCGTAGTTCCAAGAGCATCGTGTGGTGGCTGTTCTCCTGAAGCTCGTGGTTTGGGGTTCGTTTGGACCTCCAGACCAAGAACCCGCAGTGTAGGTGACATTCTGTGCAGACATGCAGTTTCTTTCTGACACTTCAGTGTTAGACAAGCACCTCTCTGTACTGAGCTGGAAGTTGTTTCTCAGCAGTAGCCTTCAGTTGTGCTCTCCGTGCTGTGTGCTCGGTCTGTTTACATCAGACATCTGTTGTGGGTTTGGAGTCACAAATCTGGATTAATAAAATAGAATGTAAAGGGGCTGAAGACGTGGCTGATGAGGAGAAGGTTCTCTGGTTGGGCTCCCAAATCTGCCTGGGACGTTCTATCCTAAGCAGCAAATTTCCAAGAGGAGGGAGAGTTTGTTTTTGAGGTCCGTTTTTAAGGCAGAGCTGCATCACTCACATTTATAAGGTTCTTTTTATTCTAGGCAGCCAAATTCAAAATTAATCCACTTATTTCTTGTAGCGGTTGATTAAAAATTTACCAGTGATAGAGAGTAAATGCACTGGCAGTTCTGAGCATGGTAGTAACCAAGGAGGGCTGAAACCACGGCGTTATCAGGAACAGTAGAGCTGCCCTGTCAGAAGGTGACGGTTCGTATCAGAGGTGTTCGCAGCTGCTGGTGTCTGATGGACTGCCCTGCAGCACAGGCATCCTATTTAATCCTATTTAAATTAAGAGAACGTTTCTTCTGCATACTTGTGGAATTGCCCACTGACAGTGTCCCACATCTGCAGTGTTTTCAGCAGAAATAACCAGTGATGGGGAAGCACGAGGAGCTCGCTGAGTGCCAAGGCCCAGGGATGTGTGTGGTGCGGGGCTTTCAGCAGCTGGGCTGCTGCATGGGCTGGTGGAGCAGCAGCGTTGTTTGCTTGCCATCAGAGAACAGAATTTGCTCTTGCAAACCGTTAGTACTGAGGCTATTGCATCTTTACCGTTTCTGAAATGCTCTCTGTGTTTTTCTCTCCAGATGGCAGCTCTTCAGAGTCCTTTCTATGGAGATAAAATGAACCTGTTTTCTCTTTGCCAAAAAATAGAGCAATGTGACTACCCGCCTCTTCCAGCTGAACATTATTCTGAGAAGGTAAATTGGGAGCATTTGTGCAGGGGAAGTGGAGGGGTGTGGGGAAGAGCCTCCCCATCCTGGCTGCAGGGGTGGGGGAGTGCAGTGCTGCCCTGCAGCTGCCCGGGGAGCTGCTGAGCCTCTGAATATCAGCGCGCTGAAGTGAGGCAGAAAGGAAGATTTCTTACTGTGGTTTCTTAACATGGAGAGGATTTTGAGACTGAAAGTCTGTTACGTTGGCAAAAACCAACAGTGAACCGTGGGAAAGCCCTCTCCTTTGCCTCCCTTTGCTTAAAATAACATACCGTGAAACCATGCTTAAATTTTTGTTCCTGTAGTTTCTTCTGCTTGCTACAGGGAGTCGTTTTTGTTTCTTCTTATTTTTTTAAAATGGGGAGAAGAGGAAAACAGTTTAATAATAAGGTAATCATCAATAAACCAAGCTGCATAAGGGGGATTTTTGAAGTCTGGGTTCTATGCATACGAAAGCGAAGGATGGAGAGCAGTAGCTGAACTGTATTTTAAGAAGCTGTATTTAAAAAAACACAATTGCAGCTATGCATTGCTTGCTCTGTGAGGTTGCACTTGGGCTGCACATGGTGGTTGTTTTTATGCAAGGCCTCTTGAGCTGGTTTTTTCCTGACGTTTTTTTTTTCCATGCTAAACCAGCTGTTTTTCTTACTTTCTCATTCAGTCGTTGGTGTCTCCTGTTGGAAAGGAAAAGGTGAACGTAATTGTAGATGTTGTTTTACGTTTTAAACTGCAGGCTGTGCAGGGCTGAGCTGCTGGGGCTGCAGTCTGCCTGCACCACACTGAGCTTCCCAGCTCCGACCCTGGGCACTCACAGCGTGGTGCTGCCCCGTCCTCTGGGCCGCCGCACAGTTCACGTTCGTTCTCTCCTGCTAAGGAACTCTTGCAAAAAGATAATTGAAGAAGTGTTGTGGAAAAGTGGATTATTTTTTCCCAAGCTGCTGTAGCAGCACGTCCCGGCTCTGTGCATTCACGTTTGCCGTGCTGCTGTAGTGTGCAGCTCAGGATCTGCCTGCTGGCAGCAAGAATTAGTGTAAGTTGACAGATGTGTTTCCTGTCTTTACAATTACTGTCTGTTTGCTTCCCTCTGGCAGTGCTAAAGAGTGTGTGTAGTGTAGTGATACAATCCGGGGTGAGAAGGATGGTTTAAAGCTCAAAGGCGCCAGGTCCCAGAGAACCAGACTCCAGATGGTGTTCATGCACTATTAACAGAATGCCTGACGAAGTCTGAGAGGGCTGTGCCTTTGGCTGTAGCTCTATGAGCTGCTGCTGCCTACGTGAACCACAAAGAGCTCTGATTTCCTGAGTCTTGAACACGTCTCTGCCATGAACGCTGTTTGTTTTTTGCTGGTTTTAAAGGTTAGATTTTCAGATGCTTCTTGAGTACGGAACTGAAGGGGAGGTGGGTTGGTGTCTTCCAGCAGCTGAGCAGGGTGAGCCATTGGGTGGGAAAAAAGCGTGGCAGCGCCTTCCTGCAGCAGTAAGTTGCACCAGCAGGAGTCAGTGCTGCCAGGAGGTTGGCTGCTCCCATGTGGACGTGTTCATTTTCCTGAGGCTGATGGGGCAGATTCTCTGGGCCACTCCAGTATTGCCACTGGTGCAGGATTGGGAGTGGTGAGGGGCAGCTGCCTCTCCATCCTCTTCCCAGGGCAGAGATGAGCATCAGCCAAATGAAGCTAGCAGAGTGCTTGGTGACGTGCCCCCAAACAAAGCCCTGCTGCAGGGGAGCTGCTGACCCTCGGGATGCTTTGCTTGCAGCACTGTTGTGAATGAACGGGACGAAGCATTAATTGAGGAATGCCCGCCTTTCAGTGATGGCCTCCTGGCTGTGGCCTTTTCTCCAGTCTGGATCTCATGATGGTGTGGAGGAGCTGAGACTGATTGGTTTTCTGTCTCAGAAACAAATGCGCTGGTAATTGTTGGCACCAGTTGGGGCTGCACGTCAAGGTCGGGTCTGGCAGTTCCTGCTGGGACGGCTTCAGGCCCGCGGCGACCCAGCGCTCGGGAGGCAGAGCTGTGGCCTCATTTGGGTACATTCAGTAATGCAGCTGAACTGTGTGCTTGATAGCTGTAGGGTCATGCTTTTAATTACCATTAAAATAATTGGCACTGTGGCTACTGAGAGGATGTGAGAAGATCAGAGGCTCAAGGCTGTTTCTCCCTATGCCTCGGGGGTACGAGCAGCTTTCAGTGTCTGTATAATTAAAAGCTACAATCTTTCATGTGCACAATAAAGAGGGTAGGGAGGTGGGGGGTACTTCAGCCCTTCTGCATTTTATTTATTAAACATAATCAATGACCAGTCTCTCCTTCACAGAGGTTCTCTAGGAAACACCGGGGTCTGACAGCCGCATTCGGGCATCCTGTGTCTTAAGATGTGTGTACAGATTAACTGTGATCCTTCCACAGAGGTGGGGTGCAACAGAAGCGTGCAGCACCAGCCTCAACAGCTGCACGATGAGCTCCCTGCTCCCATCTGGGGGAGCCCCACACCTGCTGCCAGTAAGGAACAAGCTGATCCATTTCTGTTCCAATGTCTTTCTGTCTTTCAGCTCCGGGAGCTGGTCAGCATGTGCATATATCCTGATCCAGATCAAAGACCCGACATTGGATACGTGCACCAAATAGCAAAACAAATGCATGTTTGGACCTCCAGCACCTGAACCATCTGCAGACACTCTCAAAAGCCAGCACAGCTTAGTCTTACTTGAATTTTTTTTCTCAGATGAAACCGACTGGTGCCTAGTCAGCAAGTGAGGGGAGCACTCGTAGCAGGATGCTCCATTATTTCTGCAGGTTATTTGACAAGGACTCTTACAAGGTGGTCATGCTTTAAAGTGAAGATTCTGTGAGGTATTGCAAGTGATTTTTTTTTAAGCCAATAAGATGTTACAGGTGTAGATCATTTAAGGGTCTTTTCTTAAACTGTCGTGTGTAATCTAGGATAGATGATATTAACCGGGGTGTCAGCGTTGGGCACCCCTCCTCTATCTTAACTGTAATGTGAAATATTGAAATAATTCCTTCAGTGAAATCACTTTATACTAATGTAAGAATTACAGTAGGTTTTGTGTCGTTTGTATAACTGCTACTTCGCCTCTTCTGCAAATGGTTTATAGCAAATTTCAGTTTTTACTTTGTGTATTTTAAAGCATCCATTTATGTATTTTTATTAATTCCCTCCTTCAGATTTAGAATGGGGAGCGGTTTGGGGGGTGGGAGGGGGTAAAAATGCATTTATTTCATGACTTTTTTTTTAACTGAAAACTTAGAGTGAGTCTTTTGCTGATGCATTTAGCTGTTAATTCAGCCACTGAACTGAATTCAGTGTACAGCTGGGGAAGAAAACCCACAAATCCTGTGCAAACCAGTCCACAGAAACGTGCTTCAGCAGGGCCTTTGTGAGCACCTGACTGTCACGACTTGAGACTGCAGGTTGCTATAAAAGCAGTGTTTCTCTGCCCCAGCTGGATTTTTGGGAAGATGCTTGTACACGTTCAGTAGTGTGTTAGGTACCAGTAGGCAGAACTTTACACAAAGCAGTGTTTGAAACTCTTTGAGACATACAGAAACCAAGTCAGTCCAACGCTCTGTGTGGCCAATTCCACACCAGGATCAGCCCCGTCTACTTAACTGTGAAAGCTGATTTAGAATGTGAATTTTTATAAAAATCTCAAGCTGATTAGAGGGGGTCATCTTCTTAAATTAAAACTTTAAACCAACTAAATTCATTCATTGAATCAATGATTTGTTTCGTTACTGCCGATGCTTCAGGAGCAGCCCTGGGCAGTGTTTGCAGCGTGAGCCGGGGAGCAGAGCAGCTGCTGCAGTGTGGGAGCAGCTCTGCTGCGCTGATGCTGAGCTGCAGGCTGGGTGCTGCAGCCAAGGTGCAGCCTCTGCCTCTTTTGGTTTTCTTCAAGAAATGAATGCAAGCCTGAACTTTTTTTTTTCAGTAAGATTAGGGTTAGAGGGTTATTTACTCATATATGCTTTTAGTGGATTTTTTAACTTGATTTTTTCTACTTAAAGGAAAATTGCAGTGCCATCTTCAACTACCTTCCACCAAATTTTGCATATTTTTATAGGGTAGCAAGGAGAACTACTAATTGCTGTGAACTATGTTGGTATCATTAATGCAAGGTGCCATTTTATCGTGGCTTCTTAGCAGGAAGCTGAGTCTGCTGCTCTCCTGAGAGCCTGAGGAAATTCAAATCAGCACGAGAATGGAGGAGAGGCAGCACGTTGCTTCCCACATTCCCATGCCAACTTGTTTAATTTATAGCCATCTTCTTTAGCAGTTCTTAGGCATAAGTCTTCAGACCGTCACCTTTACACTGCAGGTTTCCTTTAAGCCATGGCAGCAGTGGGCCGGGCCGGCTGTGCTGTGCTGCTGGTAGTGGAGGAGGACCAGCAGAGGGGCTCTGCCTGCGGGGCACAGCTCAAAGTGCAGCGCCTCGAGCGCTCCGCTGTCGTGCTAGATAAAATTTATTAGTGCCTATAAGTAAATGTATTTCAAAAGGTAATTTTTTTTGCAATTGTGCATTTTTAGATAAATAAAAAAAAAATGATTTACAAAATAAACACCTTTGTTTAAAAAAGAAAAAAAGGTTCAGTATTAAAGGGGAGAACATTAAAACATCGCTGCAAACAGGTGCGTGAGGTTTGCTAACAGCTTTGTGGGTGTGTGGGTACTGGATGGAATGGGGGATGTCAGCTGCCAGCACTGCTCCTGATGGAAACCTCACTGGGGAACAGCGCAGCTGCAGGCTGCTGAGATGGAGGGCTGCACCACACAACCTTCTGAGGCTGAGCGTAGCCTCAGCCCAACCCTTTGAGATTTTCCTTCTTAGGATGTAAATGCAAAACACAAAATGAGTTTATCTCAAATAGGAGAACAAGCTCAGGGCTCTAGGATGCGGCCAAGTGTAAATTTGCAGAAAACTTCAGGTAAGTAACAAGACAGTTAAGGCTTTTCAGTTGTGTTTTTTTTGTAGTACTTAGAACATTTTATACAAGGTGGAGGCTGGATCTGATCAGTAGCTTGTCCCTATCTACAGAAAATAGGGAAGAAGGGATGTAAAATCACAATACTGCTCTTAATACTCTGATAATTAAAGTAGGAGCAGTTCTGCACGAGCCCCCTGTTTATAACAGCTAAGAATAGAAAAGCAGTAAAAGAAATGAGCACCCCATGAAACACTGATGAAGAGAATGGTCAGACCCCTCTTTATTTATTCTGTGTGGGTCGCATGTTTCTCTCCGGGCAGGAAGGCTTCCAAAAGTGAAACACACCTCGTGTGTGTCCTCAGTGACACAGCAGCTGCATGTGATGCTCAGGAAGTATCCATGGTTTGTACAGTTTCATCCACCACCTCAATTTCCAGGTGTGCTACGTTCTCTGTGAGAACAGCAGTAGTTCCTCTCTCACACTTGTATCTGCCATACCTGGTAAATGAAAGCAGGAGGGTTAATCTGGGAGATGGTAATGCCTAGGAAAACTCATTTGAAAGGCCAGAACTGATTAGCTGGTCACGGTATGGAAGTTTCTTGCAGTAGTCTAAAGTGAGTGAGGCACGGTGGTTGCTGCAAAATCTAAACTGCTGGCAACAAGTGCCTCAGCTTAGCTAGTATTTCTAAGACTCGCATCATTAAAGAAATAAGCTGGATTTCATTACTGGACTGGTCGTTCCTTGCTCAAAGAAAAAGCGTATTTAATTCTTTTAGAATCATAGAATCACCAAGGTTGGAAAAGACCTAAAAGCTCATCCAGTGCAACCGTTTGCCTATTCCCAATAGCTCCCACTAAACCATGTCCCTCAACACAACATCCAGCATTTTCAGCTCTAGATTAATTTTACTAATGTATTAACTTTGGGTTTCTGTGCAAACACAGCATTAAACACAAAGCCAGCCTGCAACCAAGCCACATTTCAGAAATGTTGCTGCATCTGACTTAGCACTGCATGGCACAGCGAAGCCGTATGTGGCTCTGAAGGTGTAACACACTCTCCTGGCAGCCAGGAGCGGTAAGCTTCTGCTCAGTCCCAGATGTGAAACTTCACTCTCAAACTGCCTGAAATTCCAAAGGCAGTTTCTCAACGCAGTGGAGTTGACAGGCAATTAATTTCTTTCACTTACCTGTAGATGCCACTAAGCCTCTACTCACCTGCCAACTGCAGCCACTAATTTCATTTTCTTCATTAGCTGAAGTTCAGCACACCCATGTAGCGTCTGCTGACTGCCCAAATTCAGCATTATGGGAAACAGGAACTGCTGGGAGCAGCCTTGGACAATGCACAGCTTCAGAAATACCAACCTTTCGCCTTTTCTGTTGGCCACGTCATACGGACGGATGAAATCCAACTTGTTCTTGCTTATAACACAGATATCTATGTTACTGCCAGAGCCCAGATCATTGTATATGCCAGCTGCAATGGCATCCCTCACAAGCTGTTTGGCTTCTTCTTCCTGGACAAGTTAAGAAAGCTGTCATTGCACAAGTGTTGGCATTTCACAGAAATGTTTGTCCATGTGACAGTGGAAGCTGTGAGCTCTCACAACAGTAAATGAGCTAAGCACTACAGAGCTGAACAACAGCATACTGAGCAGTGGGCTGCCTTCCTCCTGCTCACCACCCACCTCTTTCCCCCTTCACAACAGACACATCCACTTTAGTAAAGACAGTCAAGGAAACAGGGTTTTTGTCTCAATTAATGGAGAAATTAAACGTGTGGGTTTTATCATCAGGGCTTCTGCACACATGTACAGGTACCCTGTTGTGCCCCCTGTCACAGCTGCACACATGGTAAAGCCCCATACTCGTTCAGTTACTGCCTTCCCCAGGTAGGGACGACTCGATCCTTTGTAGTACTAAAATTACTTATATGATTTTGGAATATAGCATGGTTTGCACAATACATTCTGCTCATCTTAACAGTAACAGTGCTGCAGGCAGCCTAGCTCCAGACTGAACTGCAGCCAGTAGTTCTAATTCCAGTCCTGAACACAAGTGTAGTGAATTTAGAGGCAGGTGCTGACCGAACCACACACAAAAGCTCCCAGATTCCCATTCTAACAGGTTTGTATCAGCTGCTTTCTTGTAAAAGTGCAACACAGCAGCTGAAATGCATTCTGGTGGGTTACCATTCTTGGTTTTCAGGGTTTAGGAGCTGTCTACATAGTCTGAAACAGGACAGCACGCCCCGTTAGACAAACAGTCACATCCAGGTTAATGTCTTTTACAGAGAAGTACTTCAGAACCATCAAAACTTAGTTACAGTGTTGCAGAAGAGCTGTGGTCACTCTCCTATCCCCGAAGGCCTCAGCCAAGTTCTAATGCTCCCCATAAGCTCTTTCCTGGCCCAGGCTGTTCCAGCTGCACTGGCTCCCTCTACAGCTCCCAAGGAAGGCTTTTCATTTCAAAAGCCACTTGCTGAAAGTCATAGGTCAGATGCAGCAGTATTTGAAATCGCCTGACAGCGCTATTGCACCCTTAATTTTACACTATAAGCGATGACTGCGAGCACAGGGGAATGCTGCAAAACCACCTTCCTATGGCATCTATTCAGCTGCCACAAAAGTGCTGTGCAGCCACACGAAAGCAGCCCAACCCATCAGAGCACCAGCTGCTCAGTGCCCAGCAGCAGCCCAGGGGATGGGGGCTCAGGGCCTGGCTGTGCCTCCATCCTGTGCTGCAGCCCCACTCCCCTCAGCAGCTCCAGAGCACCAGAACACAGCACACTGCCTCCAGCACAGCTTCTCTCCTGCACACATAAGGGACACACTGGCAGGCCACATGCAGACGTGCGCTGTGGGTGGCAGGGAGGCTGAATGCAGCCCACGAGCACAGAGCTCTGCTCCCAGCTTTACCCCATCACCTCCCACCTAACCCTAACCCACCATCCCAGTCATCATCTGCCCTCGGCGCAGAGCAGCACAGCAGCTGCCCCCCCTCACCTCGACCAACCCAGCTCCTCCGTCTGCCTCATGTTAAAGGCCTCAGGCCTCAGCTCCGTGCACAGAGCAGCAGTGTCAGGGCACCGAGCCACAGAGCGCCCAGCAGCGGCACCCAGCTCAGCCTCAGCACCAACCACTGCCAGCACATACCCACATTCTGCACCGGCTGCTATGCAAGAACATTAATAGCAGCAGTGCTCCTCTGACAGCTTAATTAAGGTACTGGCCAGCAGTGAGGCTTCTCTGCAAAACTACAGAAATAGCATCCATTTCTACCGGCCCTGCTCTTCCAACACCAACAACCTCCACCACCACACTGCACTGCCAGCCGAGGCAACCAGCCACGCTGGAGAAGCTGCTCCTGCAGGACAGCTCTGTGCACAATGCCGTCCTGCGGCCGCAGAGCTGCTCAGAGTGCTTTGGTGCCACAGCACAGGCACACGCAGCAAAGAGCTCCATGCAGCAAGGTGGCTGTAAATTCATTTTTAAAATTAACCGATGGCAGAGCCAAAATTACTCTGTCCCATTCTATGAGCTTAGTGTAAGAGAAGCACCACAGCAAAAGCACAGCACAGGAAAAGCACAGCAGGCTGGTGGGTGCTTCATCCCCCTTGAATTCAATCTTTTCTTAGAGCAACGTGAAAATCTTGCAGTGTCATCTCGCCACATTTTTTTCTCCTTTTTAGAACGTGCTGTCAGCCTGCTGCTATCAAAATAGTTCCAAAGCCGCAGTCGCCACAGCTCAGCTGTCCCCACACTGCAGCCCTGCTGCGCTGCGGAGCACAGCCCAAAATGTCACCTCAGCTCTTTGATCTGATGGAGTGCTGCCCAGCTCGTGAACCCGGAGTAATTTTAGTTATAGAAAACCCTGCCACAGAGCTGTTTGCTTTTCCTCCCCTTTCCATAATTTAGAAAGATGACCAGAATAGCCACGAGAGGAAAAAAATAAAATAAGAAATTCTTGATAGAGATCCTGCATACAAAGTTCCAGCAAAGACTGCTGCTTTACAGTCTGGAAATAGGGGGTTCTTGGCAAAAGTGCTGACACAGTCCTGAGGACGGGGACAGAAGGAGTCACTGTAATAATTAATCTTAAAAAACCCTAAAAGTTCAGAGTATATAAAAGGAGCACTTCCTACTTTACGGCTGCAAAGACCAAGCTAACTGGGAATATCATTCTCTCGGGTCCACGCTGCTTCTTAAATGAGATTACAGCAAGAGTGATGTAGTGCAGCACCAGCCAGCGGTGACGAGCAGCGCTTTATAGAGCTATCTGTTTGTCTCCATCACTGCATCACACAATGTGTCCCAGGACTCCAATGTGCAGCTCCATTTACCACTCCATGACAAACGGGCAGCACTTGTAAAAGGCGCAAAGAGGTCCAGATCAGCCCTGTAATGGTCACCACAGATGCAGCGCAGTACTTGAGGGGGAAACGCAGACCCCAAGTTCATTAAACTGACCAGTAATGGATCTTTCAAAGCGTGCCTCAGGAATAGCACAGTAAAGGCTAAAATAAATAACTCAGCGTGGAGGGCCAATCTGAAACGGTGTTTGATAAATTATTTATAACACAGACAATTGTCTGCATTTAATATTGGAGCTACTGGTAGCATCTTTAAAAGATGATTTATGTGTTGTAATGCCATTAAGCTTTATATGGGCCCACTGCTAGCTATAAAGTCTGCTGAGATTTAGAGAATGAGTTTTAAACTGTCACTGCAGCATCATAGTACATAGAGGCTGTATTAAATCTTTACTTTAAACCTGTTATCTGGAGAGTTGCATTTTGTAGATGCTCAGAACTGATGGATTGCCTCTCCACTGCTGCCACGGCACAAGTCCCAAACAGCACCAATAAGGAACTTTTACACATTACTCTTGTATATGACTTGAATCAAGTTTCTCCTCTCACTTAAGCAATTTCCAGATTTCAAGTACTACTGGAACAGACTTTTCCACAGCAGATGTGGATATTTCTACCTCACGTTACTGCAGCCTGTGCCAGCAGCTCTGACACAAGTTAATCACTGCCTACAGCAGTGAAGGGAACGGCTGCACTGCTTCAGCAGCAGCACTTCTATAACTTCACAAGTCAAACACGACATCTTTTCCAGATTTAAAACTGTAGAAAGCTTTTTTTTTTTTTTTTTTTTTAATTTTTACCAAAAACAAATGAGTGCCTTCTGCAGGTCACCAGTATCCTCTGGGTATCCAATATGCTGTGCTGCTCTCCAGCACCAAGCCTCATCAAGAATCTGAAATATCAGTACACAGTGAGTATCATAGGGTGCAAGAAAAGCCATTATAAAAACTGACTTTTACAGCAGAATGAAATTTGTTGGAATTCTGTCACTCATCCTACTTAAAGGAAGAGTCCCCTGGGCTGGCAGGCTGGAAAGGGAAGAAATCAGAAGCTTTGGGAAGGACTGAGATAGTTAAAAATAAATACACACATAAAAAAATCTGTAGAGAAGTGGTGGGAATTGGAGGGCAGGAATTGGAGGCTGGGAATGCGATACCTCTTGAAGGACATAAGCACCTACAGAAGCATAATTAGAGTTCGGAAGAGTAATCGGCAGGCTGCAGCATGTGAGAGGATGTGCAAGTCTGTCTGGAGGGAGGAATTGTGGTAGAGATCAATACATAACTGGAAGCGATGCTAAAATCCGTGCTAACTCCAAAGAGGGAACAGAACTGAGAAGAAAAGCACTTTGCTTTCTCACTTGTAAGGAAACACCCAAAGAGCCCACGGAGCGAGAACAGATTTGTTCTGAGCTGGAACGGGCTGCGTCCCTTCAGCCATGCAGGTTTCACAAACCTTCCCCATAAAGCAGGTGCCAAGCAGCACCTCCTCAGCAGATGAACTACAAACTTTGTTTCATGAACGTGTTTTGTACAAGCAGACAACCAAAACAGCTTGCTTTCCCTCCATCTCCAACAGTGAACACGCTCTGGAAGCGGCCCGTCCTTCCAGCTGCTCCCTACTCCTTCCCCACCATCTTTCATCGATTCTCTGGAAAGCCACAAAGTAAGGCTGAGGTACTGTGGAAAGCAGAATCTGTAAAGAAAGACGTGCCTTCAAATATCATCCATAGGAGCATTCAGGACTATGAGCAGCTGTTAAAGACCAGGAAGCTGCCCCAGAAGCGGCCGCACGGCTGCAGGCTCTGCTGAGGAGCAGCGATGGGTTGGCTGCCCTGCACTGCAGCTGATGTGCTTTGCTGTGAGAAACGCAGGGATGTGTCACAGAAAATGTTTGTTTTCCTAAACGTTCTTGTAAGAACTTTTCAAATAAAATAAAGCAAAGTCCTTCATTACGATTCTCAGTAACTCCATTTTTTCCTGCTCCATCGTACAGCCGCCTGCACGCACCGACTCCTCGCAGCTCCTCCTCCCCAGCACTGCACAGCACATCACCACAATAAACCACGTTAATATTTCATACCAGTGTGAAATATGCTGGAGTATCAATTCAACATCTGCTGTCTTTAGGGTACTGGCATCCCGCAGAGACACTTTCAATTTGTAATTGAGTTCTATACTGAATTAATCAGCAGTTTATCTTTTTTAGTAAAATAACGTCTTCCCCACTAACCTGGATTTACATTAACAATTTATGCCAAATTACCTGCCAAGGCAAAAAACGTATATGACTGGGAACTACTGTTTGGTAGCACCGGTTCCTATATTTCATTCCTTACATGGAGACGTGCACAACGTCTGCGGACAGAATTAAATCACCAGCTCTTCTCACAGCCGCAGGATTTCTTCTAATGCTATTTCCAGACTCTGAAGTGAGAACTAATAGGAAAACACATTTAATCTATCGCTTGTACTCCGGAGAAGCTCCCGGTGTCCAGGAGGGCGGTGCTCAGAACAAAACAAATTTGCCCCGCAGTAAGGGAGCAGTAAATCCCACAGGCTGTGCTGCTGCAGGCTGTGCCATGGGCTGCTCCGCTGCCCTGCCCTGCAGCACCAAAGCCGCCCCCGAGCGCAGCAAGGCCGTGCACAGCCTCCTACCAGCACAGGGCAGCACCCCCCACCTCCCTTCCAGGCTGTCCTCACTGTGCGAGCGGCTCCGCAATACCCAAAATATCATCCAGAGCACTTGGAGCCATTGGGCTCCGGCTCTGCAGCTGTGGGAGACGCACAGACTCCAGCAAGTTAAGGTAGAATGCTCCTGAGAAATGCATCCAAAATAATGACCTGTCCTGCAGCCTCCCCCAGCACTGAAATGATCTCCTAACATGGAGCCCTGTGTCTGACTTGCTTATCTACACTACTGTGCACAAAGTTTAAGAATTACTTTGCAGAGGTGAAGCAACAGCTGCCCTTGGTCATGCAGCAAGGCCCCATTTAAACCAAGGCAAGATGTGCCTGTAAATGGAGAAGCAGAGGTACATGCTCTGGCGCTCTGCTGGTACCAGATGGATCCCATCTGACTTCTGCACAGAAATTGTACTTTGATATACTCAAAAGGAACACCTCAAAACACGTCTCCAGTGACTTCAGCCATTTCAAAGCCTGCCCAGCTATGAAGTGGTACAGAATGTTTTAAATCCAACAGTCCTACAACAGCAATCAATCAGCACAAGGCACAATGCCATGAGAGTGAGAACAGAACCAACGTCTGACACACCATGCAGAAACTGAGTGAGCGTACAGTAATTTTAACCCATGAAACAGAACAGCACAGAAAGCCTTTGCTTCCCATCTGACTGCAGTAACCCTGATGTTTATGCACAGAAATCCAGGTCTCCCAAGGAGAAAGTAACACAGGTACACATGGACAGCAACAAACCCCATCCCAGCGAGTTCCGTCAGCACAAGGCAGCGGAGATGTGCAGCCAACCATCTCCATTACTGTCACTGCTAATGGAATATGCAGTATTTATGTGCTCTATATATCTAAGTAATTATTTTTGTTCACAGAATCAGGTTTTTTTCCCCCCATTTCCTTAATCTCCGTGTTTGACACCAATACAGGTTCAAGTATCCCAGGCAGGCTCTCCAGCTTACCTCCCAGAGCCTGGCTTGATCCCTATTGTCTGCTGCCCGAGTTCAGCCAACAAACCTCCCAGCAAGCAGTCACCTTCCAGAGTCATTAAAGCTGGTGGTGTCAGCTGGTGGGATTAGCCTGCAGCCCGCACACCTGAGCCCTGTGGTGGGACACAGGCATTCTGATCACCATCACTAATGAATACAGCATTCATATGCAGCTTGTCATTGCTCTTGAGCCTTGAATCACACAGATGCAGCCTAAATAAGACTGATGAGACAACTATTGTTGGAGATCAGAGAGTTCTGACAGTTTCCAAAAATAGCTCAGTGTTATTGCCAGTAGTTAATAAATGAAAATAATGCCACCCTACCAAGGAGCAGTAGGAAATACAACAGAATGGTTTGTGTGTCACCTGTTCAAAAACAGAAGAAAATGACACATTCTGATAAAATTCTGTACTATGTCTGATGCTTATTTCTGTAAAATAAATATGTGATATGTAGTCAACGTGGTGAAAGTGGCATTTCTGCAGCCTTCCCTTTGGTACAACACAGGCTTTTGGTGCAGAGCCTGGAGGAAGGCATCCTTTACATCACAGCTGTCACGGGGACACAGCACTGGCCTCATGTCTCTCAATGACAGCAGCCATGCCAGGAACAAAGCTGCACTAGGAGAGCCAGGCCTAAGCACTGGACTTCCAGCCCTCTTTCCCCCTACAATTTCCTTGTGAGCACACCTACTCTGACAGCCACAGCTGCTACCTCTGACCGCTCACTGCTTCTCCCACAGAGGGCTACCCAAATCTGCCAGTTGACCTGCTCCTAAGGCTGCACTCCAACCTGTGTTTGTCAAAACCAAACAAGTTAGCAAAGGCAGAACAACCCAATCTGCTAGCAGGTGAAGGAGCACAGCTCCACTCCGAGGGTAGGCTGCAGAAGATGGACACTTTTTGGGCAGCACAAGTGCAACACCCAAGCTGCAGCAGCACAACCACCCCATGAAATCTCTTCCTGCCCCTCCAGAGGCTTCTGGTTTTTACTCATCACCTCTTAATGCCACGCTAAAAAAAATGGTATCTTAAATGACTAAATATCATCTCATATCTTTGCAGCAATCTGCCTTAGTTACCATTACAAATATCTACCAGGCTCCAACTCTGTCCATTTTCCCCACCTCTTCTGTGCCCCTGAACTCATCACATCAAGGTGTACCTCCTTGCTCTATTTTCCATGGTTTCTTCTCCCTCTCTTCCTTTTAGATCCCCTTCTTACTGACCTGGCTGTTTTGCTGAAACGCAGCCAAGGCAGGCAGCAGAGCCTGCTCCACACAGACTCATCCATGGCGACACAGAGCTGTATGACATCGAGCTATTCTTCTACAGACAAAAACTTCTCCTTCCCAAAAAAGTCAAATACCAGGATAAAATACACAGTGCCCCCCAGTTTCCCCAGAAATTCAACAACCACGATGTAGACAAAGCCTGCATTCTAGCATTTACCACAGCAGACCGAGTTTTCCCCTGGATCACGATGGTTGCCATATCTCCTCACTGCTGTTCAGCACCGGAAGGCATGAATGCATTTGCAAATTCTGACTGAGGTTTAAAAACCATGTGGCCACTCTCCTGAAAGAAAAATTGGCTGCAACGGAAGATCTGAGCTCAAACCACTCTATTAGAAGCGCTGTTCTTCCACTTATGTTTTTTAAAGCAGACCTATAGCTGCCCACATGACAGATTAATATTGTTCCACAGTAGTTAGGTGCTTGGCATTACATTTTTGAAGCATCTACAGGCCTTCAGGGCTGAAAGTGTTCACATCTTCAGCAATCTATAATGGTTCCTCTAGAGGCCAGCACTTGCTTCATAATGAAACATGCCTCCATAAATCAGACTGCAGAAGTGGCACTTGTGTACGTCACCATCCATCTTAGCAGTTTCTCTGAAGGATGTTGGGTAAAGATCATCTCCCGGCACTGCAACCAGGGAAAGGACCATCACAGCTGGCACTGATAAAGCGTGTGCTGCTTAAATCTGAAGACACACTAAGTCTGTGGAAAAAAACACATCCTGCTGGTGTTAGCATGCCTCAGGCAGTGGTAGAAGCTTCAGCAACTCATCTTCAAAAGGCAGAGAGCCAGGGCTCTAGAAACCTGCAAAAATTGGCTAAGCCTGCAGTCTTTTTTTTTTCTTCTTCTTTTTTTTCCCCTTTTCTTTAAGTTGAGAATCTTCAAAGTCTATGATTCTAACTGTAGGGCACAGCAGCTGCCACTGCAGATTTGATCCTCTCAGCTTTTGGCAGCTCTCAACTTGAAATTCTAGCAAAAGAATTTTTCAAGTTGCTATTATTGCCTGTCACGGATTTATAAATATTGTGCACTATCTGCTGTGGCACGGCTCTCATGGGACACCAGTGCATGCCAAAAGCATAACAGAATGAAAAACAGTTCCTATTCTTCAAATAAATGCTAATTTTTTTTAACTGCGCTCACACGATGTGTTTGGTGATCAGCTTCAATAGTACAGAATATATATCAGAGGGAAAAAAGCTGATTGTCTTTTCCAGTAGTATTCAGCTGCTACTTTCATTAAGCTTGTTTAATTACATTCCAGATGCTAATTTGCAAGTCGATACCAGAGGGTGCAGGACAGTTTGCCTTTGAATCATGTTTCTGTGATGTGATGGTCTTGCAGCACACCACTCCCCTCCAGTAGCCTTAGCAAGATATTCTGACAATTAGCACACAAGAAAGCAGCATTGATCTCGGCAGCAAAATATCCATCCACTGCATTAAATTAATCTGCAGGAATTTGAACTTCATCATCGCCATTTCACAGCAAATTTTCTACAGAATACACAACGTCCTTCAGATTTAATCCCAACTGAAATACCACGCTATTTGGATACGTTACTGGAAAAATACATTTGGCACAAGAAGGTGAATATTTTAAGATGGCAGCCACCACACGAAGAGATGCTGAAGAACAGGGCTGGACCCGAGCACCTGAAACTCCACTGGTGTGGATGTTCAGATGGTTGCCCTGTTATCAGACAAAGAACGTCGGATGAAGACAAAGGAAGGGTTAAGGTGCTCTCAGAGATCTCAATATCTGCCTCAAATTGGTGTGCTGCGTTTCTACACGCCTGTTTCAGCAGTATCTGTTGCCATTTATGGTTGTGCATGAAGGCAATTTAATTAGGATGACCTTTCTAAGTAGGAAAAGTTGGAAATTTACCAATTTTTGGTGCCTTTTTTGGTTGCTCTTACACAAAGAATGACTTAAAATACAAGCTCGAGAACTAGCTGAGAATGAGGTAAGATTTTCAGTTCCATCACACAGCTCTCTGACATTTGTGTCCCTGAAAGGGGACTATTATGCTGGAGCTGTTGATTCCAAGGATTTGTATCCCTGCTTTCAGTATGAATAGCACACAAGTGCCAAGTGCACAGTCACACAAGAGGCTGGAAAAGAGGCTGTGCCATTCTCCCAGCAGTAGAAAGGGAAAAGAGCAGGAAATCTACACCCAGCGGTTCCTTCTGTCAGGCACCTCCTGCAGTGCTGCAGCAGAAGATACTGAGTGCCTACTTAAAGATTACCATTTTTTGGACAGCATTTACAAATATCCTCAAGGCCAGAAGTCTCTTCAGATCTTACCCAAGACACTGAGGCAACACAGACACATTACTGCACTTCGGTAGGCATGAGCCCCTACAGCTATATGGGACAAACAGCACAGGGCCACATCTGGGAAGCACCAAACAACTGCTCACTACTGAATGCTCAGCAGTTCTGCTACTGGAAGACTGCCCAACCAACCTGAACATCTTTCAGGTTTGATCCATATCATCAGCAACAACACAACTCACAACCCTGCAAATCTCCCACTGACCAGTTCTTAGGTAGATTGGAAAAGTAAGAAAGCAGCTGCTAGTTGTGTGTTCAGAACCCAATCAACCCAAAACCCAATGACTTTCCTAAACCACTTCAACACTTTGTTGGTTTGCAGTCATGTTGTTTTTTTTTAAAGATTAAGAATTGCATAAAATAAAAAGATAAAAAATAAAAAGAGATGGACTGATGGCCAACAGAAAAACAGCAAAACTGACTATGCTAAGGTTGTTAAATTCCTGAAGTTTTTCATCTACATTAAAATCACACGAGCTTTTCCATACATAGATCTGAAAGAAATTATTCATTTCTTTAAATCCACCTCATCCTTAAATTTTTTACAGCTCTGCAGTAAGCTGACATCAATACGTTAAAGTGCTAAAGCAGACTGAACTTCTTTTCTATAGCCTCAAACCTCTTCAAATCTTAACACCAAGTATTACTCAGAAAGAAACACTTGTTTTAATAACATTTCTTACCTCCATGTCCGGTTTGTACTTATCTTCAAAAACAGCCATAGCTGCCAGTGAGCCAGAACCTGCAGCAACACAATTGGGACATTTACTTAGGCAATAACATATTGAGATACTGTATGTAGACACAGGAGTTTGGTTCTCTGCACTTATTTGGCAGGTTTTAAAGGAAAAGCTGACAAAAGCAGCACACGTAGGCAAAGCCTACCTGCGCACCGACCTGCTGCAGCCCAACCAACCTCCGCTGCTCCCAGCACACACAGCCCAGCACGGCCCCAGGGCTCCTGCCCAGCTCTGCTCCCATCGCTCCGTGCCGTTTTACTTTCAGCTCTGGCAGACCAGATGGCAGAGATGAGAACAGAGTTCTGCTGTTGTCCAGCAGCACTGCAGGCACAGAACCACAGCAGAGCCCGGCTGCACCCACAGCACTCAATGGCACGTGCCATCAGCACTCTTACACCCACAAAGTGACACAGAAAGCAGCACGCCGCCGTTTGGAACCGCAGACCGGCTTTGTTCAGAACCTTCGGGAAGAGCTCTCGTCTGTCTGCAGCCCTGACCATATTTCAGAGCGCTACTTTTGGGGAGCGAACAAAGTTACCTGCCATTTTTTACTCCAATTAGAAGATTTTTTGGCATTTATTACTTTTTAACTTGTTTTGCATACTGCTATCTGTTTAGCTGGGTCACAGAGAAAGCCGTATTTTCTATTTAAAATGATTTGTGTATATCGCTTGACCACCTCAATGGTTTAGTGAAAGAAAAAGGCAGCGATTAAACAGTTTCAAATGAGGTGTCCTGCTGATTTTATCAAGTCTGCTGAATGTATAATGAAAAAGGAGAAGCTGACAGCGACACTGTTGAGAAAATACAGACTACCTTATCTGAACCATTTAAGGAGGCCCAATTATAGATCAAATTTAAAGGGTAGAAACAGCAGATTTACAGACACAAATCAATGAACATGGTAATCCCAATGAATATGACAGATATTCCTGTTACAGAATATTGCTGTGGTTGAGGATCATTACCTTTACAGTACCAAATACATCACATCTAAAAGCAGTAGGACGCTCTAAGTGTGTACTTGTATTACAGGCAATGACTATTCATTCACACCTCGGAGCAATACGTGACTCCTTTTTCTAAATGCTGAAGCTGGGAATAAAAAGGATTTTTAAGCAGGTAATAGCAGAAATGAACTGCTTATAAAAACAGCTGATATCACAGAACAAACCGCCAAATAAAAGGGCTGCACTGATCCCTGCAACAAGGGCAGAACGAGGTGCGTTCCAGAACAAACATGGGACTTCAAACACGACTCCTTTTGCAGAATGATGCAGGAGTATCTCTAACAAAAGGGGAAGAGGGTTCTGAGACCAGACCTCAATTTTAAGACCATGCTCCTTAGGCACCCTACTGAAGGCCTACCATAAGCAGAAGGGGAAACCCTGGAACCAGAGCACAGAAACAACGGCACCCTCAGATAAGGCATCCTTGAGACTATGAAGCCTCAAATATTTTGCCAGAATGAAAACCTGACAGATATTGGCTGACAAATTCCTACACTGAAACCACTGAGCTACGAAAGAATGGTCTTCATTTCTCAAGACTTGCAGTGTCTGATAAACTAACCAATATTGGAACACTCCAACTATTCCATAGATGGCACAGACTGGAGTTATTCCTCCAGCTCCTTTTTAAAAGCAGTTCACCAAAGAAGTGGACAGAGCTCAGCAGGCTCCAGGAGGAAAGGGGAAAGGAAAGGAAAGCAGCTCATGCTGTGGTACATGAGATAACCACCACATTTATTAACTTTAAATAAATGCAGACAGTCCCATAACAGAGGTTTGTAGAGAGCTGTCAAAAGTCTTAATTAATGGTATCTAGAAGTAAACATTTACATCTAAAAATCCTTTTCTTCTACTAGTTACAAACACTAAAGACTTACAATTTTGCATTTCCTTAAAAAAAAAAAAGCCCTAGCAGAAGCACCACATCTTCTGAAAGAAGAGATTTTTGTCATTTTGAACATCACAATGGAAATTCTCTGTTACCAGCACCAGCTGTAACAACTGCCCTTTAGAAACACAGATACACACACTTCTCCACCAAAACACGTCTGCTGTTCGACAGTGGCCACAGGAGCTGCTCTGAAGCACACTTACACCACGCACCCACCTGTAACACCTGGGGAAGCCTGGACCCACCTGGCTGTGGGAACACAAGCAGAAGCACTGCACTGATTCCAAGGAATGTCCTGTGCCTACACGCTCTGTGAGCTACACCTCCAGAAGAGGAATACTTGGGAAGCATTAATCTAACATCTAAAGACCTAGAAACATTGACTGCTAAACAGACAACCATGAAGAACTACACAAATTGGCAAAGCTTACTTGGAGACAAGTGTTTTTCAGTCTAATGATCAGCACAAATGAGAAGACTTATGACACCATAAGAGTTTGCTTTACTTCCTCAAGAAACACGGGCCATTTACTAAGCGTTCACAACTGAATCATTCAAAAACCTCCTGTATTTGACTGGAAGTGACTTTAAAAACCTCGACTGGTGTTTACACAAGGAGCCGCGCCACTTCAACATGCGATGTACAGGCACAGGTAGCTGTCGATACCTGCAGAACAGCCAGCTGACTCCTCCACTGTGGTCTGCAGCCACCACTGCGTTCCCAGAGAACTGGGCCCGTGGGCAAACCACCAGCAGGCAGCTCAGCACTTAGCACAGCCCGCTCCCATCAGCCAGGACCTGCCAGCTCCCCCGGCACAGGATGTGCGCAGCCTGCAGAGAGCAGTGTTTAGCACTTCCATCCATCAGTGCCGGGGCTCCCTGACAGGGCACTTACTCACCCGCACTCATTGCTATTCAATCGCCGCTCGCTCTGGGTAGGAACCCGGCGATCTCCACAGCCCCATCGATCGCGATCATTTTTCAGCCCGCTTCCTGGCCGAGGGGCCTTGGCTCAGCAGTGGAGCTGCTTGCTCGGCAGGACAGCACTGCTAGTGCATGAAGAGCTGATTTATGAATATGGAGCACTGCTGGCACCGGGGGACTGGCTTCTGCCACCAGAGACTGCTGGAACACACTTACTGCTTCCGAAAGCTGAACTACAGACTTCAACTACTTTAATTTTATGCATGCATTTCATTATAAGCTTCTTGGCCAGAAGCTTTCCCAGACAAGCCAAGCAATCAGACAATCTTGCATCGTTTGCTGAAATCCAATTTTGTCCTTTGTCAGCATAAACAGTTTAATTTGATGTTTTCACTCCTGAATAAGCACTGAGTATCTTTTAAATCTGCCTTGCAAGGGAGGACATCACTATATCCATCCACAAACATATTCCAGGCAAGATATCTGAGCACGTTAAAAACAGAAAAATCTGATTCGTTTCCAGAAAACAACTGTTCAAAGATACGCACACAGATCTCATAAAGCACCCTTAGAATATTTGGGGGAGGGGTGAAAATCATACTCTAAATGAAACAGAAATACAGTTCCTATTCTGATCTTTGATACATTGTCTGTCTCAGCACCATCTTTCACTGATACACATCAGCAAATCTCCTCTCCCTCAAACACACACAGGGTACCAGGAGCAGAAAGGTAAAGGACATCGTGCTGAGAAGGGCTTTGTGTGGGATCCTGCACAGAAGGAACGTGCAGTCACCAGGCAGATCTGGCACAGCTGACAGCAAACCAAAGCTAAAGCTGCAGTAAAATTAATCCCAGGAAAGTCTGCTCCCTACCTAATTGAGCTTACTCTTCTATTTCAGTTTCTTTTTGGAGAGGGAAGGAGGAATGGGCAGGATGCTCAGAAATATCACATTTTAAATCTTTTAAAACATAGGCACAAAAGTAACCACGTACATAATGGCAGCTGTGTGACTGTATTCAGGCAATTAACTACTAGCAGTTGGCAGCTTAAAGTCAATTATGGTTTTACAGTTTTCTACAACATTGGATATAAGGCAATTACAAGAATCAGAGATTTACACTTTTTTTTTTTATAATTATATTAGAGGCTAAACAATGGCATCTCATAATGTGACTGTTACACGGATTTTGCCAAGGAAATAATTCACCAGTTCCTAAGGTAATGGCACCATCTATTGGTCTAGCACTACCTCTGCAGAAATCTCTGCAAACCAACCACAGTTCTCCTTACCATACAGCTAACTGCATCGTTCTGTTGAACAGCTGTGCAGGCCAAAGACATGGAAAGCTTTAATTGTTAAAGGCTGTATGTTAAAAATAACTTTGTTAATTCCAGCAAGGCAAGTTAGTTCAGAGGCCAGAGCCTCTCCAAACAGGTACTACACTTACAGGTACGTACAGGTTCACACTTGGTGCCCTCACACAAAACCTCCTCAACCTTTATGAGATACATTGTGAGACACTTCTCTAAGTTCTGCTTTAAAGCATTTTAGGTTTTTGTTTTCCACTTTTCCCATAAAATAAAGTACCCTACGTACAGACCTGGCTTGTGTGCACCAGAACCTCAGTGTCTTTCTTCTAAGCCTTCTCCAAGTTTTTAGCATCCTAAGAAAGTGATCTCAAAGGAATTCATTTTCAGGAGAACACCTTCTCTTGAAGTAATGAGGAATGAGTAATATATTAAAGCAATATATCAAAGCTCCAATAAAAATATAGACAAAGTTGGTTTGCATGCTTTTTCTAACCATTGGTAGCAAAAGCACAAGAATTGTTGTTTGCCTTGGTTTTTCTTCATTTTCAGAACCCAAACTGCTGGCAGTAACACCAAAAAAGGATCCACACAGGTGTGAAGGGATTCAACACTTGCATCAAACTACTGGAGGCACAACAACGCTTACTTAAGACAGACAAAATTATTTTTAAGTTGCAAATGGGAACTTCTGGAATAACAAGCCTCCTGTGAAGCCAATCTCTGCCCCTGGAATATGAGGACCACAGAAATTGAAAAACCAGCTGAAGAGGAAAACAGTACCTCAAAAGAAGACAAAGGAGTGACAGGAAGGAGCGAGGCAATCATGTAGATTAAAGAATGGTTTGGTTCTCAGGCTCCAAGGAAGCCACCATCACTGCTCCTGAGCAAGGAGTGAAAACTACGTGTTCAAGGAAATATTTAATCCCGAAGCAAGCTAAAATGCTGGTTACCTCAGGCCAGCAAAGTAGAATGCTCAAGTCAGGAAGATGTAATGCTCTTACACTGCAGTACAATGGAAGCAGCACTTACCCATGGTAACGTAAGGCAATTTGTCAGTGGATCCATGGGGATATATGCTGTAAAGGTGAGGCCCAGTGACATCTACACCTCCTAAAACCAAGGCAGCACCAATGTAGCCTTGATACCTAGGAACAACATTTACACATGAATCTGAGAGAATGTGTGATAAAGCAGTGGGGTTTTTGTTTGTTTAAAAGCCACAATGCACTCATCTGAGAATTTCTCCATGCTTACACCACGTACGGCTCTGTAATACAAAGACTGCTTTTGCTATCTGTGAAATTAACTAAAACATGATTATTTCACTGTCAAGCAGAACAAGCACGCAGTGGACAAGCAAGGAGACTGGCTGTTATGTTTGTGCTAACCAGGAGATAATTCTGTTTTATAACACTACAGGAAATTCCTGTATCTGTGATTAAGTCTACAATTAGGGACTTTGAAGAAAACATGCTCGTTCCCCCATGAGATCTTGGCTGCTGTAACTTTTCAGCTCACTGTGTCTTGTGACACACTTAAGGCAAGCTGCCCAGCAATACAGCATCAAACAACTAAGATGAATTATTAGAATCTATCTACTGAACTTAGCTTTTTTGGAGTTTTATTTGGTTTTAGGCTTTATTTTATTTTCCTGGAGACTCTCCCATAGCTTGCACAACCTCCAAGTACACACACTTCATTCTTTCTTTCTACCAATAGTATTTTTTACTTCTATGAAAAACGGTATTAAAAACAATACTGAAACACTTAAAGGTTTGGAGAATGTGCCCTCAATTTAATGGCGTGTTTTAAGTCACATTGCTGATAGGAATTGCAATTGCCATAGTACAACAGCTCGCAATCAACCCAACAAGCAGACAGTTTTTCCTCAAGACAACAACAGCAAACCTTCCAATAATATTAATCTATGCTGTACAGCTGCAGCATAGGCTCTCTAAATACTGCAGGCTTTGTTTCCTTCATCTCGGTTCAAACAGCTACGAAGGAAAGAACAACTCTTAAATCTTTCCTGAAGTCTCGCTATGGATCTTACACAGACATCCCACCACAAGAACAAGTCACGGCTGGTAGCCTTAACAGCGTAGCTAATAAATAAGAAAGCATTCAGTCACCTGAAAAGCATTTGCTTCAGCATTCGATTAGCTGTGACCACACGTGGAAGTCGTCCTGTAGACAGCGCATGGAGCTCCAGATTGGAAGCAATCAGCTGAGTCGTCATCTCAGTGTCTGCAGCTGTGCCCGCACCGCAACAGCTGAAAGTCATTACAGGTTGCACTCGGTGAGCGGGGGAAGAGAAGCAAATAACCAAACGTGGCCAAACTGGCGCTCGGCTGCTTTATTCAACACGTTCAAGCTTCTTTTCTACGTTTTCTCCCCGAGTTATCCCAGCCCATTCAACGCCCATAACTGCTGTTTTTCCCCTCTGCTGCCCCAAGGCGCCATTTGCAGTTTCCGAACCACAGCCGCCTTACTGCTGCACGCAGCCCCAGCACTCCTTTCCCTCACCGCAAACCTGAGGAAATCAACATCCCAGCCAGCCAACGCTTGCAGAGCGCAAAGCAAAAAGCAAACGAAACGGCAAACAACGAGCAGCCCATTCTGATAAACGCCAGTTAACGTTTTAGAGCACGCCCCGGTCTGCGCTGCGGCAAAGCACACAGCTAAAAATCCCATCCGTTCCCAACGCCGCCACAGCAGAGCCGCCTGCGATACTCACTAGATGTTGGAAGAGATGTAGTGTATTTTCGAGCAGTTCTTGTCAGCGACGACCATCCCTTCGGTCGCCCTCGTGTCGGCCCCCAGGACCACGCCATCCTGCGAGACACAACGAGGCCTCAGCCCAGCCCCGCGCCCCCCCGGCCCCCGCCCCGCCGCCTCGGCGCACGCGGCCGCTCACCTTGAAGACGACTCCCGCGATGGTGGTGCCCGTCTTGCGGGCCGCGGGCAGCCGCCGCCCCTCCTGCCCGAGCTCGGCCTCCAGGAGCGAGTTCCTGTAACGCAAGGAGCCCCGCGGTCTGTGCGAGCCCCGCGCCCGCGCCAGCCCCGCACCCCGCCCGCCCTGAGCCTCACCGAGCGCAGTTGTCGAAGCTGAATCCGCCGCTCGGGGCCCGCAGCACCGACACCGCCGCCATCGCCGCGTTGCTCCGTCACGGCCGCACTGAGCACTTCCGGGGCGGCCGCGTGCGCGCGCAGCGGAGCCGGGACTGCGGCCTGGATTGGGGTGGGGCGTAGCGCCGCGAAATGGCGGTGGTGGCTGTGCGCCTTGTCGTCTGTGTGCCTTGTGCCTTGTCGGCTGCGCCCTGCGAGGCTCCGCGCGGTGCCCGGCCCTGGGACGCGGACGCGGCTCTCCCCGGTTCGGGCTCAGGGGCTGTGGGCGAGCCCGGTGTGCCGCAATAAAGCGCTTCGATTTGTGTCTGCGAAAAGCACGGGGCGCGGGGACGCGGCGCTGCTGGGTTGGAAGGGACCTGCGGAGACCGCCGGGTCCGACAGCAGGCCGGGCCGGTGAGCGTCCGGAGCGCCCTGAACGTCTGCAGGGCAGCAGAACGCCGGCCCGGACGGCCCCGCACCGCGGCTCCTCCACCGGCTGTGCGTAACGCGCTGTGTTCGGCTACCGCTCCGCGTCCGGCACTGCGCACCGCGGTTGAGGCTTTCAAAGAAAATGAAAGAGCAAATAAAGGACAAAAAGGGGGGGAAATCCAAACTTTTCTACTTAGATCGTCTGAAGAATCTACAATTATAAGAGAAACTGCAAACCTACCTAAAATTGCTGAGCTGTTAACGTAATTGTATGGTGAGAGAGAAATGAGAAATGCGGTTCCTACCGCTGGCACAGCCCTGCTGCGCGTGGAGGTCAGTGATGTTATTTCAGTGTCTTCTGAGCACGCTACTCTAAACCTCCACCTTCGCTTTTCTGTTCCTCCAGCTGACCCAGGAAATGGAACGGCCCACCATGTCCACAGACAAGAACCTGTGGCAGCTCCCCAGGAAAGGACCCATTTGAAAGCAGTGCAGACACACAGTGAAATTTCTCAAAAGCTTGGCACATATCTCACATGCACTCTAGAAGTATGCGTACTTGAAATTAAAACCGTTAAGTGAAGCCGTCTCTCCCTGTGGAACACCATAAGAATTGATGTAGTGTGTTGGCTTCTTGCCTAAAGGAAACTTTCCCTGTGCACTTTACCAAATGTCTTCCTTCTTAAGGTGCCTCATCCTCAAGGCACAGCATCCAGGGTACAAGGCACCGCTGAGAGGAGCAGGTGTGCCCACCCAGAAGGAGCAGCAATTCTTGCATCTGAAGTGGATCAGACATCTTGTAGGCTCCTCTGGATGGGACCCAGTTAGCAGATGGCCTAAAAAGAGAGTAGAGCCCCATGTCTCCAGATTAAAACTGCACGTCTGCAGCATCCTTCCGAATTATTTAACAATGAACGTGCCCATCCGTGTACCGTTCAGATGAAGGGGTGGGTGGGCAAAGCTATTGTATAGTGTCTGCTTTTCCCTCCAGTGTTTCGAGGAGGATTCTTTTGGCGCAGGCTAAATCAGACGGTGTTCCACACATGGATTCATTGCCTCCGTGTGGTGCAGGCCACAGATCAGGTTTGGCTGCCTGGTTTGAGGTGGTTTGCTGTATATTGAAAGCATTGATTTCTACAGACTGCAGAAGACCACCTTGAAGATGAGCACACAAAGAACCTGCAGTCTGCACTTTCTTCTCCCCCTTCTCTCAACCCTTGGGTAACTTAATTCCCATTTTTCTGTACATCGGTACACCAGTTTGGTTGGGAAGCTGTCTGAGAGAAGGAATGTCCTGCTGCCAGATGCTCTTTTTTTAATTCTAACACAGTTGTTTTTCTCTTCACTTGATAAAGTTAAAATAAATAGTCTCTGGGGTGAATTACAGGCATCAAAATTGGATTGGCATACAAACTATGGAGCAGTTGGTGGTTGAGAGTCTGGGGAAAAAGAAACAGCAGGTTTTAGCTAGAGGGGACAACAGCTTTATTTCCCTCTTGGTCCTTGACAACCAAGCAGATGTCCTACAATTATTGTTTTACCTTCTAGTAATGCAGTGTCTTTCCTATCCTCTCAGGTATGTGGCTGGTTCTCCTGCAGATGTGCAGGTAGGGCTCTTCCCTCATTCAAAGCTGTCTTGGTGCACCATGAGCTCCTTCTATTGCTGGTTAACACTGGCAGAGGTTCAGATAAACACTTGGTTCTTCCTTTCATCCTGGCACAGTACCTGTTTCTGGTACCACAGTATGTAGGTAAAACTGATAGTCTTAAGAATATTTTCTGAGCACCTTACACAGGCTTTTTTGTAATTGTTGTCTTGCAAACTTTGTTTCTGGTTTGATGCCCTTCACTGTATAATTTGCTTGAGTTTCCTACAGTCCTCCAGAGACCTGCAGGCAATAGAACGTCTGATTCCCTCATGCCCAATGCCTGCAGAACTGATGGGAGGCTGTACCAGGTCCCTGCACCACCCAACTCTGTGCGTGGCTGTGGTCAGAGGCAATGCATATTGTCCAGAAGAAAACACACAGTGCTGTTGGGCTCAAATCCTCACCATGGCCATCTCACACGTATCCCAGCAAATACATTCATGAGTTCCCCAGAGAGCCAGCAGTGACTGTCATGTCCCAAGGTGAACTTGTGTTAGGAGTGGAGCCAGGTAGAGATAATCACTGAACTGGAGAATAACTGTACCATGTGTCTCTCCTGCTCAAAATCACTCTAATTTCCAACATCTTGCCTCAACCACGATCTGTTAACAATGCACAGGCCAAGAATCTGTCAGAGGAATTTAAATACAACTCTGACAGATTGTAACGAGATAGACTAAAACTTTACCAACCTGTGGCTTTCTTTTCAGGCTAATCAAGGAAGTGTTCACTCAGGTTGGGACGGAAAGCGGTCTGTGAGGAATTTCTGCTGTATAACTTCTGGTTTCTGAAAGCAAGAGATCATCTGGAGGCGTTCAGACCCAGAGAAAATAGAAAGTTGACCTAATACTAGAGGGTTTGTTTACTAAAAACTGAAAGAAGAGGCTGAAGCTGGGAGAGTGGCACAGTCAAGGGGTGACACACTAAATATGGAGTGAGTTTCCAAGATCTTCTGGGGAAAAAAAAAACTTTCTGAATAGGGAAAAGGAGCTGGCAGACATAGAAGAAGAAGTAGACCATCCCCCTCCACAAGGGGGATGAGGAAAGTGCATGGGGAGCCCTTTGCTTGCTGTTAGCTAGATTCTGTAGGATGCTAGAGAGGAAAGTCCAGTGCTTATCTGATGATATTTTCTAGCATTATTGTACTGACATCATTGTGCTGTCTATCACTTGTCAATACTGCTTAGGAAAAATGCCTGAAATCCTCGTGTTCTGTTAACAATTGCAGCAGTCCTTCTGTTAGTAGTATTAGTAGAGTAAGTTTTAAGCTTTATTTAGTCTCTGGCAGAAAAAAAACTGGCAAAACTACACAATTGGGAAAGAGGAAGAGAGCTTCAGTTAGGAAGAGCCCCTGCGCAGGGAGGTGCAGGACCCCTGCCCAGCCCGGGGGCTGCAGGGAGGTGCAGTGGCCACAGGGTTCCCTGCATCCCCAGCGCTGCCTCCACCCAGGTCTCCCAGGACTGGTCCTTGGATGCATGCACTGATGTTGCATCTGGGATTAAGAAGGAGAGGATGGGACAGAGCAGAAAGAAGGGGAAACTTTCTCCCAGCTGCCTGTGCCAGTCTGTCCAAAGCACTGCTCCAAAACTGCAGAGACTCCCACAGCTCAACCGGACACAGATCGCTTCCTCTTTCTCAACATCTGCATTCCTGTAAGTTGACGTAGAGCTGCTCATGGCAGTTGTTTGTAGACCCTCCCTTCTGTCTTGTGCCCGAGATGAGTAGTTGCAGTATAAAGGTGGTTTCTCTATGGCCACGTTCCTGCAGCAAAGCCCTGGGCCATGTGCTGAGCGCTGTGCTGCGTGCCGCGTGTCGCTGTGCTGATGGCCAGAGCTCTGGTGTCGCACACCAGTCGCGTATGGAAAGCTTTACCCTCTAATGTGAAAAATGGGAAAGACAGGTGCAATCTGTGTCTAACATCGTTCTCATGGTTATTCCTCTCATCTTGCAGGAGCTCTGCTGCTGCTGCCTTCCCTCTGTGTGAGCAGCAGGGCCCCTGGTATAGAAAGCAGGCGCAGGGTCCCTGTCCCTGGGTCTGAGTGGTGTCAGATATCAGCTGGACTTTGGGGTGCTTGTGAACCTGAGCTCACTCATGTTGCCCAGCCGCGCTGCTTCGTAACGGACCTCACTGGAACAGTATTTTTAAAAGTTTTTGCTAAATGTGATTACATTACATTACATTAATGGTTAAAGAAGATCCATAGCGGGCATCTGGTGAAACCAGCGAAGTACTTTCAGAGAAGACCGTGGAAAATGTTATCAGAGAGATTTAGTGTTTCACAAAGGATCAGAACGCCCTGCCGTAGGGGTAGGAGAATGGGAGATTTAGGAGCAGTTAGCAGCTTGGGCAAAAAACAAGGATGAATAATAATGGCAGCTCCCATTTTTTTCTATTAAAAGTTCCTAGGCTACACAGATTTGTTGTAAATGATGACACTGAATAACAAGCTTTGCCCAAGCTCCGCTGAAAGGCTTTTTAACATCAGCAGCCGATGCCCTCCTGCGCAGGGACACAATTGAGTCTGCTCCTCCAGACAATGCACCTGTCACTGCAAAACAGAGAGCTGGCAATTAGCAGGGGAGGCTCCGCGCTGTGCTTTCATCCCAGACAATGAGAAGGGCCTGGAAGAGCACGATTAAGGCTGGCATGTCCGCAAGAGATTGTTGGAACAATCCTCCCTGAGACTTTTGGGCATTTGAAAACACAGAAACAACAAAAAACCCTGGTTAAATCTAACTCTACAGACAAGTCTAGAAAGCAAAATAACACTGGAACGGGACCATTTGCTTTGGAAATCTATGCCTGAGGTTGTGCAGGAAAGGCTTGCTTCTCAAGTGAGAGATCTTCAGTGAGATATCAGTGGTGCATCACAGGAAAGAAGCACCATGGGGGATTCGGCACACGCAGCTGCAGCGGAAGCTGTGCACTGCTTAAGCAGGGCTGGGTGAAGCACTGCCATCGGGGAGGGATGGGGAGCACACTTCTCATGCAAGAGCAGAGCCCTGGGCAGTGCTCCATACTTGGCGCTCTGAACGTTTAAAATTCTCCCGAAGGATGAACTCTCCAGAGGCCCTGAAAGCTATGCAGCCACAGAAGTAGTCTCAGCTACATCTTGTGACCAGTTCTGAGACTGGAAGCTGCTCAGCTGAGCCTTTTAGAGCTCTCTGCTAGAACAGACAGAATTGGTCAGCAAGTCTCAAACTTGCTCTGCTGGTGGAGGAATTTTTCCAGCTCTTATGCATCAGAAAAGTCACAGAGGTAAATAAAAATAAATACCAGCTCCATCTTCTCAGGTGTGTAATATATTATTGCTATATGCTACAAAGTCATTCCTACTGTGGATCTTCAGTTGCAGATCTCAAACTGCACTCTCAGCAGCACAAAGGGCACAGAACAGGCAGGGGGGGCATGGATATTCTGCCCAGAGCTCTCACACAGCTTCCTACTGCGAGCAGCTCAGGTGTGACCTGTGTGCTGAGGGCAGGACGGCGCTGGCAGCGGGCATGGAGGTGCAGGGGGAACGGCGTGTTTTGCTGTGTGAGGCAGTGAGCTGGTGCAGATAGGCTCCTGAGACCTGCATCACTCCATCCCCTTGGGCAGGGGGGCTCTTCCTACCTCTGAACTCGTGCCCTCTTCCCTCGCTTCCTGAAGCACGTATCCCCAGCGTGCCAGAATCTCGATGTGAAGACTGTAGCATCAGGAAGTTTGGTCAGCCCTGATGTGACAGACTTGGGAGGAGAGTGGGAGAGAAAATAGAACTTGACAAATAATGGGATTGCCACACATGTGGGTGTCTGGCCATAAAAGCAAGTCACTGCAGACCTTTACTGTACAGAATAAAGAGACTTGTTTGCAAACCTGAAGAATTAGCTGGACATACTTGTGTCTCTGCAGAGCTGTGAATGTGAAATGGCATCCATACAGTCCAAATTCCAAAGAGAAAGTTGTGCATTCTCTGCCCGCTGCTTGGCTGTGTAGCAACAGACCAGTCTTTGGGGTGATGTGTGCAGGGATGTTCAGTGGTGACACTGTGTCTTCGTCCAGAGGCAGTGAATGAATTGTGTAGATTTTTGCAGACACTGATGCCTCCGATAGCTCAGTCCATGTGAGAGTTAACGTTCAGAAGCAAGCAAGTTAATGACTTCTGCTGAGTGAGATGGGATGTCCTGGGCTGGAGCAATGGAAAGTTGTGCCATGAGTGGATCACTGCAGTGCACACGTCCAAATATTGATTAATTTCTTGCTGAATACTGAGGGTCTTTCTTCAAGACAGCTGACCTGGAGGCGCCGCAGGAGCAGAGCCAGGCGCTGTGGGCCTTCCACCAGCAGGGGTTAGCAGGACAGCCAGCCTACAGGGGTGTGGGAAGGACAGAAGGGTCTGTTTCAGGGATATGTCAAATATTCAAGCTGAGAACATGCTCAGAAATCCATTAGTAGTCTTGCCATTGCAGTGGTAGACGGCCCATTCTCAGCCTTAAATCTGCCACAGACTTTAATTTGTGGAAGTTACAACTGCCAATTTGCAACGCTTTATGCTAGGGTGGATGGCATTTAGTGGAAGGCTTTGTTAGTGAACTGAAAAGGAGAAGTATTTGTGGCCTGTAAAAGCAGCCAGGAGTTTTAATTTTGGCGTGTGAGAGACATCTGGGCTTTGCACTCACACAGAAAGTGTCTGAATCTGGGGAAGCAGAAGGTTTTTCTCTTTGAATTTTGGGTGGTCCTGCAGGAGCCAGGAGTTGGACTCAATGATCCTCGTGGGTTCCTTTCCACTCAGATATTCTGTGATTCTATGATTCTGAGGTTCAAATCCTCACCCGTGTGCTCACAACTGTCCCCTTTCAAGTACTCAGAGAAGAAGCAACTGCTTTACTTTCCTTTCTGAATAATAAACAGTGAGACAGTTCAAGATGGTTTGTAAGGATGGAGAGTATTGTTTCAGGTCCTCCCAAGCCCTATGGCAAATGCCCCTTGCAGAAGCAAAGGGAAACCCCCATATGCAGATAAGTAAGGATACCAAGGGATCTTTGAACTGCAGAACTGAACTGTAGCGTTCATTTCAGTGTGAGACATTGGCACAAACAGCAGCAACTGCTTTTCGGATTTGTGAAACTGAAATAATTAGTGGGCAGGAGGTAGGTCTGAATCTTCTCTCCCAGTGCCTCCTAAGTCAGCACTTGACAAGCCCTGTTTCTAATGAATCTAATTCAAACAAAATTTGGGATGCAATAAACTCAGCGAGGAGGAGCTGAGTCAGAGAGGTGACCAGTTTTGTACAATAAAAGGTGGGGAAAATAAATATCAGACTGGAATAACACCTACAGCTGGGCTAGGGAGATGTTTTGAAGGATAACTCCACAGGGACAGCCTTGCAACATGACCTAGTGATCTTTGACACACACATCACTTTGTTCCATTTTTCAATACATCTTATTTGGACACATGGCTTTCTACTCCACTTGGCAACTATTTGATTTATGAAGATTAACGTGTTCCTGGCCCGTGTGCTGGGAAGCCCTTCTGTGGGTTGTGTGAAAGATGTGCCTCGAGGGTGGTAGATCAGGGTTTACTAGCTGGTAAGGATAACACTTCCTAAAATGCACCTGAGCTGATTTTTTTAATTGACTATGTGTAAACAGAATTGCAACCTATTTATAAGCAAGCTAACTCAGAGTGACAGCATCACCCAAGCTGCACGACACATTTTGCCCCTTGCTCATCTGCTTATTAAAGAGATTTGCAGGCATTAAAAGTACACTGGAATTTCAGCATCTTACTGTCCTGAGGTCATACCTCTGCTTGCCAAGGTCTTTTTGCACTGGACAGACATCTCTTAACACTAAGAACTTTGTTATTTCTAATTGATTTTGAGATGTATGGAATGAAGGCTGACTTCAGGAACTACAGATGCCTTAAGGAGACAGCTGACTGTCTTGAGTATTTGTTTTGTGTGAATTAGTGCAGATACAATGATGAATTACCAGAACTGGCGGGGATGACTGCTGCCATGGCAAGAAGCAAACAGATGCCAAGTACCAGCTTTCATGTGGTTGGAGCTGCTGCTCTTCCTTTACAACACCTATGAAGCATTCTTGACAAAGCTTGCTAGAGCCAACCTTGATTCCTTCCAAAGCATAGTGTGTGATTGTAGGAATTAGTTCAAAGTCAAACCTAAAGAACATGTGCAGATGAGGTTGCAAACTCAGGCAGCATTCACTGAGCACTGGAAACTTTTCTTCACCTCTGCACATGCAGAGAGGATGCTGTCTGTAATAAAGAGGGGTGAGGCTGGAGGCCGTGGTCTGGATTCTAGTTCTAACTCTATCAGGGAACTACAGTTAATTCCATTGCAAAAAATTGGTTAACTCAATCTGAAGCACGGGCATAAATAAGGTAATTTGCATAAATAAGGTAATTTGCTATCTGCTGGGTAACTGCTCTTATTAAACTTTATCTAGCTGCAAGTTTGAAAAGTGCTTTGCACTTTTTCATCGGAAGGTCCTCGGGCTGGACTCGGATGCTGCTCCCTCCATCACCGAGCAGGGTTGGCAGAGCTGCCGGGCGCTGCAGAGCCCCTCGGGGCGGCCCTGGACGCTGTGTGCCGCTGTGTGCGCCAGGGCCGCTTCCCAACTGGCGGCGGTGACTAAGCAGCCCCGAGCAGCTGTCTCAAAGGTCCATTCTTCTCTGAGAGATTTACTGCGGCAAGCAGAGGCGCTGAGATGTGATAATTGCCTTCATTCCCGGACGAAGACCCTGAAGAACAAAAGCCAGTTGCCCGTGAATCCATGGTGTGATTCAAGCATTCACAGAGAGGGAGGAGTGGGAACTGCGCGCCTGTTGCTGTAGCAAAAGTGAATGGGCATTAATCATAAGGGCAGCTCGGCCCTGCGAGGCGGCTGCAGCGCTGCCCATGGCGCTGCCCGTGGCCCTGCAGCCCTCGCCTGCTCCGCGCTGGCCTGATCCGGCCCTGGGGCTGCTGCGGGGACCCCGGCGCTGAGGGGATGCCACGACGTGAAGCTGGAGGACGTCACTCCAGGGTTACGCCGACGGTGCCGCCGGGGCTCCTGTCTCTCGTGAGCCTGTCTCACTCCGCGCCGCGGTCATCCCTTTAGGGCCGATCTTCTTCACGCGGATCTCCTGAGCACGCTCCTGCTCGACGCTCACTGCTAGAAGGATCCCCGGTAATTCCCCACTGCCTCTTTTTTCCTGCCAGGGCCAGGGACCAGTTTTCCTGCATTAGCCTTATCGGGGACTTTCCCGGAACGGCGACTGCCTGGAAAGAGCTCCCTCCAGCATGCGGGTTGGGGCGCGGGGCGCGCCGGAGAGCCGGCTCCGTTGCGGGGGTCGGAGCCCGCTCCGCCCGGGGCTCCGCGTCGCCACCGCCATTCGGGCGCCGGTGCGCGTCACGGGTGAGGCCGGCGGCTGGGCGCTCTGCGGGGGGGACTGCGGGGTGCGGGCGGCGGGGTGCGGAGCGCGGTGTCCCCGCGGGGCAGAGCGGGGCCGCCCCCCGCTTCAGCAGGGCGGTGATGCCGAGCCCCGCTGCCCGCCCCGCTGCCGCCCCGTCCTCCTCGACGGCTGTGGCGAGCTGTCCCTCTCACCCGCCCCGCATCGCTACCAGCTCCCCGTATCCCGCTTATTTCACTGCCCCCGCTCCAAACTTCCCCGGTAGCACTGTCGGGTGGGGAGCTGTGCGCTCTGCTCGTAAGGGTTTTCAAGCTTTTTTGATGAAAAAGAATCGGTACAAGTTCACCAAAGATACCTAGGGATACCCTGCTTTGGCAGGGGGGTTGGACTCGATGATCTCTGGAGGTCCTTTCCAACCCCTACAATTCTGTGATTCTGTGGTTCTGATTCTGTAAAGTCGCTGCTGAACCATTTCAGAACGTCGTTAGAGTCAGGGCTTCAGAGCACATCTCCTTAGTCCCTTAGCAGCAAAGTGCTTTTACTGCAGTTTTACTGTACACACAGTGCAGCAAGAGTCTCACTGGGGTCAAAGAGATTTCTCGCAGCTCGCAGTGTCACTGCGGAGAGACAGCTGTAGGGCTTGTTTGCCCTGAAGGTCGCACTGCCAGTTCCCATGTTTGTCTCTTTACAAACCCTTATCTACGCCCTTGCTGGCTTTATGCGGCCTTGCACTCCAATTTCTGGAGCAGGATGCCCTGCACAGACAGGTGTTACACTATGGAGGATGGGGCTGCAGGTCAGCAGGAGCTGTGCCAGAGCTGTGTTCCCTCGGACTTTAAAAGAGATGTGAAAAGCTACCCGTGAGTTGGCGCTGCTTAACGATGTAATTATGATGGCTCTTTTATTTAGTTAATGCAGATAAAGAGGTTAACTTGCCCGTCTATTGATATCACACATCCATATATGTTTTATCATTAATTACTCTGTATCCTGGAAACAGATGTTAGACTGATACCTTCTGTTCTTCAAGGAGAACTGAGAACTGGTGGGACAACATCCAGGAAAGGTGCCTCAGAAAGCCCTTTTCTTGATTTGAATTCCAGACTTTCTGAGAATAACAGCCCTGCTCCACGGATTGTCTTTCTGTGGAATGCTCCTGCCTCTGCAGTGCACCTCCAGTAATATCTTGTTTGTTCTAGCAAGGGCTGAAAGCTTGCCAGTTGGTCAGCATGAGAGACTTGAGACCTGATTCTTGGTTCTTCAGCTTTCTGGTGAGTTTTACAATAATTTTAATAATGTGAATATTTGAGACAGTGTCAGTGCTTTATGGGAGTGTTACAGAACAGCCTTCCCAACAGGTTGGCAGTCTATCCAGGAGCCTCTTTGCCTCTGCAGCTCTTGCTGAGAATCAGACTTCTAAAGGTGAGTGTTCTCATCAGAACTGCTGTTTTTACAAGCAATATTCAGCACAGAGCAACAATGCATTAAAAGTGTTCCACTGCAGAAGTGAAAGTAAAAAAACTTATCTGAGCCTCTATTTTGTAGCTAAAGTTACATTCGTGCAGCCAACTGCGCTGCCTTCTGCCCATCACTGTGCATCCTGCAGGCTGGCTGTTGCTTCCTAAGGCACACGCTCTACTCTGTTTTTTTCCTTCAGATTTTGCTCCTGTTATGATAGAGACCTTGAGACACATGTATGAATACGTGCCCACTGCTTTGGACTGGTGGCATGCAGAGAGGTTCTGTGACCAGCGCTTTGCTCAGCTGCTTTTTGAGCCCCCAGACAGCGAGCAATCATCCTTCAGCAAACTGCTGCAGTCCCACCACATCAGAGGTTCTGTCTGGCTGAACGAAAGGGACGGGGTCCTGCACAAACCAAAATGGAGACGTGAGTATAAGTGGAAGATGAAGAAGAATCATAGGCAAAACTTGCTCATGCCAGCTGGAATTTCTCTTTCTAGGAAACCATATTGTGCCAGTCCTGGTGTTTGGAGTCAAAACAGACACAAAATATGTGAAGGTGCTCTCTGACTTCCCAGTGCTGCCTGCTGTCACAGCCTGTGCCCATCTCCAGTGGGACACCAGGACTCAGGAGATTGCTACTGTCTTTTCCTATGCTGTGCCAGCTTTTATTAACGAATTCCAGCTCCGTGGCTTTGTTGATGAGGAAGGCTTTGTTAGATTTGCTCTCATTGTCCATGGGCACCATTCCCCATACCTGCCTGTGTTCCGTGCGGATGGACAGTGGCATCACTTCTGTGTGACGTGGCAGCAGGAAAATGGGACCTGGGCCATCTATGCTGATGGTAAAAGGAGGGCATCTGCCAGCGGCCTGTGTACTGCAGGGTTGGCTGCCCCTCAGGCCATCTACGGCCAGGGCACTTTCATAATTGGGCAGGATCAAGATTCCCTCGGGGGCACCTTCAAGGCAAAAGAGTCCTTCAGTGGGAACATCACAGACTTGCATATCTGGCAGAAAGTCCTGAGCACGGAGCAGATTGAGAATGTTCGGTCGTGCTGGATGGTAGAACAAGAGCTTGTGTTTGGGTGGAGCTTGAATGCTCTGGAGATTGAAAGCACTGTTGAGGAAGTGACTGCACAGTTTCTTTGCCCAGGTAAGTCCTGCCTTCCTCTGCATGAGGTCAGCAAGGGATGGCCTGAGAAACAAATCCTGTCCTCAGTGAGGGAACTTTTGCAGTTTGTGGAAAAGACCATCTTCTTTGGGAAGGAAAGTGCAAGGAGGTTCAGAGCTGGGATGAGCAATTTCCAAATTGTCCTTAGAGCCATAACTCATGAAATCCTTGGTCATTGAAAACCCCTGCAGTCACCCTAGCAAAGATAGCTGCTCTGATGCCCCGAGCTAATGAAACTCATTCACCCTTCCATGAGAAATGCTTACTTGGCAGTGATGGTGTTTCTGGGGTTTGCATACCTGATGTTTCCATGGGCTGCTGGGGGAGGGGTCTGTCTGTCAACCAGATTGGTTTGGCAGTCCTGATAACATATGAGCTCAGGACCTGGCATTGCCACCTCCTCCAGTTTTTTCTGGATGTTAGAAGCACCTTGGGCCCACTCTCGGCACTGCTGCAGCAAAGCAGTGCAACTAGTTTCAGAGCAGTTCACAGCTTTTGTCTTCAACAGAGCTCACGGCTTGCTTACAGGAAGCAAGATCTGCTTGGGCCTGACGTGTCTTTGGGGAGTGGTGGGCCTTCTGTTTGTGTGTTTCTACAGGGCCTGTTGAAGAATGTCGAGTTTTTGAAGTTGGCAGCAGCGCATTCCGTCACACGTCTTGTTTGCAATCTTTGCCTTTTATCTGTCGCTACAGAAAGGGTACGGCATCTGTTATTTATTCGTTCATTGGTTCCACAGCATTCATTCCCGGGGGTCCAAGCTAGGCTCACAGTCAGCAGTGGGGAGGCCCAGTGTCTGCTCTGAAGAGACTACACGGAAAACGTGCCCTAGCAGTGACTTTGCTATGTCAGTATGTGGTCTGATGGATTATACTGTTACTCACCAGTGAAGTGGTCCTTATAGAGTTATGTGGCTTCTGGATACTATGCTGCAGGGTGCTTCATAATTCCAGCATCTCCAGACGTGGTGGGGGGAGTGGGGAGGAGACAAAGGCGTTGTGCTGTCTCTCCAGATGGGATCTTGTACTAGAAATAAAATGCAGCTGTGAGGTCTCCTTGTCCTGGCTGTCCTACGAGCTCAGCCAGCATCTGAGAGCATTCCCCAGCTTTTGAGCAGAGCATATGTCAGCCACACTGCTAGACAGAACAGCTATGGTTATGCTTTTGTTTTCTTCTCAGATGCATATTGGCAATTGAAAAAAGCTCAGCTGGAATCCAGCCATTTGCTTGTCAGCCATGTGAACACACTTGCAAAGAGGATGGTGGTGAGTCCTGCAGCAGCTGATGGCTTCAGGGCACTGTGAGCAGCAGGAGCTGTTGAGGTTGCTGATTTCTGCTGTTATTTGACACAACTTTGCTAAAAATTATGCCTGTGGCCTCTTCCAAGCTGCTGTTGGAGAATGCAACCAGCACAGCTGTAACTTGTGCTGTGATTAAGCAAACTGTGGCTTTGGGTTGGATGAGGTTGAGGGGGACAAAAGAGTTCAAAATGTCAGGGCAGAGCTCCTTGCCCTGAGGTGTGCCAGCTGGTGGTGTTAGGGTTAGGGCATGCAATGTGTTGCTCGTGGTCCCAGCACACTGCATAGCTGGCAGTTGGGCAGAGATCACAGCTCTGCACTGACCTAAGCTATGCTGATTTCCTTTCCACAGCAGATTCCTGAGAACATCTTTACAAGTAACGTCCGAGACATGAACCTCTCTGTCGCTCTCGGTACTCTTGATGTCCTGGCAACTGTTCTGAGGAAAGAAAAGACACCTGTGGCATCCTCTGACCTCCTCATGGTGCTTCAGTTACTAAAGGAAGTTGCTGACGTGGAAGTCCAGGAGAGAGAGGAGCTGGAGATGCTGGAGCAGTTGGGCCAATATTACATGGAAGTGACTGAGTTAATCCTGGAAGAGCAGAATATTGAAACGTGGTCATCCATCAGCCAGGTGATGTGCCAGCTGCGTGCCTCATCAGCTCATTTGCTCTGTGTGCAGGTCCTTGGCTTGCAGTATGACTGTGGGCTGAAGACTTCTTTGCACAGTCGCGTGTCCTTTATGGCCATACTCTGGAGCTCAAGTAACCGCAGTGAGGATGGGCACACAGCCTTTGTGCCAGCGCAGAGAAGGGTTCGCTCCAAAGGCCAGCTCGGCTCTTTCAAGCTTCTCCACTTTGACAGCCCAGATTTGCAGAATTGCACACAGTTTGTGGACTCTGGCGCTATGTAGATTCCTTGTTCCCACATCCTTCTGTCTCTGGCAGGGCACTTCCAGTTTGTTGTATTTTCCATAAGTGGCTGCCAAGAAGTTGTCTATCACCAGACCCCATACTGTTCAAATCACCATCAAACTTTATGTGAGGAATTTCCATCATCCCACCCCCGTTAGGATTTTCTTCACTGGCTTTTTCCCTTCTCACACGGGTCTTTTTTACAGCTCGCATGTATTTGTATGGCCCACATTCTCCACCTGTCTCTGGGAAAACTGTGACAGAGCTCAGCCAGGCCAGCGCTTCAGAACTGAGCCAGCATGGGGAGGGAGCCAGGAACCTCCAGAGATGAAAGGATGCTGGATAGTTTGTGTCCACAATTACTCACAGCTTCCTGATAGTGGCATAAAACCAGCCCTGGCTCAGCGTAGGTGGTGTAGGAGATGTATCTGCAAAAGGAGGAAGGACCTGATGTTGCTGGGAGGCCTTTGACTGTGCACAGCGGTGGCACCTGTGCTGCACTTGGGCCAGTCACCTTCCCGCCTCCAGTGGCAAAACCTTTTCAGGGTCATTTCGCAGTTTCACCGAAATTCAGGAGTCTGATCTAAAATGCAGTTTGTTTCTTTGCTTCCCAGAAGCTTCTTTATTTGTTTGCTTTCTGTTTAGTGGCTATTTATGAACACTGGCAAGTTTCCCTGCTTGCAAGTCTTTTCACCACTGCTAAAGGAACTGGGAATGTTTGCCTTTGAAGAGGACATACGTAGAAAAGCAAAGCAAAAGCGCTAAGCCCCAACATCTCTTCTTCTGACAAAGACTAAGCACTCGTGAAAACTATTGTGAGGTGTGAGAACTGTGAATTAGCAGTGCAGGTGCTGACTTCTGTTATTCTCTGCATGTTTCCAGGCTGTCGGAGGGCCTATGGCTGTTGTTGAGCTCTGTGACAGAGTGGTGTCACTTCTGGCCCCACTGCTGACTTCAGGGAGGACAAAGATCAGAATCCAGCATCAAAATATTGGTGAGTGGCACTGTGAGGTGCAGAGAACAGGGGAGCATCTCACGAGGACCTGGCTCAGGGTCCACCTGCTGCTGTGACTCTTGGCTGTGGTTATAATATCCTGACAGCTTTTTGCTGCACAGCAGCTCTGGACAAAGGCTGAACTCTGTTTCAGTGCCTGACTTTGCCTCTGCTACAGGGATAGAGGTCAGGAAGCTGGAGCTGAGCAGTCAGCAGCTGAGCAGTGAGACATACCTGATCCAGAGCCCTGAGGAGGACAGGCCTGACTTCATTGAAATCCCTGTTGAAGAGATTCAAAGACTGAAAGCCAAAGGTAGGCCACGAAGCCTGCTGTTTGCTGGTTCTTCCTGTGGCACTTCTGCAGCACATTCAGCAGGAAGGGTCTTTACTCTGCCCACAGGCTGTCTGGAGGAGCACATGGAGGAGACACACTCCATGAAAGGGTGAGGGGCAGTGGGGGAGGTTATGTGGGGCTTCTCCACAGGCACAGCTTGGAGGTGGGGGAGCACAAGACACACAGCATTGTGCATCCAGTCCTGGGGCAGCAGTGCTGAGACCTGGGCTGCCCTGTGTGCCTGCACCCATCCTACAGTGCTCTCTCTGCCCAGGTCTCCGCAGGGTCACAGTGAAGAACATGTGGTTTGGCTACAGCTCCCTGCAGCACTGCCTGCCCGGCCCAGGCAGCAGGGCTGCCTTTCAAGACGTGGCCGCCTCCGATGGAGGACAGAAGTGAGTGAAGCAGAAACCCCCTTGCACCAGTGGGGTGGGGGAGAATCCATTTTGAAGTCCGTTTCTTGAGTTTCTCAGCGCCTCTTTCTTTGGGCTGACATCCACCCTGCTCCATCCCATCCCAGTCACCTTCGCCCCTAGATTTCCGGGGAGGCAAATAGAAAGGGGCCCAGCAGTCAGGGCTCAGGGGAGGCAAAGATGCCTCTACGCGTCCCGGCCCGAGTTGTGCTGTGGCAGCACGTGCTACGTGCACCACAACGTCCCCTGCGTGCTTTTGGGAACGAGCTTCTCCGCTGGGTGAGTTAGGGACTGCGGGACTGCTGCGCTGACCGTCAGGAGCACAGCCGGCGTGCAGAGCCCCGCAGCCGGACGGAGCTCCTGACCGCCAGGGGGCGACGGCCGCCCGCGCATCCGCCGCTCGGCCCGGCGCTCCGCCACGGCGCTGCTCGCGGCCCCCGCGCGGCTGCTCCGAGCCTCGCTGCTGGAGCCCGGGGCTTTTTGTTCGCCGGCGGGTCGGAGGCACCGCGCGCCCTGTCTCGTATGAAGCACGGTCCTGCTTTCTGAGCACGCCCGGTGGCGCTCTCTGAGCAGCGTGCTTTCCCTCGCAGGTACCTGAGCACTGCGGTGGGCACTGCTGTCATTTCATCCACCGTGCTCAGCGATTACCAGGAGATAAGCACTTCTGTGCGCTACCATCTGCAGCACCGCACCCAGGTACATCCCCCACCTCAGCTAGGAGCACGGCACAGCCAAACCCCCAGGCAGTGCCATGAGCTTGCCCAAGACCTCCAGGACTCTTGGGCTCTGTGTGTCCCACACCCAGCTCTTACCTTGCCCTCCGTTTTCCCTGGGAGGTGATGTCTCACACTGACAGCCCTTGCTCTGCTACGCTGCAGCCTGGCAAATGGCTGCCACCAGTCTGCATCGCATGCGTGTGTGGCTGTGCAACCTCTTCTTTTCCATCTCTCTTGCAGGACCTGCCTGATAAGCTGGTGGGGCCCATCTGTGCCTTCTGGAACTTCAGCCTCAGGTGCCTTGCTCTTGTTCAGGTCACCAGATTTATAAGCTTTTATTTTCACTGCAAAAACAAACATAACAGCATAAATGTAAAGGTAAAAAGTAAGGATCTGTAATTCTCTCACATCTGCTATCTGCTAGAATAGAGTTCTCTCCTTTAGAAAAGTCACTCAAAAGCAAGTGACTTTTAATGAGGTACATACAACTAAAATGGTCAGCCTTGATTTGTTACCTACCAGAAAGGCTTGTAGGTACACAAGCATTCAGGACAATTTTCCTGTGCAAGCCTACTGAATAAGGCAAACCTGCTGAGACCAAACCACTAGAAGTGCCATCTGTTACCCTCTCCTTCCTCATTGCAACTCCACATGAAATTCCCTCAGTGCCTTGGCTTTCTGTTAAAGTTGCCAGTCATTTTAATATGTTTTCATTTTCTTTTGCCGCATGTTAGCCCAGATGCTGCTGGGATGTGGTCAACAGCTGGCTGCTCTGTGGTGACATCTCTCCCAGATTCCACTGTCTGTTTCTGCAACCACACCACAAACTTTGCTGTGCTGCTGCAAGTGTATGAGATAAAGGTGAGCAAGCAGCCTTTCTCAACTGACCTGGGGGGTGGGTGCAGGAATTGCAAGCAGCACGTTGTTAATTCACGGGGGTTTTGCCTTTTGTTGTTCCATGACTGGGGCAGAGGACCACCAAGGAGGAGCTCACACTACAAACCTTGACTTTTATCGGATGTGGAGTTTCCTTTTGTGCCCTGCTTGTTACCTTCATTTTATTCTTGGTGGTTGGGTAAGAAGAGTTATTACTTGTGGCCTTTGTATAGTTTTTGTTTGATATTTTGCCTCAGTACAAGTGCAGAAAGCACAGCTTGTCAGTGTCAAGTTCTGTTGATGGGCGGGGGAGAGCTGGGGAGCTGCAGTCGGTTGCTGGCAGCAGAGGGTAGGGAAAGGAGAGGCTGGCATTGCCTATGGAGGGGATGCAATACTGTGGTTTCCATGGAGATATTTACATGAGCTGTGCTCACACCTCAGTGCCCATGGAAAGGCATTTATCAGACAAACATTGTTTCCCATAAAAGCTGCTCCGGTAGAGCTAATTTTTATAAAATAAACAGTGCAAAGACTGTTTCTCACTCAGCAAGCACAGAGATCTGCCCTGTGTGAGTATAGCAGTGAATCCTCCACCTACTCCCTGCCTGTCCCTCAGAGCACTGGCCAAGGGCAGAGCTGAGTGCTTCCCAGCACCAAGTGCTTGTGCACCGTGGCAGTCCTTTGCCTCTTTGGACTGTCATCTTTGCAGTGAATAGTAGAAAGATCACACATTATCCAGGCAGGTCTGCACAGCCCAGCAAGCACCCTTCAGAACACTTCAAATCCCTTCACTTGCCTGCAGCTGAGGTCTTCATGTCTCCTCCCCCAGTGTCCCCAAGAATGAACGAACAACTGTACACAAGAACCTGATCTTTGCATTAGCTGCAGCAGAAGCTCTGCTCATGTTCAGTGAATTGGCCAAGACCAACCAGGTAAGCTCACTAAAACATACCCTCGCAGGACCAGTTTCCCTTGCAGGACCAGTCCTGCTGAGGTGTTATCATCGGCAGAGCTAACAGAAGTTTAATTCCTTCTATTAACATTTCATTAGCTACCTGTAGTTTGCATCTAGGAAAGAATTGTGACTCTGTGTTTGAAGTGTGCAATCTGTCAGGAAAGTTCACCTCTTGCTTCTTACCACAAAAGCCTTCAGGAAATACAAGCAGTTGTAGAACAGCAATGTAGGAGTTGCAGTTTTCTTCCTGGATGCACATTCTCAGAATTTTCCAGAGGACTTTTCTTCCTGAAGGAGCATGTGATTTCTCTCCAGGTGCTGTGTTTTCTGGTCACTGCCTTCCTTCATCTCTCATTCATGGCAGCCTTCTCGTGGATGCTGGTTGAGGGGCTTCTCCTGTGGAGTAAGGTGGTAGCAGTCAACATGAGTGAAGACAGGAGAATGAAGTTCTACTACGCGACAGGCTGGGGTATCTACAGACTCAGAAACATGCATCAATTATTTTCTATAGCAAACGTTTCAGAAAATAGGAGAAATTCCCCCAGAAGTGGTGCAGTCAGACCAATGCTTGGCTTGGCTCAATATGAGAGCCTGCTGTCACTGTTCCTCAGAGGCTTTCATACCCTAATGTATCAAATCACCACTCTCAAGATGTAAGCTAAAAAGCATTTCTGTTATTTCTCTAAAACCAAGGGTTCAATACAAAGAACAAGAGGAAGAAGCTCGTGGTAAATTCTTGTAGAGAATCGCTACTGTATTTGTTATTAAAATATAGTTATGTTCTTGATTAAGCAGTCTTCATTCTGAGTGATTCCTTTGGGTGCATAAAATTCATTGGAATAAACAGATTTATATTGAAGAGAAGCTTATTTAGGTCAGCGCACCTTGCAAAACACATACCTAGTTGCATACTGAAAAAGTAGTTACAGTATTTTGCATTGTTTTATGTTTTTGATCGTTCATTTTGTTAAAACAGCAGTCTGAGTAAATTGGTCAGGGCTCAGGATTTGTAATGCTTTACATCTAAAAAAAGTGATGCTGACAGCATATAAATCTGGTCTTGTAGAGCTGGGGCAGATTTCAGCTGTAGTAAATTCACATTGTAGTGGGGTTTAGGAGGCTGAGCTGGCTCATGCTGCAGCATGTCGGGTCATGGGGGTTCTGAAGCAATTTTCTAGAGCTCAGCTGATCTGCTCGGGTCATACTTGCTTTTTCTGGGTTCTAATTTATTTTATCCTTTTATTTATACGTATTTTTTAATTTGTGCAGGCCTTCCAGCCATTATCGTGGGTGTGACCCTTGCAACTTCCTTCAATAACTATGTGGCAGACAACCACTGCTGGCTGAATGTTCAGACCAATATCATCTGGGCCTTTGTTGGGCCTGTTCTCTTCATCCTGGCAGTAAGTGCCAAAGCCTTCCTGGCAGGTCTGATTCCTGCATCCTGGTTTGAGGAAAGCACTGCAGAGTCAGCAGTCCCAGCACTTCTGCAGCTAAATGCTTGCTCACTGGCTTTCCTGGTGGTTTTTGAGTTGGGAATTTTTGTTAAACTTCACACATAGCTCCACAAGTCTTTTTAATCAAAACAGATTTTTTTATATTAAAAAATAGTTAATAAAATTGTGTTGACTAGATTCTGTTTTGTCTGTTAGACTAGGAATGGTGATAAATGTGTAGGCTAAATGTGACTTCACCTTAAATAAAGATCTGCTCATCATATGGGAATATCATCCTTGAAGTAGTTATCAGTATCACAGCAGAACAACACGGCAGCAGGAAAAGGTGCAGCGCTGAAGGAGGCTAGAGCAGCCTCTTAACAAGACATTCCTTGGGAAAGGTTTTGAGATCAGTTTTTACAGACCTGATACTTGTGCTGATAACCCTATAAGGTATTTCATTTTTCTCAGGAGCGATAACACGTCTCTTCACATTCTGATAATTAGTTACTGACTTCCCAGAAAAGAGACTCACCGCACTGGAGTTCAGGTCACTGAAGCTTAATGGGTCTGCTGGCTCTTTTCTGACAGGTGAACACCTTTGTGCTTTTCCGGGTGGTGGTGGTGACTGTGTCCAGTGCTCGCAGGAGGGCAAAGATGCTGACACCCAACAGCAGCCTGGAGAACCAGATTGGAATACAAATATGGTAAGCAGATCACAGCGCTGGCTGAAGGAGTATAGAATGAAATGGAAATGCTGTTAAACCGAGGGTCTTTGTCTCACAGAATCACAGAATCACAGAATTGTAGGGGTTGGAAGGGACCTCCAGAGATCATCGAGTCCAACCCCCCTGCCAAAGCAGGTTCCCTACAGTAGGTCGCACAGGTAGGCGTCCAGGCAGGTCTTGAATGTCTCCAGAGAAGGAGACTCCACCACCTCCCTGGGCAGCCTGGCAGCCTGACACATGCAGTGTGTCTCACTGCATGTGATGACAGTCTGAGTTGAAGCTGTCTGGATAGAAAGGATTTTCTCCTCTAGAGTGGCTGAGCATCACTCAAAGGCAGTTCCTCTGCTGGACTCTTAACCACTGAGAACATTAAACCTCTGTGCTGCTGAGCAGCTTGCTGTCAGGTGTGCAGACATCCTGTAAAACAGTAACTACAGGGAGGTGAGGGAGCAGCCTCAAGTGTTTTCAGGAGCCAAGGGACATGAAGTGCCTGGTTTCCTGGAATTTCACAGAGATCCGAGTCAAAAAAGGGAGTCCTTTCCACAGAACTTTGTGGTTCAAAGTCATTACTTCCATAGCACTTGTACATGCTTACCAGAAGATGTACCCAGTATAGGGGCTTTGGGCTATTTAAAATAATAAAAAGCATTTTCTAAATGCTTGGGACTTGGTGGATTGAAAGGAGCCCCGGCGGCAATTACATGGGGAAGGAGAGGCAACATGGACTTCTGTAATCAGTTAATGTAGGGAGACCTCTAAAAACTGCTGCTTGAGTCACTACTTTATCATCTCTATGAATTTTTATTGTTGTTAGCTGGCGCCAGATACCCCTGCTAGACACGCATTGTTCCCCTCTATCATAAATAAATTTTCCCGAAATTACAGAGGCACAAAGATAGGGCAGTGCAGGAGGGCAGGGTGACATCCATGTGCTTGTAAAACAACTACAGAAGCCCTTCTTGTAGCAGCAACTCCAGGGAAATAGCTATTTTCTCATGGCTAATGACGTCAAAGAGCTCCCTTCTTATTAACTATCAATGATAAAAAAAGAGCAAGGCTGGCACATCGCAGGCTGGGAAGTGAAGTGTTTGGTTTTTCTCCTCTAATTTTGCTTGCAAAGGAATGTTTCATTGCTACCATCTTGGGTGCTGCTTGCTCAGCACCTCGTCAGAGACGCTTTTTGGGGGTACAGAGCCGTCTCCCGGGTAAAAACAAGGAGAGCTCTCTTCTAAACTGCAAAATACAGGGCAGAGTGCTCCAGAACCCACAGTGCTCCACAGCTTAGTATGGTGCCAGTGCAATGCTTCTGCTTTTAAACATGCCCAAGTAACTCTGAGCTTTACTTTCTGACAGGGCCACAGCCAAACCCATCTTGGTGCTGCTGCCTGTGCTGGGACTGACATGGGTGTGTGGGATCCTTGTCCACCTCAGCATCATTTGGGCCTACGTCTTCATCGTGCTTAACTCCCTCCAGGTGAGTCCTGAGCCACCTTCATCCTCACCTCACAGCCAAGCAGGTACCTGCTGTTTCTCATGCTGCAGTGCAATCCACCTGCATTACCAGCTGGGAAACTTTGTCAGGCTTGAAGTCCAGCCCAAGTTTCCCAAATTGTTGTGCTATTTTATCTGGAGAAACTTAAGCTCCTGCTCCCAAGACATGAAAGATATGCCCTGTGCAACTCATCCATCTGATGTCCCCTCTGCACCAGCCTCTGGAGTGTCCTACTGGTGCTACATCTTTCTAGCTCAAATCTTATTTCTTACGTTAGGGAACTTCATTTTTCTTCCAACTTTACTGGTTTCTTCAAAAGAAGAAAACTTTAACCAGTGTTTAAGTGATTAAAAAAGCAAAGTAAATTGTATTAGTTACAGCAGCAAGGAGTGCTTTGTTCTGCACTGAGGTGGAACTATTCCCATGACCTCAGGAGGCTGAGCCTCAGGGACACATGGTGACAAAATATCATAAGGGCTTGCTGAATTGCCACATGCAATTCAAAGCATCAACAACCTGGCTGACAAAGCATTCCAAACCTTGAAAGAAAGCAGCTGTAGATGGAGCTAGAGAAGCACTAAACACCACTGCTCCTGATATTTGCAGGAGAGATAGTTATCCCAAGGCAAAAGGGAGGCATCTTCACAGACAGGTAGTTCCTGGCAGCAAAGAATCTACACGGCCTCAGCCCAGCCCCAGGTACAAAGACTGGACCAGTCCAGATAACACCAGCGTTCACCCACAGTCAGTTCTGTGGCTTTGTACTAGATACTCACATGTCTATTTTTCAGAATCCCTTGCCCAGTTCTTGAAGGCAAATTTTACTCCAGGGGATCCAATTCAAGAGTAATTGGTTACTATACTCCAAGCCATTTAAATTTTGGTTGTAGAAGTCCTCCATCTGCCTCTTTGTTTTGGATCCTGCAACGGAAAGCACAGCAATGATAGCAGAGATAGCAAGCAGCAACATCCACCTTGGGTGAGATAGGAGAAGAGATGGTAGCTGGATAAAGATTTGTTTTCTTCCTTTGCTTTCTAAGTTACTGCTTCTTTTGTTTTTCTTCTTTCTCCTAATACTCAGTGTGAGTCTGGTTGTGTGGGCAAACAGTCAAGGGTTTGCCCATGAATATGCAGTGCTTGTTTGCCTTCTACTCCTTCTTTGCTAAGTTCAGGTCAGTTTGGAAATTACCCTAGAAAAGGAATTTTGATGCTGGTGGGCAACTGTGGAGTTGAGAAAAAGCTGGGATAAAAACGTCATATTTCAGCTTCTTTTCTGGCTGGCCTATTGAGGACAGCTTCTATAGATTGCCTTGGGATTTCCTCTAAGGCTGGTGTGCTTCTTTATGTGCTGGTGTTGTACTGGAAAGTTTTGCTGCTGTAGTTGTTTGTTTGACTGCTTTCTATTTAGCTGAGGAAAATGAAGACTGTTTTCAAGGTTACTCTGTGCATTGACACCACACCTGGCAGCTCCTCCTCCAGCCAGGCAGCATGAGAGCTCAGCCCAGCAAGAAGCAGCATCGTGAGGTGCTGCGCCCCAGGGGGCTGCAGTGCTGTGGCCAAAACCCGACCAAGATGAGCCAGCAGTCCCTGTCCTGCCCAGCTAACAAGGCAAGAAACCTGTAATTGGTCAATGCAGCCCCTCTGCTACCACCATGAGATCGGGGCTGGGGTCAGCCCAGGGCTCCTGTTTTGCCCAATTCTGCTGATACTGTGAGGGCTTCACACCTCTGCCACCATAGGAGAAACCAGCTGGAAAGCCTTGCAAGGCATTGGGCTGTGAAATCCGAGTGAGACAGATGCAGGAAAAAACTGTTTCTATGTGCTTCACTGACAGCTTACCCTTGCTTTACATCGCTGGGCACCTGCTGAGCACCAGCAGCAGAGCCAGCTGCCCAGAACTGAACCGGGCTGACAGAGTGGGGAAGGGACCCCGGTGCCACGAGCTGTCCTGATACGGGTGGGATGACTGGGGGTGCTCTGGTTGCTCCTGGGGTGCCCCCTCCAGCTCTGACCCTGCCCCGCAGCCTTGACCCCGGCAGCGCACAGTCAGAATGAGGTGCTGCCCTTCCTGCCACTGTGCCCTGCCTGTGGCACGGCCTCGGGCCGGCTGCCTTTATTCCTGAAGCTATTTCATGTATCTCCCACTCATCCAGCAGTTCCTGGGACAAATCTGGAGGACTGCACAGCACTGTGCTGAGCAGTTATTCCCCAGTGATGGCTGCTTGCTTCTTTGACCCCTCCCTGAGTGGAGCCGGAGCTGCTCGTGATGGCGGCCGCTGAGGAAGATGGCGGCTCTGCTTTGCTGGGGAGGAGGCGGTGTGGGCAGCAGCAGGGCAAGAGCAGCTCCTCTGGTGCAGCCCTGCGCCACAGCTCTGCTTCCGCCCGCCACTGCAGCTGGGCCTCCTCTTCTTCCTTGCTTTCCTCCCCGCTGACCTCAGCGCTCCCTCCCCCACTCCACTTTCCTACAGAATGATTATTTCAAGGAAGACCTGCCTTGGCAGCCTGGCCAGAAATCTGCTCTGGAGGAGTGACCAGCGTTGTTGTCTGAAGGACAGGTCGTGGCACGGCGCCAGGGTATTGCTACCATTACGCCTGCCAAGAGCTCGCAGATGAAGAGCGAGGCTCATTGAAGACAAGATGGATTACTTTTCTTGCTGCAGCTGATTTATCTAGCTGCGATAACAAACACCCTACAGATATAACATAAATCTGGTGGACCAGATAGGGCTGCCTTAAGGCCAAAATTGTTGGTCTGGAGCTGTAATTAGCCCCTGGCTGTGGCCTCCAGGTGGTGCTCGCTCCGGGCTGTGCCCAGAGTCCTTCCTGCTGTACAGCTTGTGTGAGACACGAGCTGTGGGTTAGAACAGAGCTTTGGGCTGTGGCACAGCATTTGGTTGCTTGCTGGTGCCCGGTGCTTTCATACAGGAGCACCAGTTTGGTGGGAGGGAGGGGGGCCAAGACCGTGCATCCCGAGCCATGGGGTGCCAGTCTGGGAAGGTTTTACCCAGGCTGCAGAAAGCCTCTGAATCAATACCCCCTAAACATGCATCAGAGGCTCCTGCTGGCACGCAGTGGTCTGTCACTACATGGGACAGAGGAATTGTCCACAGCATCACGCTGCGTTTTGTGGGAGGATGGTCCAGGTCCCCGTCCATGGGCTCAGCGGGAAGGGAGTGCTCCTTCCTGGACTTCAGTTTCCCTTGCAACAAATTCTTGGTGGTTTCTGTTTCTGAGATCTGAAGGAGGTGTTTCTGGAGGGATTTTGCATGCATCAGTGAAGAGGAGTGTGGGAGAGTGTTGGGTGAGGGGAGCAGCGGGGCCCAGCTGGAGATGCCGGCTCCCCCTAAATGACTCCAGAGAGGCACAAAGCAACTTCTGCCGAGTGCCTGAACTGCTGCTGAGAGGTGAGATAGAGGGAGAGGGAAAGGAAGAGGGACTGGAACAGAAACCTCCTCTCCTTTGGACTCTCTGTGAAGAAACTTTTCTCGGGCTTGACTTTAGGAATGCTCTTCTAGCCCAGCTTTTCCCTGGTTGTGCCCAATGTCTGCCTCTTCCCCTTAGCCTCATCCTCAACTGTTCTAATACGCATCAAACTCATTTCCTCCCATGGAAAGTAGCAGCAAAGCAGCTGTACATCTCTAACTTTCTGTGTTCTTTCCTTTTCAGGGCCTTTATATATTCCTGGTCTATGCAATCTATAACAGTGAGGTAAGAGATACCCCTGACTGAGGCTTTGTCACTCTTCAGAGTAGCAGTGAAGCAGTAGCTGGGATTGTAGTTGATGCAACAGAGGGCATAGCACAGACTGTGCTTCTGGGATAGCTATTGCTTTTTGTCTGTGTCTTGCTGGAGGATGTCTTGCTCTGCTTGAGTTGCTGTGTCCCTCTGTAATGTCCTTGCTCTTCTTCAGGTGCGGAATGCCATCCAGAGGATGAAGGACAAGAAAAAAGCACTCTCATTCACAGTAAGTCACAAAGAAGCCTTGCTGCCCCCCTTTGTTCATCCTTCACCCATCATAGGAGGGCCCTAGCTACGTATGTTTGGACTCCTTTAAGGGGATAATGTTGGAAAGAAGTCTTATTTTCCTTCCCACTTGTCCTGTGTAGGAAGAACAGAGGCTGGTTCCTTCCTTTGCAGTCTTGTTGGACAATGCAGACCCAAGATCATCGCCCCAGATTAGGAGACAGCCTTCTGCACCGGGGTGGGATGAGAGCTCATGTCCCAGGGGTAGCAGTGTAGATCAAACCAATCTTTAAAGTTGGATCTGGATCCAGTAAATACACGTTACAGTTTTCACTGACCTGAATTTCTTCCCTGTCACTGCAGAACTGCTCTCATCCCATCAACTACTTATCAAGTCCAAGAAACACCACCTCCTGGGAGACCGGGAAACCGAGTCCTGCAGCAGCGAGTGCCTCTTCAAACCCTGTGCAGAAAGATCCTCCAGTGAAGAACATCACCAACAGAGGTAAAGAGAGTTGTTGGCCCAGACTCTATCATGAGACCACAGTTTATCCCAAGGCTTGAATGTTGGTATGCATTCACTTGGCAGGGCGCTGAACCCATTTGTACATTGGGCCCGTGTGAGCACACAGGGTGAGCACAGCATGGGATGAAGGGTTCCCAGGGAAAGCAAGGGACTGTGAGCACGTGGGTCTCAGAGGGATCAGGGCTGTCCCTGTGGGCTGGCTGAGCATGAGCAAGGGGTTCTCATAACTGCATTATGCAGCATTGCCCTATTTTCAGGCAAGAATCCATGTTTGTGTCTAAAAATGGATTTTCTAGAGGAGAGTAGGTGAAGGTGGTGATGGGAAATAGCTTTTTGAGCTTTAGGGAAAAAAGGTGTTGCATGCTCCATCCAGTTTGTGGGTGCAAGAATATACTTGCAATTATGGCTGGCCCTTTGGTTCAGTGGATGATGTTCAGGGAATGCAAAGTTTATTGGTAAAGCATGAATATTTCTATTCCAATCTCCAAATTCACTGTGCTGCTTTGTCCCCTAGGCAACTTTGGAGGCAAAATTCCCATGGGGATTTCATCAATCATGGCACCAGAGAGACCGGTAGGTAATGCCTTCTGATATTCGTCCACCTTCAGCTACACGGAGAGCAGTGGGGAGGAAACCCCCAGAGCGGACGTTTTCAAGGAGAGCACTCCCCTCTGAGCTGTGGGGAACTGGACCTGCTGCTGCTTTGTTCCCCGCTGCACTCAGGGCTTGCAGCCCCTCTCCTGGAGAGGAGCGTGATGGAGGGGTGATCTATGGCAAGGGATACGAATGAACAGGAGCTAGTGAAATTGAGTTTGTAAAGCAGTGAGCAGAGGATGGTTCAGATCAAGGCAGGAGGCTTCCTCCAGGGACTGCAGATTTAACACAGCAGGGGTTTGCTGTCTGTGCAGCAGCCAGGTTGTATCCAACCAAGGAGGGCAGCCCAGTGTTCTGCAGCCATTTCACTTCCCTGGCAGACGCCTGATGCAGAGCTCAGCAAGGTATGGCCTAAAGTGGAAAACAATTTAAATTTGACTACTCTGATACCACTTCCATCTCCCACTATTGAAATGATCATCAGTCCTTGTGCACTTGACTTACAAGTGCTGTAATTTCCTCAGAATAAAATCCAACTACTTTCGTATAAGTCTCTCACTGAAGGATCTCTCTCTCCCTCTCTAATATTTATCCTTTGAAAACCTGTGTCACATAGACAGCTCTTATTTATCCAATAGATAATACTTCTATAGCTGGCATATCATTTTGAAGCCACTCAATAAAATCCATATTTTCATCTCCCGTGATTTATACTGCGGTTAATGCCATTCCTCCTTCATGCTAAACACCGACCAGAATTCGCAGGTGATGCTTTTCTCAACCAGCCAGGTGTTTGCTGTGTAAACTGGGAGCAGAGTTAAGCTCTCTGGCACAAAACGCGAGACGTGGGCTAAAGAGATTAGCCCAGAGGCCTGAGTTGTCTAATGCAAGGGGTATTAGGAGGCAGATTTCCTAAATGCCAAGGCCATGGCATTTCCTAGCAAGCAAAGACAGAAACTGCTTTCCTCTGTATGAGGGTCACCTAGGACTTTAGTGTGTCATTGCTGCTTAAACATTTCATTTTCAATGTATTTGTTTCCTTGCTAACAAAGGTGCGCTCAGCAGCGTGCAGCAGGCCAGGCTGGTGCCTGCATCTTGGGGGGCGAGGATGGGCACAGCACTGCGCCCCATGCCAACCTGTGCCCCTGTGGAGCCATGAGCCCCGCACTGCTGAGCGGCTCTGTTCAGCATCAGGCCCTGGCAGTGGGGTTGGCAGGGCACAGGGCCCTGCGTCGTGCCACCCCCGGCTAATGGGCACTGCTTGCTGCGTTATATAAGTCAGTGCTGTTTTCCTGCTCCCTGCCAAAGTGACTCATGTAACTCTCTGGAGGAGCTGTGAATTAAGAATGCCGCTGGCAGCTGCACAATAGTTTGGATGAAGAGAGGATGCTACTTAAAAACGTTTGAAAACACTTAAAACGACAAAACACCAAGCAAGTGAAGATACAAACACAGACAAGATGTTCTTTGTGTTTCAGCTTTTTAAAATGTTGTTTGGTGATATTTATTGTTGTGGGGCTGGGAGCAGGAATTTCACACCTTGGAGCATTAACCATCACTTGGGCACATGGAAGAAGTTTATGTGCGGACTTCTCCACGCACAAGGAAGTTCTCTCTGCTCTGCTCCTGGTTTTCACAATGCTTCTAGCAAGTGCCCAGGCTGCAGGTCACACCAGGGCTGGGGCTGAGCAGCGGAGCTGCCAAGAGGTGCAGTGAGTTGCAGGGAGCCCTGCAGAGCACCCATCTCTGTGGGGCTGGGTGCAGGCACTGCAGGAGCTCGCTTGCAAGAGAGGGCAGCTTGGTGCTGTGAGGAGCCTTGCTGGCCTTGGCAGGGAGGGCTGGGGGTTCCAGCTATGCAGCAGACTGACCCGTGCCTTCTGCTAACAAATGTTCTTCCCTCTTTCAGGCTGTAGAGCTGACAGCATTCAAATCCTCAGGTAACATTTCCTTCTTCATCTTCAATTTATTTTATGCCAATCCTCCTTTCTCTGATTGCATTGTGAAGCATGAACTGGAGGGTGGAGGGCGGGTTATTTTGCTCTGACTGTAGGAAGTGTTTTATTTCCATCATGCCTTGGTGGCTGCAGTCCTGGCAAAGTGCTGAGGCATGCCCTGCAGCAGGGGTGAGGAGCAGGGTGTGCACGGAGGCCCTGCAGAGCTTGGCCATAGCTGCTCATCTCCCAGCACCCATGTGGCTTTTTCCAGCATCTCTGCAGCCTTCCTGCTGCCTCCACCTGTCTGCAATTTGCTGCGCACCAGTGAAGCTGCAGCTCACAGACTGGAAGGCAGCAGCCATGCAACAGATGCGTGCAGGCACCAGGCAGCAGTGGGAAGGGTCCAGCACCCTGGGCTGCTTGGCTAGATTCAGGCTGCTTCCAGGGGTGGCTGCAGTTCTTTAATGCCACAGGGTATTGCAAAGCAACAGCTGCTGCAGGAATCATGGGCGGGTGTTAGGAGCAACTTGCTCCTGGAGAAGGGAAGCCAGGAAAGATGGGGTGTTCAGACAGGGATGGATTTATGAGCTTAAAAGCAGCCATTTAGCTTCTTCTGTTTCAGGTTGTAGAAAGGCCAATGTCACCATGAAGGTGGGTAGAACTGAAAACAGAAATCCCTTCTAAGCCCCAGACCTTTGCTGGGCTGCAGTGCTGGGGGGGCTGGCAGCAGCTCAGCTCCCTGCCCTGCTTTGGGCAGGTCCCCGACTCCTCTGCACACAGGTGCAGTGTATTTTGTTTTGTTTTATTTTTTATCTGTCACTGATGAGTACTGCAAGCACTCTCAATGCAGTCTCTCGATGGGGTCACTCAAGCAGACAGTGCAGGGAAGAAGCAGCAGGGATGGATTGATATTATTTTTTCTGCGTTGTTACATTTTCTTTTGTCAAGGGATGCAGTGCATTAGCAGGTTCTGATTTTGCTCCATATTAAGTGTCTAAGCAGGGCAAGCTTAGACTGTTTTCGAGAAGATGCCACCCAGAAGCCTTACAGCTTTCCTCCCCACAGTGGACACATGAACGAGGCAGACAGCAGTGTTTGGGAGTAAACGTGCTGCAGTCCCAGGCTCAGCACTGTGCACGCTGAGCACGTGCACTGGTGCATCTCAGCCTCACCTGCTCCTGCCTATTTTAATGAGCCACATGTGTAATTAAACTCCAGCTGTGTAAAGAGGTGGGCTGTTTAGCTTGTTTTTGCTTTCTCAGGTAAGCCCCCAGTGTATATTTAAAAAAACGCACAGCCCTGAGCACATGGAAGGGAGCCTCGCAGTGCCATGCCTCTGGGGTTAGGAGAACTGGCAGGGCCCATGCACAGGCTGGCCAGTCCTGGGGCCTGGCTTGGTGCCTCCCCTCTCCCTGGGTCACCAACCACACAACTGCAGGGGAAGCAACAGCTGGAGTGGGCCCACGTGCACACAGCTCCCTGCGAGCCTGGAGAGCAGCTCTGCTCGCACCTGGGGCCACGGCTTGGGCTGTGCTTCAGCCTGAGGGTGACGGAGAAGATCTCCTTGAACCAGAAGAGCCCTCCTCTCACACTTGTGTGCATGTAAGGCAGCGAGCACGGCGCTGTGCTGCTCTGCAACGAGGCGCAGGACTCAAAGATAAGTGCTTCCAGCCATTAAACATATGAAGTACAAGGCAGCAGTGTCCAGCTGCAGTAATGCTGGGATGACCCCAGGGCAGGGCAGCATTGCACATGGTCGTCTCAGCTTGTTTGGCAGCACAAAATGCTGTGTAGCTCTTGGGGAAAACAGCTGCCGGGGAAGCAAGCCGTAGTCCTCTGTGTTTGATGGTGATTGAGAGACAAATCATCTGAATACTCTCTTCTGTTTTCTCCCCAAATAGTTTAATGCGAGAGATGTACTTTGCCCCAAATGTGTTTATTTGAAAACTTCCAGCCAGCTCTAATGCAGATTGTCATGGTGCCAGCAGCAGGCCTGCAGGAGGTTATGCAAAGATGCAGGAGGATACTGCCTGCCCCTGCCTGAACCAGGAGATCTCGTGGGCTGGAGGGAGGAAGCTGGGGGCTGGCAGGACCTGCTTGCAGCTGCCCAGCAGAGCCTGGGGTGGCATCCATCTGCCTCACCCCTTTGCAGTAATTGAGTGCAGCCATGCTCTTGCTGCCCATGCAGGGGTCACCCGTGGGGTTCATGGTGCAAGACAGAAGGGCTCAGGGCACTTTGCTGTGTGTGAGGGTGAAGGCAGATTGAGCCCAGGTAAAGGCCCAGCCAGGTTCAGGAGCACACAGCATGCTGTTCAGCAGGGTGGCTGCGGCACAGGCAGGCTGGGGCTGAGTGCTGCCCCCACAGCCCTCCCTCTCTCTCACCCCCAATATTCGGTCTCCCCTTCCAAGGACTCAATTCACTCGGAGGGGCCGCGTGCTTTTCGCAGTAATGAGCTCCAGCCCAGCTGTACAAAGATGTGCGTTGCATGGAGCACTCTGCCCAGATTCATTACACCCATTATGTAAGAAGGGGATGGCTGGGGGGATTCACATGTTTGCACAAACAATAAGTGCTGTCTTCCTTGTCTTGGTGAACAAGAGCTCCAAGAGGCCTCCACATCCTCCATCTCTTCAAGTGATGGCTTCTTTGTTTCCCCACGATAATTTCATTATTCGGTTTGAATACATTTATATGTTGCTAAGCCACACATAGCAACATGGATCTTGTTTCCACGGGCCAGCCTTTCTGTGATCAATATTGAGTATTTCTGCAACTCTCTCAATACTGCCTTCAGTAGGATTTCTTTTAAAATAATGGGGAAATGGTGGATCTCAGGGATCTGCAGCCAGCCAGGCACTGAGCGTGCCATGGGTGCTGGGGAAATGCCAACCCACTGGGCTGCCCTGTCCCTCCCTGTCCTGGGTGCTGCTGTCCCTCCCAGCTGGGCAGAGAGGGCCCTGTACCTTGATGGGGGAAGCGCAGCCCAGGCAGAATCAGTGCTCTCTTCCACAATACCATTGGTATTTACATTAAATCTTGCTGAAACCTTTATTCGGTGCATTCAGAGCTGACGGTGCCCTGTGCAGTGTGTCTGGTGTATGTCACTGCTGAGCAGCTGAAGAAGTCTTCCTGCTCTCTGCCTGTGCCCCAGGACCCCAGCAGGGCAGTGGGGAGCCACCCTGCCCTTCTCACAGCCAGTGCGGCTCAGTCCATCTCTCTTTTGCTTTAGGTTTCTGAGAGGAGGTTTCTGAGTGCCATGAAACTGGTGGTTCTTCAAACAGCCAGGAGGATGGTGGGCAGAGGAGCTGCTTCCCATGGAGGGCTGCTAACTGTGCTTCTTCTGAGCATCATGAAAGCCACGGCAGGACAGGGGCTGCAGGGGGTTCTCACAGGGCCATTGGGCTCCGTGTGCTGCTGAAGGCACTCCACACATCCCCAGCACCACATTGCTGCCAGCGCTGGTTGTGCCACTACCAGAGCTGGTTTCACTTGGAGGATGTGGTGTGGGACACACTGTGCCCAGGGCTGTGCCCACACAGGGGGAGAGCATCGCTCTGCAGGGCAGGATTGGTGCTGGGCTGCATGGGAAGCATAGGCATCAGGGAAGACGGCGGCTCGCTTCAATTCTTTTCTAAACCAGCTGACTTTAATAACTTCTTTGGCTGTGTTTTGGACAAAAAAATCTCCCTTCTCCTCCTGGTTTCCCATCTGGCTGGTTGCTCCCCCCTCCAGCTGGCGTTATGTACTCCCTCCATTCTGTGCCTTGGACTGCTTCTCCTGTTACTTTATAGTGTGTAGAGCGCATGAAACGTGGTTTTTTTTGCTGGTTATGATGACAGTAAATGCTGATTTTTAAAGGCAGCCTTCTCTCCCTGTAATTTGTCCCTGGGAACAGTTCCGTGGGCACGTGCGATAGCTTCACAGGTTGGAAGTGGTGCAGGGCTGCAATGCGAGGGATCGGGGCTCTGTGATCCCATGGGCTGGCTGTCCCATCACGCCGTGTTCCTTCCTTGGTCTCAGCACAGCTTGTGCCGGATGGCATTTATTTATTGATGGAAACCGCAACCCTCAAAACATCTCTGTACTGGCCAAAAACCACAATCTGGGTGCAGAAACACCACTTCTGGTGTCAGCATTTCCAGCTGTCGGGGGCAGGGGAGTCCCTGCTCAGGGCTCTGCCAGTGGCACTGCCTTCACAGCCATTGCTTGATGCTCTGCTGAGGTTTTGCTCCCTCCCTCAGCACATGGCATTGCCCATTGCCTCCTAAATGCTATAATTCTCAAGCTTATTTGCAAAACATACTCAGAGTTGCTATGGCAATTACAGCAGCACTTGGAATCAGGTCCTGAGTCACTGATGCCCTCCTATTGAGCCACAGCAGTGGTCCCCTCCTGCTGGGGTCCCATGGGATGGGGGCTGGGGGGCTGAGCAGAGCCCTGGGGTGGGGAGGAGCAGCGGCACCAGAAGGGAGTGTCAGAAATACAATCAAAAAAGAGAACGTCTGCCTTCTTAAATGAACTGCAAAATTTATTACAGTGGTTTACTCCTGACATGGAAGTTAATAACCTCCTGTCTGGGAAGGAAGGTGGGGAGCAAGGGGGAGAGGGATGGGAGAGAGGAAAGGATGTGTGAGAGAGAGAGAGACACTTAAGGACACTTTTCATTTTCTGAAAATAAAATCTTTTACCTCCAAAACAATTTTCTCCAGTTCTTTAAGTTCACAGAAAGAAGAAGGTGAAACTGAACCACAGGAGGAAAATGCACAAACGTTGAAAAGCAAAAACAAACATGCTCTTCTGTATCTAACAAGCTGGGGTTGGCAGTTGGCAGTGCGAGAGCTCCTCAAGCCCCAGCTCTGCGTGGAGCTGCAGTGTGTGTGTCCCCTGCAACTGGCACAGCGGAGAAAAAACCTGAACCAAATCCATTGGTGGAGCTGGCAGGGCCATGCGCTGGGCACCAGTGAGGAGCAGCGCGGGGCAGGAGGAGGCCGCGATGGAGCCTCTGTGCTGCCCTGCTGAGCCCCAGCCCAGTGCAGGAGGAGAACCGGCATCTGTGCCTGACTTTGTGCTCTGCTGTCACCTGGGGACAAGGCAGCACTGGCCCTCCTGCTTCCTCCTTGCCCAAGTGTCAGGGGTGTTGCTAGGGCCCGCAGCTGCAGTCCTGGGCACGTGCTGGCACGTGCTGCTGCAACTGTCCCAGTGCCCACAGCATGAGGCCAGGCCCTGAGCGTCCCTCCTGCCCTGCTGCCACCAGCATCACCTGCAGACGGTCAGGGGGTGGTGCCCATCCCTGTCCCTGTCCTGCCCTTCGGCTGCTCCCCAGCAGCACACAGGCACAGCTGGTGGCTGGAGTGAGCTCCAGGAATCTGCCCAGGCTTTGGGTGCCTGGCCGTGCCTCTGTCCCTGCACCTTCTCTTGCCCTGCTGCAGGGCAGCTGAAGTGTCCCAGGGATGAGTTCCTGTCCTCAGCACTGTCTCTTGGAGCCTCTACACAAAACCTTGCCATCCTGGATGTGAGCTGAGCCCAGACATGGGTGGGATTTGGGCACTGCAGGTGCCAAGGGCTGTAAAACCGCAGTTCTTGCCGTGGCACTGGCAAGCGCTAAGAAAACAGAGCCAGCTGAGGGTCAGCAGTGCCCTGCTTTGTGCTGGGCAGGCAGTGACTTCCCGTCAGACAGGAGCAGATCTCTTAGCCCCAGGGCTCAGCTTTGCTGCTGCAGAAATCCCCTGCCGCTGTACTGGTGCCAGAGCAAAGAGAAACCCCACATGCTGGGAGGATTTCAGCTCACTTCTTCCCATGCCCTCTACACCAGAGGGGGCATGCTGGGCAATGGAGGGCAGCGGCGGAGAGACAGAGTGCAGGGATGACAGGAGAGGAGCAGAAATGGGAGCAAAGCTGGGACAGGCTTTCCCCCTGCTCACGTTGCAGACCCAGGTCAGGCAGTGGGTCGGGCACTGACTGTGCAGGGTCTGCAGGGCCGGCAGGGCAGGCTGGCTGTTGAGCACACGTCCCTGCGACCACTAACTGTCCTTACCACGTTTTAAAATAAATCGCCGGGGACCTTCCACTGGCACAGGTTAAATAGCATCACTGAGAGGCAAGGGGTGGAGAGGAGGTCCCAGGTGCATGCCCTGCCCCACTGCTGCATGGGGCCCTGCAGAGTCCATGTAGGAACTGCACTCAAGTCCGCTTGGCATGCAGCATCTCGATGAGGAGGTTGTTGCAGGGCACCTCTCCGCTCAGGTGCTTGTGGTACAGGTACTCCTCTGCCTGCATGCTCAGCGCCCGGACCTCGGTCAGCCGCAGCAGCAACTGCCGGAACTTGTCTGTGCAGTGCGGGTAGTGGCACACCGTGTACTCCAGCAGTGCTGCATTGGCCTTCTCCTGAGCATCCTTAGCCAGCGTGTGGTTCTCCAGGTACTTCACATCTACAAGAGAGCGAGATGGGGGGAGTGAAGTGGAGCCAGGCACAGGCACTGCCTGCACAGTGCTGGGTGCACCAGGAGGGTCTGTCCCCACTGTCCTTTCCCCGGTGCCGCAGCTTGGGTGCTCAGTTTGCTGATCGCCGTGCTGCCAGCTCCCTGTGTGTCCACACTCAGGACTGAGTTTGCAGCTTGAGCGCTGCCTGGCTGTGTGGAGCCCTCAGATCCAGGCAGCAAAGCGGTGGGGTTCTGCAGTTTATCTGGGGCTTTGGAGCCCAACAGGCATGGCCACGCCAAGGGCTGAGCGGCTCCTGGGAGGGCAATGTGCGGTGCTGGTGGTGGAGGCGCCTGGGACCCGGGGGCTCAGCCTCCGTGGTCAGGGTTTGCTGGACACCACACGGTGTGGGCTGCAGGCCTGCGGGGTGTGCCTGGCACTTATCAGATCACCCTTCCCTTTTAACTCCTGTGGCACATTTGCTCCTATTGTGGCCGCCTCCCTTCTACCCGGGGTTGTTGTTATGAAATCTCTTTATCTGCATAAGGTTATTGTGCATGTCATTAAAAAAAAGAAGTTATATTGATAAATGTCAAATCTATCCCCTGAGTTGGCTCAACAATAGCTAGTTCTACTCGATGAACTCACCTGGTTCTCTGAAAGACCCTATTCACTGTTTAATTGAATATTTGAATAATCTTTTCATTCCTGCAAGGAATAAAGAATGTTGTCCAAATAACATTGACTCACTTCATTTAGCGACACTGCAGCAGTTGCAAAGACTGTCCTGTGACAAAGCCTCCCATCACACATACAGATATGCCTGGGATTATTTCTATGCCCTCAAGTGTTCTTCCTATTCACAGCTCCTTTTGTTTGGGAGAAGCTGCTGATAAATTGCAAACGCTTAAGGGAATGTGGGCTATAAAAGCCTCTCTTCCTCCCCTCCCCAAGAGTAGCTGCTTCATGAATGTAAGTCATGAAATCGAATGATAGGTCAATCCATTAAGGCTCTATTAAGCCCTTCTGTAGAACAAAGCTAACCTGTGCCGTCCTCATAAATATTGCTATTTTGAGAAGCCCTAATTTTAATTAAATCTCTTTACCTGCTCAGGAGAGAAATCTATTTAGAACTCAAATGGCAGCTCTTGTGAGTGGGGCTTGGCTTTGATTGTGCTGTGGCAGAGTGGTAAATGTGGAAATTCTCTTGTTAAAGGCAATTACATCCTGAACATAATACACAATCCCATCCTCTACAGCTGAGCCTGAGAAGGGCAAATTACTCCAAGTGAGCTCTGCAATATGGAGAGAAAAAGTTGAATTTGGGGCAAAATAATGTCTGGGAAAACACTGCTGTTTTATTCCATGCCCTCCCTGAAAGCTGCTGCTCTGGGGATGAGGAATCCCAGGCTGAGAGCAGTGCTGCAACCACCAGTGCCTGGAAGGATGATGCCGTGCTTGCTGCCATCTGCGGGAGGGATGGGGACAGGGATGGGTTCAGGGATGGGGATGGGGCAGCCTTGGAGGTCGCGCTACTGCAGAACCCATGGGGCAGCAGTGGGGCATGGCCCCCTCTCCAGCTCCCTCATTTCCCAGCACTGTTTGTGCCACACCTTATCACTGTTGAAATAGCGAGTCGCCATATCTGGTTGCTCTGGATTTCAAAACAGCTCCAGAGAAAAAAAGAATGCCTTGGGAGGAGGAGATGCTGCAGCTGCAGGAGGGGACAGCTGCATGGCTCCCGGCTCCCTGGGACCTGCTGCTGCCAGGGATGTCCTCAGCAAACTCTACTCCGAGATTGGGATGGGACAGAGACGCCCATCTCTCCCCAGCACCCAGGTGCTGCATACTCTCTCTGGGCACAATTAGCAACAGCGGTGGCAGAGGTGTGAGGTGGCAGCAGGGCAGACAGCTGAGCGCCTGGCAGCTCTGTGCCGGGAGGTCAGAGCCCCTGCTGGGACGGCACCAAACAGGCGGCGGTGGCAGTGGTCACGAAGGCCACGATGGGGCCACGCGTCGCATCCCTGCACAGCAGCAGTGGGCAGAGGGTGCAGCCCCGGGGCGGCAGGGCTGGGCAGGGTGGGCTCTCAGCTGCGGCTCCGCGTGTTTTGTCTGGGTGAGGAGCGGCCGTGTGAACGCGCCGCCTCGGCCGACCGCAGGCTCCGGGCAGAGCCTAATCAGAAGCAGCGTGCTCCTGGTGCTGCTGCTGACGCACATCCCGGGAGATAGGGCTGTCCCTGCGGCTGCCCCTGCCAACACGGCGCTTTGCAGGGCACTATCAGCTGCTGCCTTCTCTGCAGAAGCAGGAGAGTGATCAAAACAGGCTCTGCTCACGGGACTGGGGATGCAGTGTCCTCCACAGCCACAATGGAGCAGGAACAGCCCTCAAAGCTCCAGATTCACAGGGCAGGGCAGCGGTGAGGCCTCAGCCCTTGTTCTCAATGCCACACCAAAGCCTCTTTATCCCCTCTGCCCATCCGCAAACACAGGCACTGCCCTCACTGCCCACTGCCCCATCCACGGTCCTCACTCACCGAGGCTGAAGAGGATCAGGAATTTGAGGCAGACGAACTCCTGACGGTCCACCTGAAGTGAATGCAGGTGCAGGACCAGCTCCTGTGCCCGCAGCACCAGGGAGTGCAGGATGGAGCCCGCCTGCGCCGCCACTGCCGACAGATCCACCTGCAGGAGGAACAGCATCAAGCACAGGGCCCCACTCCCACTCCACCATGTGCCCACCACAAACTGGAGGGAGGAGCGAGCTCAGAAGGGAGACAGCAGCAGTCCCCAGCTCCACAGTGCAGTGCAGCCCTGCACTCACCTCCTGCCCAGTGACCAGCAGCACACTGTGCTCTTTGCCATGCTGCAGCTGCCGGTACACATGGTCGAACACCAGCAGCTCGCTCCAGCAGTTCTGCAGCAGCTTCATCTGGTCTCCCACCTGTAAGAGAGCAGAGTCACATTGCTGGCACCGGCACTCAGACGTGGTGCTGGGCCCTGGCTGTACTGCAGTGCATCCCACAGGGCCGGGAGTGCTGCGCTCAGTGTGGCACAGTGTGGGTGCAATAACAGAGAGGAAGCAGTGTCAGAAATCTGTGTCCACCGCCCAAGCACAGCAGTGAATCCGGTCATCAATGGGTGCAACAGGAGGCCACCTGCCAGCAGGGCGAGCAGTGGCACTGCTTTGGCACTGTACCAAAGCCCACGTGGGATACCTGAGGCCCAACAAACTTCTGCTCAAGGGGAGTCAGAGCCATGGGGCCACCCCTCGCAGGACCACAGGTTTGTACACAGGGCCACAGGTGGAGAGGGCTCACAGCAGGAGCCCACGGTGCACTGCTGCCTTCCCAGGAGCCCCCTCCCTCCTCTGCCCAGCTAAAGAATTACTTTTCACAAATCTGTCCCCACCGATGGAAGCCCTGTGCACACTGCACCCACAAAATACTTCCCAGTCCCTCACCCGCACACATCTATGTCCCACTGACACTGGCTGCCCCTTATCAGTGCTGCCTTGCCTCCACACAGCAGGAACCTCACAGAGCCACGCACAACATCTTTAACAAAACGGCCATTGGCCGCTTCCCTGCAGCCTGACGGGGCTGCACAAAGGCTCTGTGTCTGCAGGCTGCTCTGGGCTGCTTCCAGATTGAAGGAACAGAGCGTCCGTTCTCCCAGGGCAGGTCTGGGGGAGGCGTGGGCAGCACTCAAACCCCAGCACCCCCACAGCATGCCTGGCTGCCCACACCTTCACACACCCCCACACACAGCCATGTGCTGGTTGGGCATGCAGAGCTATACGTGTGCACAGCTGTGCGTGCAGCTGTAAGAAATGTGCACGGCTCTAAGTGTATGCAGTTACGTGTACACAACCAGGTTTGCAAAGAAATGCTAAGACATTTAACTCGAGAGGCAAAGTGTCCAAACTTCCCAGAGTCTCCCTGGAGAGTGGGGCTGGAGGCAGTGCCAGTGGTGGATGGCGGATGAGCCAGCCATACGTTTGGGAGCATGTGGCACAAGGCAGAGCTGTACCCAACCCAGGCCTGATGGTGCTGCAGGACATGAGTGGTGCCAAAGCCATCGTTCCCACAGATGAAGATGGGGTGACTGCAATTACCTCCCCCCAGCACCACCCGGAGAGCTCTGCAGTGCCATTTGCTCTTTGCTGTTGATGGAAGGAAGATAGATGCGGTATCATAGAGCTGGATAATGCCATCGTTTGGCTGAAGAGGCTGCAATAAACCAGTGCCGGGAGATTGCAAAAGGAATAGGAATGAGATGAGAAAGAGCTTTATGGATCCCATGCCAGCACCCCCAGGGGCCACTGAGATGTATTTTGGGGCCTTTGGGGGTGAACATGGCAGCAAGGTGCAGCAGGACGCAGTAGGGCCGCCTGGAAGCAGTGCTGAACAGAGCACAGCCGGATGGAGGGTTCTGCCCAGCTGCTGCACGAAGAACTGGGGAAAAGCTCATCCTGCATCAAAACAAGTGGGAGATCCACATCCTGGCTGACCCTTGTCCTGAGGCGGTGCAGCGGCGCAGGGATCTGAGCTCCCAGCACAGCCCCCCTCCCACCCCACCGCTTGCGGCTGCACTGAGCCCCATGCTCAGTCTCACAGTGTTGTTTTCTAACCTCCTTCCTGTGCCTCATTCCTCGTTGGGATGATCTCCAGAAGGGACAGACTGAGGGTTTTGTGCTAAAAATGGCTTAAAAAAAAAATCTTTTCCAAAAGGAAACATTTAAACAATCTTGAGATCTTCGTTCTTTCCTTGAACAATTGCTAACTGCCTTCTCCCCACCTCTGCGGGCAGTTCCAGCACATCTCCATCACACCACCAGCCCCCCCTCCATCTCGCACTGCCCAGCCTGAGCCAACACCCCACCCACAAGGGGCAGACAAGGCACCCCCCCGCCATGGCTCCATACCCTGCAGTGCTCATGGCTGAGCAGGGGCTCGTAATGTGTGGCCATCCAGAGGCGGTTGGTCCGCTGGTGCAGCGGCACACTCCCTGCTCGCCTGCAAAAGTTAAGCAAAGGATCGTCCTCTTTTAACGTCAAGGCTTTTCAGCAGAGTGCTGCATGGAGGACCTGATGCAAGCTGTCTTTAAGCGGTGACCTTTATTTTTTGAAGAAGGCATTCAACCCATGCACAAAACACGGCAGTGAAGGGCTCCTCGCACGGCGTGAGCGCTCACACAGCTCCACCACTGCAGAGAAGGCCTTTCTGAGATGGCAGTCTGTGATCAATGGAAAATTCCATTGCTCTGCAATAAGGGGCTGCCAGGGGCAGGCGGTGCCCCCAGGGCTCCGTGTGGTGCTGTTCCTGCAGGTGCTCCCCGACCCACAGCACAGGCAGCTCCCGGGTGTGAACACGAGCTGCCAGCACCACTGCTGGGAGTGTGAAAGTGGATTAACCATCCACCAAACACTGCAATTAAAACCCACACAAACACAAGGTGTGACGGCCAGATGCAGGAATCACTCCCACTGCCCTGACACCACCACAATGAGCAGCGCAAAGCAGAATCCACTGAGCACAGTGCAGGGTCATCTCCCTGCAGGCAGAGCTGTGCTCAGCCCCAGGCTGCTGCCCCTTCCCTGCATCACTGTGGGAGCACACGGCTGAGGGAAGCGGTCACATTTACCCCAGTGCATGGGATGCTGAACATTGCTGCTGCGTCCACCGCCAGAAGGAGATTTTAAATCTGCCAAAAACGCACTGGCTGTTGGCCAGGAGATGGGGTCAACATGACCCATGTGTGCTAGAGACAGAGGAGCAGCCGAATGCATATGGGACCAGCGGGAGCTCCCAGATCATTCCCAAGGAGCGAGGGAAACTGGTCCCAGGGACAGGGACCAGCCACTGTGCCCCTCACCACATGCCCATCGCCACGTGCCCTTCACCACGTGCCCATTGCTATGAGCCTATGTGCCCACACTCTGGGCGTTGGGTGGCCTCTGACTGGAGCCACAGCAGTTTGTTGCACATTCCTGGCTGCTCATCCAAACCCAAAGGTCATCACACGATGTGTACATGACATTTATATGTGCACGGAGCACTATCACCTATCTAAACAGTACCACGCCAATATTGGTATATAAAATGAACCTCGGGCAGACACAACGTGTGTGTACGAGTGTGTGCGTGCACATCTCTCTCTCCTCAGATATATATAAAAAAATTACATCTGAAAGGACAAAGTTGCCTGAGACTCACAACCCTACAAAATATATTTCACCCCCAGCCCATATTTTTCTTCCTGAAGAGCCGCTGCAAATCTTCCCTCAGCCCTGACACATCTCATCTAGACTCAGTTAAAGTTCGTATTTATGGGCGTCAGCGCTGACCTCTTCCACCTCCGCCCGCGTGGCCTCGCGCCGCGGCTCTGTGGCCGGCCCTCGATAAACAGAGGGCCCCCAAATCCCCCTCTGCCGCGCGGCATTATTAGTCTTGCCTCCGAAGGCCAGCGCAGTCCGTAATTCTCCGCCTGGTGACACAAGATGAACGCGGCGACATCAGTCTCGCGGCGGATTGGCATGGGGACCCTCGTTTGTCAGTGGCAGACTGACAGAATTACTGGCCCTTAAATGAAACGATATATCTGGGAAGTTAAATCTGTTTTCAATCTGGCTGCCCTGTGCCGGCAGGCGGACGTGGCGCGTGAACTGATGTCAAGAGGCCGCTTGCCCCTCTCCCCCCGCGTCCTTCCCAGGGCGCAGGCGGGGGGGTCTCCCCAACACCCCCGGCTGCAGTCATCCCCTGGAGGTGATGGCAGAGGATCTGCAGCAGCACGACGTTGGCAGGAACGGACATGGGAACAGGAATGGGACCCGCTGACTGGGGGGTACCCGCAGCAGGCTGGGGCAGTGCTGGTGCAATAGCGGTGCAAAGCCAGTGTGATGCTCAGTGCAAAGCCTGGTGCAACGCTTAGCGTGATGTCTGGTGCAATGCCGATGCTTTGCCTGACTCCTCAAAGCATCTTGCTGCCCTTCCCTGGCTGGTGCAGCAGCAACCACCTGCATATGGCCATTTCCAGGAGTGGGGGGGTCCACGGAGTCCCTGCCCTGAGAAGCGCTGACTTTGTAGCGGGGACTGCCTGTGTTACAGCCATCAATCCCTGAGGCCACGATTTTACACTGTGCTCACAGACAAAGCCATAAAGTCGGCAAAGCCATAAAGTCGGCACTAGAAGAGTTCATTTCCCACCCTGCCGCGCTTTGATGCGCTGTGCAGGGCAGGGAGCAGCCATGGGTCTGTCGAGCTGCCTGCGCCCAGGTGAGAGTTCTGGCCCTCCTGCCTGGAGCCCTCAGATGTGGATTCACACAGAAACAGCCCATTCTCCTGAAGCGATCAGAAAGACAATAGCATTGCAAGGCTACGTGGCCATGCAGCTGAGATCTGCATTTACACTGTTTATAATATCTCCTGCAAAACAACAGCCTCTCTGTTCCCAAAATCCAGGCTGGACACTGATATGATTGAAAGAAGCCTGACCCAGCCCCACTGCGTGCCTTCCGGACACTGTTCTGTGCAGCCGGGGGCTATTTTGGGCGTGAGGACTGCTCTGCAGCCCCTGCATGACACCAGGTCCCACAGCAGCAGGATGGGTCGGTATGGGGCAGTGCAAGAGGGCACCACATCTCCCCACCTGTGGCTCAGCTCTCTTTGGCTGCGTTGCAAAATGCATCTCCTGGTTCTGCCCCAGCTTGAGATCTTTGATCAGCCGGGGCTAAGAATGCAAAAAGGCTGAGCGTGGCTGGGCTGCCCCAGCCCTGCTCCCCCCCACTGCTGGCCCCAGTTCTTGTGGGGCTGGGAGGTAGAAGGGCCCTCGCCCCATCCCTGCTGGCTGCTGTCAGACCCTGCCTGACAGCATCGATTTTCCTCCTGAAGACGAAGGAGAGAATTGTTTCACCCGTAATTCCTCAACGTTACGTTTTTCAATTATATCTTCAGCTTGATACCGCGCTCACTCTGCCTTGCGATTGCCTCCATACCCCCCGCTGCCGTGATGGATCAGATACGTGAGCCCCTTGTTGCCAGCTTGGACCATTCTGGTGCTCAGCCGGGACGCCCAACCCCGCCACATGTTGGCACGCTGCAGCCCCCACCCCACTCGTGCTGGCCCCCCGGCCCCCACCACCCAGCCCTACCTCCAGCTCCTTGAAGAAGATGCAGCTCCGCGCCCACTCCACGATGGAGAATAGTGTCTGGTCAGCCATCTTGCACATGAGGCCAAAGGTACTGAGCTTCTCATGCCGGCCCTTGCCCTGCTCTTGCTGCAGGCAGGCCAGGATGCGTGCCTTCACCTGTGCCTCATCAGGCTCCAGCTGCAGCAGCTTCAGGATGACCTCGGGGATGTCGGGTGGGGAGCTGCTGGGGTAGGTCTCTGGGTACGCATAGGCAGGCACGGCCTCATGCACAGCGCTGTAGTGGTCGGGGTACTCAGACTTGATGGTGCGGTTGGGGAAGGAGGGATAGTGGTAGCCAGCGAGCGGCGCGTGGCTGGGCACAGTCATGGCCAGGGAGGGGGTCCCGTAGGGGCCGCGCTCATAGTCAGCAGGCGTCAGGGCGGCGGGGTTGGGCGGCAGGGTCTTGGCCATGGCGTGGATGCTGTGGATGGTGGAGGACAGCCCGTAGTCATTCTGCACGGGTGACACGATCTGTGGCACTGTCTCCAGCTTGAAGCCGTTGGCACGGATCAGCGCTTTCTTCTGCTGCTTTAAGGCACGGTCCCGTTTGTACATGGGCCCAAACTTGTTCCTCCCACCACGCATCCGATCCGCGCGCACGGCTGTGGGCAGAGGAACAGAGCTGCAGTGAGCAGAACAGAAGCACGGTGTGGGGGGGATGGGGACCGATGGGGCCGGGGGCGGTGGGACCCCTTCCCAGAGAGCTGTGCTGCAGGTTGGGGTGTGCTGCATGGTGAGGGAGGAAGGCATACTTGGGTGCATGAAATACACGGAGGTAAAGAGCGCAGAGCAGAGCCCCGGGAACGCGAGCGAGTTGGGTGCCTGACGCTGCTTTCATTTTCACGGCCTCCGGGCCTGGACCCCCCCTGGAATTTCATTCGGGGCAGCACAGACCGCGCTGCCTTCTGCAATCCTCTCCCATCCTTCGGAGTGCTCTCCCTGCTGCCCAGCTCCTCACCGCCCTGCTTGCTGCGGCGGCACAGCAGAGGCTGCTCCGAACCTCGAGTTAAACCCAAGAATGTGTCACCCCAGCAGGTGCTTCTCTGCAGCACAATCTTGGCCCCGGCATGGCGGCCGCCGGCCCACCCGCACAGCCCCGGCAGCCGAGAGGGGAGCGAGCCAGCAGGCACCGCGCGGCCCCGCGTGCAAGGGAACAGCCCTTGGCGGGTTCGCAGCCCTCGAGAGCAGGCTGCTGGCTGCTCTGCTCCGTGCCCCCCTCCTTCCTTTGCCTCCCTTTCCCCGCGTGCCCCGCGGGGCTGCAAGCCCCCAGACTTTCCCCAAGCAGGCTGGAGGGGAGGCAGCACGGCCGGGAGCAGCATTTGCAGGAAAGCAGGAATGTGCTCCCCGGGGAGCTGCTCTGCGATTCCTCCCTCGTTCTTTATTCATGGAAACAGCTTATCCAGCCGCGCAACGCAAGGATGCCTCGATACTGGGGTACCTGGACGCTGGGATGCCTCCGCTCGGGCTATGAGAGCCCCGCTGCCTTCGGGGTGCGCCACTGACAGCGCCGGCTGTGCCGGCCCTCGGCCCGCAGCCCTGGGTCGCAGCCTGCACCCCCGTCTGCGCTGCAGTGCGCGGAGAACACAGATCTCCCCCGTCCTCCAATTAAGTACTGTTTCCCCCCCACGGCCCGAGGCCGGGCAGGGCGATGACCAAGGAGCGGAGCCCAGCCCTGCACGTGCGGGAGGTGCTCACAGAAGCCTCCTGTGGTAAACGCCGATCCCCTCCTTTGCTCCCGAAGCGCGAGCACAAAGAGGGAAGGGGCTTTCCTGCTCCCTCGCGCTCCACTTTCTCATTTCAGAACCGGATCCGTTCTGAAATCTCGCTGGATTTTGTCCTGTCTTGCTGGAGGATTCTCCGTGTAGCTCAGATTCCCTGACCGAAAAACACCGATCACAAAGGCAAGGCGGGCTCGTGTTTTTAACACAAAAGAGTCCCACGGGAACGCCGTTCGCCTGCGGGTGCCTCCTCCTTGGTGAGCTGCTGCGGCGAGCAGCGAGGAGATTAAAAAAAGGGGTGAGAGGGTGCCGCAGCCTGGGCAAAACACGGGGCCGAACGAGCTCCACCGCACGAAAACCGCCCAAAATAGGAAAGCGGAGCGTGTCCATCCCAACCCCGAAGGCGCAAACGCCGCCGCTGCCTCCCCTCGCTCCCAGCACCCGTCCCGAGCCCAGAGCTGCCGCAAGGCGCGGAGCGGCCCCGCTCTTCGCTCTTCGATCGGCCACCACTGCACGGACCGCGCAAGGAGCGCTGCCGGCCCGCCACGCGCCCGCTGCCATCGCGGCCGGGGAAGGGGAGCGGGCACAGCTGCGGGATTTCCTTCCCCGTTTGCCTGCGGTCCTCAGCGCGCTTTGCGTGTGCCGAGCGCGGCAGAAATCCCGGCGTAGGGCTCGGGGATATCAAAGCCCGACCGTCGCGACGCGGTGGGGCTGAGCGCTGCGACGCGCGGCTCTCGGCGGATCACCGAGTGTTACCGCGCTGCCCGGAGCCGCGCAGAGAGAAAAACTGATTTGCAGCGGATCTCCCGCAGTTTTCGTGTCAGCCTCATAATATTTAAAGTTTTCCTTAAGTCTCGGCTTCTGGAATTGTGCGATTAAGGAAAAAAAAATTCTAAGTTATTTCCCAACGTTTTGCCAAGCAAGGACAGTCCCGGAAAGTTGAAGCCTCGATAGCCAAAACCCGGGAGAAACAAAACAAAAACAAAGAAAAGAAAAGCAGAATGCAGGGCGACAAAACGAATTTTTCGTTGACTTGGGGAGGAAAAACGGAATCGGAGCCGCCGCGGCAATTCCCGGCCCGGGAGGCGCGGGGCACAGAGCGACCGCAGCGGGGGGACAGCACCCAACCCCCCCCGGGCCGCCCCGCGGTACCTTCCAGGCGCATCCCCACGGTCAGGCACTTCTGGAAGCGGCAGTACGGGCAGCGCTTCCTCTGGGTCTTGTCGATCTTGCAGTTCTGGCTCTCGGTGCAGGTGTAGTGTTTGTTGTTCTGCACCGTCCTCTTGAAGAAGCCCTGCGGCGGCCAACAGCGGCGATGCGTCGGCACCGGCACCACGCATCAGCCCGCACCCAGTCCCCTCTCCCGGCCCCGGCCCCGCCGCCCCCCGCCCGGCTCCCGCCCGGCTCTCGCCGCTCTCCCGTCCCGCCGCCGAGCGGTGAATCGCCGCCAACGAAAGCGGGCGGGGGGCGGCTCGCTAGAGGCTCCCCTGCCCCTGCCCCGGCCATGTCCCCCCCCGCTCCCCGCCCGGCCCCTCTGCCCGCCGCCCGGCGGCTCCTACCTTGCAGCTCTCGCAGGTGAGCAGCCCGTAGTGGTACCCGGAGACCTTGTCCCCGCAGACCGGACACAGCTCGTCCAGGTCCTCATCATAGGAATAATCCATCCCCGCCGGCGGCCCTGCTGCGGGACGGGCGGGTCAGCGGGGCGGCACCGGGCGGCCCCGAGCCCTGCGCCGGGTGTGGAGCGGGAGAGCGGCGCGGCGAAGCCCGAGCGCAGGTGCCGGAGCCAGAGCCCTTTATAGCGCCTGGAAGAGCATCTCCATGCGGGTGCGGGCGGGCGGACAGCCCCCCGGGGGATGGGGAACCTCCTCTGGGAGAGCGGGCGGCGGGCGACTGGGGCCGGGCTGGGGAGGAGGGACCTGCAGAGACCCGGCAGCCCGAGGGCAGGGCGGGAGGGGAGCTGGACGCCGCCGGGGGCTGCGGCCGGGGGCGGCCGGGACTGAGGGAGCCCCGGGCTGAGGGCACCTCAGGAATCATCGTAAGAAGGGACTGGGGGCTGCTGTGTCACCCAAGCACAGGACACTGCCTGCAGCACTCACCAAGTCCTGAATCCCTTAATTCTAATGCTACCAACCCCAACTCTAACCCCCAGTCCTAACCAGAGCCCCGCACTCCCAGCGCTGCCCGGACCAAACCCTTTGTCCCCACAGCAGGCAGTCGCAGGGAGCTGATCAGAACCCGGACTGAGGAGCGCGGAGCGCACGGCCTTCTGCACCTCCCCTGCAGCCATCGGGAACGGCACCGGCACTGCCGCTGGCCGGCTGCCCTCGCATGGCAATGCTGCCTGCCCTGTGGCACGCTCAGTGCTGCTGTTTAATTAATTGCTTCATTTTAAGGGACTCTAATGAAACATTCCCTGTCAAATCGGTGCAGAAGCACATTCTGTTCATCATCTGCATTTGTCCTGCATGAAAGTTTCCTGCTCACAGGTGAACACAGCCAGCTTGGCTCCCTGCCCTATCAGCTGAAGAGCCAGGGCCAAATCCAGCCGAAATTACAGCCAGGACTGAAGCAGCGGGGAGGGCCACATCTGGTGCCCAGGGGCACAGCAGTACTCAGGCAGCAGGAGCTGCCTGCTCCAAGCTGTATGGACTGAGGCTGCCGTGAGGGTGTTTGGCCACGAGGAGAACAAGGGTCCACTGCTGAGCCCCGCAGGGCCAAACCACACTCCCTGAGACACCCTTCTGTCCTGCTGCCTGCATGTCACTGCGATTCGAGGTGCTTGGTGCCTGATGGAGCTGCAGGGAAGGCACTGGCCACAGGGCTTGGATCATCCCACACATTTCATCCCACATGTCCCATCCTGCACATCCCATCCCACACAGGTTATCCCACTCTTCTCACCCCTTACGGTTCATCCTGCACACCCAAGGAGGCCCGCGGTGCCCCGCGGAGGAAGCAGTGCTGGCAGGGATGTGCGGCAAACAGGAAGTGGGCTCAGCAGAGAATCACTCCAGAGCCACCCGGCGTGGAGCCCACACTAAGAATAGAATAGCAGTGGAGCAGCCCTGTGCAGGGTGGTGTGCAGGTCCTGTTGCCTGTGGAGCCTCTCGGCAGCAGCTCCACACCACAGGGAGCCTCTGTGAGCTACAGAGCCACCAAGAGAGGAGCCCAGGAAGAGCCGTGGAGTTCATGTGGGTCCCAACAACCCCCACGCTTGCTCCAAGATGCAGGGGCTGTGCTGGAGCTGGGGCCAGGCACACGCAGCTCAGCACTGCCTGCACTCCCAGAGCCCTCGGAGGCCTCTGCTCACCGCCCCCTCGTCCCGTCAGCTGGATCTGGCGCTTCTGCGCAGCATGGCCGAGGCTATGGCAGGGCCTCCTGCTGCTGCCAGAGGGCCTGGAGAAAGGGTGGGCATCCCTGGGCATCCCCAGGTGTCACATGACATCCCTGGATGTCCCTGCACGTCCCCAAGCACAGCTAGCACTGGTGCCTCCATCCCTTCCTCACGGAGATGGGAAGCGGAGGCCCACGCATGGCTCCCACTTCCTCGCTGGGTGTCTCCACCCTCCGCCATGTCACTGAGACCCTACGAACCAAGAGCGTGGGAAGGGGCCCAGGCAGCCACGGGGCTCCCCACCGCCAAGTACTCACCGCGATGCGACTCAGCGCTGCTGTGCAGGGGGCCGAGGTCACAGGAGAGCTTCTTCTGCGTCGATGGTGAGCAGCTCCAGCTTGAGGAGTCTCTGTGGGTGCCGGGCAGCGCTGCCCGCTGCGGGCGGGCTGGGGGATTTATAGGGCTGCGGCCGCCGGGGAGGTGTGGGTCCGGCTGCGCACACCGCCCGGTGCAGGACAGCGGCCAATCTCCTCCCCACGGGGGCCAGGCTCAGCCGAGATGGACCAACTTAGTTGCCTTATTGGTTTCTGCGGCCACGTGACCATGCTGAAAAACATCATAATTAAGCTACAAAACGCTGCTCATAAACTAGCATTAGAAAGTGACAGGGGAGATAAGTGGGACCTCTGTGGCAGATAAAGCGCCAGGAGAGAGGAACTGCGGGGAGGTGGGGGCACGGCGGGCAGGGCAGCGCACCAGCGCCCACGTTGGGGCTGCGCTGATTTACGGTGCGAGGGAGGGGGCTGTGAGATGGACGAGGCGGGGCAGGCCATGGGGCAGCGAGCCCAGCAGCAGGCAGCCGAGGTGCATAGCCCTAGTGGACTGGGGCTGCAGAGCTGCACGGGAAGCACTGGGGACGAGGTGTAGGGGCAGAACTGCTGCTCCATGGGTTTCCCACCTCCCGCACTGCCCCGATGCCACACCAGCCTGCAGGCACAGTGGGGCTGACGGCTCTGTCCCCTGTATGGGCAGCGAGCTGCGGCCCCTGAGGTGCGACCACTTTGACATCTCTCCTCCCAGAGTGGAGATTTACTCTCCCAACAGCACCGCGTTCCACTGTGGCACAGCATTGCCCTGTGGGTCCATGCTTGGCCCCAACCACAGACCCTGGCTCGGCGGGTTGGCACAGGGCAGTGGGGAGAGCAGGGACAGGGCCCAGGCACGTCCTCACAGGCAGAAGGGAGCACAAAGCCCCAGGGAAGGAGTGGGAGCTGCAATCTGCACTGCCCAGGTTGTTTTTTCCGTGCTCTGCAGCTGAAGAGAAGTGAAAAGTAACGAAAACACAGCTCTGTAGAAGAGCCAGGCCTGGAGAGGCAGCTTCCGCCCCAATCCCCAGCAATTATCAGCTGAATGCCAGATGTTCCGATGCAATGCCAATGTCAGGGAAAATAAATCTCTGGCAGGTTCAAGGTCCCGCCAGGCCGGCACGCAGCGGCTCGTGGCTCAGCCCCGAGTGAGGCGGGGACGGAGCAGTGCGGGGCGGCCGCAGCGCTTCCTCCCGCTCCCGCCGGGCATTGTTCCCCCGGGAAGGCCCGGCCTCACGCCGCCCGTCTGCTATTTTGGAAGCGAGGTGTTTGTGGGGGTAAATGCGTTCCTGCGGCCTTGGGCACCTTCCCTGCTCAGGCCCTCGCCAAGGCTGCAGCCCAGCTCCAGCGGTTCCCGGCCACATGGGCTCCTGCATGTAGCCGAGTCGTGGCCGATGGGCACCGGCACCGCCTCCACTCTGCATTCTGCTGGGCCGGAGCCCCACCACGGCCGTCATCACCGCCCCAGCTGCTGTGGCGAGCACCAAAGGGCCGTGTGGCCGCAGCCTGAGCCCACCGCACCGCGCCACTGCTGCGGACTGCAGCCACGCTTTGGCGCCTCACTGGTGCGCAGCCTTGATGCTCAGCAAAGCACATCTCCTCCTGGGATGTTATCTCCATCCATGCGGCTTATCGGCGGCAGGGCAGCCCTCCTGCCTGCGCCACGTTCCCGGAGCGTGCCTGCAGCAGGTGTGGTCAGCACTACTGTTGGCCGCCGCTGGCTGCCTGCACCGCCGGCTGCCCGCAGTCCCTGACTCCGCGGCCCGCACCGATAATGCGCGCGGTGAGGACTTTGGCGATAGCGCTGCTGATGACATTACCTTGTCCCCCGCATTCTTCCGATGCCACGCACGCCTGTGCTCGGGGGCGCGGGCAGGCCCGGCGCATGGCGGTGCGTGCAGATGGTGCGCAGGCACTGCCGCAAAGCGCTGGTGGTCTCCTCCCGGGGGGACTCATTGACATATCAGTCACATAGTTCTGCATAATTGAGACTTGGATGCAGCCTCTCTTTATGTTTCCTCTTGGCAGTTGCCAACAACATGAAGCACTCCTAGGTCAAAATGACAGCCTTTTGTTTACTATTCTTGCTTATGTGCCTCATTTTCTTCAAGGATAAGAGCTCTTTATAGGAATCTTTATTGTGATGAGGTTAGCGGAGAGAAAGATTTCTCTTCGGCTTTCTTTCTCTTTCACAGCTGATTAGCAGGGTCACCCTGCGGGGAGAGCAGCGTGGGGCTGCAGCCCAGCGCCCGCCTCGGGGGCCGACGGCCGCTCCCCGCCTCGAGCAGCCCCATCCCAGCACCAGGAGTGGCAGGCAGGAGCCCATTGGGGACACACTGCCACCGTCCCGGCAGCAGTGGCTGTCCTTCATCTGACTCCTGCACAACGTGGGAGCAGCTGGTGCGAGGTGGGAGCCCAGAGGAGATAGAGTGGTGGGGAATGAAGCAGAGATCCCCCCAGCCCAGAGCTATGCCTGCAGACCTTCACCCACCACATGGGGAGCCTCATCCTCACTCCGCACCCCACCCTGGCTGTGGGTGACCTGCTGGGGGACAGCTTCTCTCTTTAAGAGGAAGGCGGCTTATCCTTGAAAGTTACTTTGCGAAGGTCAAGAGTGGGACTGTGACAGAACAGCCTGACAAACGCATCTCCCAAAGTCCTTGGGCCCGATAATGTATGTCCCATGCAATGTTGACACTGGTGATCCACCAAAGATCAGGTTAACAAGTTTGACGTTGGTGACAGCGTGATTTGTTCAGTGCTGGCTCTGGATTCATAGAGCAGTTGGCCTTCGGTGATAAACTATGGCACTCGGCACACGAGGCTGCGGCAGTTGTCACCAGCCCGAGCTCGGAGATGAAAAGGAAGCAGAGCTCTAATCAAAATACAGTGGTCAGCAGAGGTTCAGCTGGAAATTAAAACGTCTGTACTTTTCCCAACCGCAGCAGCCCCCGTGCCACCACATGTCCCCGGACTCTGCCTTGGTGCTGGGCAAATCCAACCCAGCAAGTACAGCGTCCTCTGCACTGCCCTGCACACTGCCAACCTCCAGGGCCCCTCGGGGGAATAAATCCAGGCAGTATGGGGCAGAGGCATCACAGCCACTCTGCTGGGAGGAGAAGTGCTGTAAATAAGCAAAATGAGCACAGTGGAGAGGGACAGGACAAGGGAGAGCACGTGGTGGAAGAGCAGAGCAGTGTGGCTCATGCTGGGACTCCTTAACTCCTGGAAGGAGCAAGGGAGGAGTAAGCAACGCTGCAGAGAGAAGCTGGGGTCTGGGACACGACTGACCTGCAGCCATCCTGCAGCCAGTGCTGTTTGGCTTGGCCCAGCACGAGGCAGCTCCTCCACCCTGCTCCCAGAGCAAAACCCATTCAGGTCTGAACAAAAGGATTTCTGTTGTTGAAAGAGATGTTGGAGACCTTCCTAAGTTAAAATGTCTGCTGCAGGACAACACTGCCCTTGTGAGCGACCCTACACGGATCCATTGGCTCCGTGGAGGACCAAGAGCCACCATCTGTACGTTCAGCAGTTCACAGAGTGCCCAGGGCCTTGACGTGCACCCACTGCACACAAAGATGTAAGCATGAGAAGCTTGGTGCAGCGCCCACCTCACACCATCTCACATCTCTGAAGGGTTCATGCAGTCACCACAGCTGCTGCCAGCACTCCCAGGCACAGCTCTCTTCCAAATGACCCCTCCCACCCCTGCTGCCCAGCCATCCCCCCACAACCCCATGCCATCAACCCGCACCATCACCTCGCAGTGCCCCTGGCCCACCCTGACGCCTGCTCTTGGTGGGTGGGATGCAGACAGGCTCACGCAGCCCATGAGACCCAGTGGTACCCAGAGACATCCAGCACCAGCCCAGTGCCGGCCCCCCAGTGATGGGGCAGTCACTCTTCAGGGTGGAGGACGAAAGCAGACGGCAGCCTGGACAGCAGTGCAGAACAATTCACATTTATTAGTTCGTACAGCTAACACTCGCTAAACATGCGTTCAACACTTATTGGTCACATTTCCACAGGTAGTCAAGTCACAGAGCGGAGCAGCGGAGCGGGGACGGCGCCGTGCCCCGTGCGGGCTGGGGGACGCCAGTGGGGCCGCGGCGAGGCCGGGCCGGCTCCAGCTGTAACAGCATGCCATGCCAGGGGACATCCTGCTTCCCTGATTTACACAAGGGATCGTGGGAAAAACACAGCGTGCTGCTGGAAGAAACCATCGCTGGAAACATCTGCGGAGGGTCCCAAGGACCAGGACCGTCCTGCTTCGGGCACACCCTGTGAGCCAGGATGCAGAGCTCCAGCAGTGCAGGGACGGGGCTGCAGTCTGCTCCAGGCTGGGCACCAAGCAAGTCAAGCCAGCAGAGCACATCCTGCACCGTTCTGCACTACGAGGAACGCGGAGCTCAGCCCTGTGCGGCACCGCAGCAATTCTGCCCTGCTACTCCAGCACCCAGCGCCTGCGGATCACAGCCGCTCCAGCACCAGGGGAACAACTGCGGAGCTCCCTGGGCCGCACCAGCACCAAACCCGGCAGCATTTCGTTTTTCACACAATCCCTTTGAGATGATAAACAGGATGTCACACGAGGTAGTTTTGTCATGGAAATTGAGTCAATAATGTTATCAACTATTACAAGTCATTTTATAAATTGAAAGAAAACAATGAATCACAAAAGGCTTTGTTAAGGTTGATCGTCATATGGTTTCAATTTCTGTTTCTTTCTGCCCTTGGGGGCGTTTCTGCCACTGAACGTGTTGCTTCTTTCATAGACCTGTTAGAGGTCAATTGCACAGTATCTCTCACTTTTTTTCTATGTTTTTTCACAGCAGAGATATTGCCCGCATTGCCCCCCAGATCTCTGCACACACCCGAGGCGCTGGGACAGCCGATGGAGCAGGTTGTGAGGTTGTGGCCCCACTGCCCACGTTGGTCCTGGCCCAGTGCTGCTGCTCTGCAGAGCCTGTGGGTGCCCCCCAGGCAGCTGCAGAGAGCACAGATCTGAGAGATGCCCTGAGAAGCAGGAAGAGGAAGCTGCACCAACTGGAAATGAAAATGCTTCAATTCCTAAGTAACCAACTGACAGCAGGAACGGGACTGTCTGCCAGAGACTGTCCTATTGAGTAACACCCAATTTCAGCTTTCCCATGAGCAGGTGAACACATGTGACACAGAGGCAAAAAAAGGATGGGGTACATCAGTTGGATTTGGTGATCTTAGAGGTCTTTTCCAACCCAAATGGTTCCATGGTTCCATGAGCTGCCAGGTGCTTTGTACATGGGAGCATGGGGGGAACCTCCTGCTCCCTACAGCAACGCAGCCCCAGGGGAAGCGCGGCTCCCCACGAGGACGGCACGTCGCCCCTTGCTTTCCCAGGGTGCTGAGTGGGAGGCAGCACGCTTCCCAGCCCCCCGAATCTCCAGGGGAGGCTCCATTCAGATCTCAGACAGTCCTCCAGACAAGGCATGAAAGAAGCAACCACTGCAACATCAAAACTTAGGGTTTCTCTGGGTCACGTTTAAATACTTATCCCTGAGCTGCTGTGTGCTGCAAACAACACACTGAGAACCCAGAGAAACACTACGGCTTGATCCTGACATCTCATGCATCACCCCCGATTCATACATCATCTAAAACTTAAAAATCAGCTTCACACCTAAAGTAGTTCCCCACGTTTCCCCCTTTCTCCTGCCTTCGACATGGCAGGGATGATTGCCGCTTCTTATCCTGAGAAATACAGAAATAACAACACTTCACAGACACCAAGCTTCATAGCTTCAAATCAAAACCAAGAAAGAAGAAAGAATGAACGGTAAATAGCACATTCACAGAAGATTTTTTTTGTTGTTTTGTAGTTTAAAAAAAATGTAATAAAAAGAAATTCAAGTTTTTCGTTTAAAAAGGTTGGTTTGAAGGACAAGATTTAACACAGCGGACCTGAGCTGGCTGCGCCCGCCCCGTGCTGAGGAGCCCCGCACACAGCCACGCTCAGTGGCACTCCGTCAGTCCTTATGCGACAGCAGACTGGAAAAGCTCAACGCTGCAGACCTACAGATGCTGGAGCTACAGCTGGATCCCACAGCACGCAGCGCCTCTGCGGGCAGCAAGGGGAGACGAGGGAGATGGCAGCCACCAGCACTTAGAAAGCAGCTGGCGTGCGTGCAAAATGGCTGCAGGGCCGGCACCACTGCGGGCACCTCCAGGACCATCAGGTCAGGAAGGCTCCTGGCATCTCGGAGCGGCCTGGCAGCCACACACAGCTCAAAAGATCTTGCTGCTGACACGTCACAGGGGCACGGCTCTGCTCATGGCACGGAAGGCCAACCCGAAGCAAGCAGGGGAAGGAAAGCCAGCGGCTGTCAGAGCTTCTGCTCAAGTCCTGGGGTCTCACCCCCGTCGCCTGCAGCAGCAATTTTTGCTCTATTCTCCCCACTGACGATGAGCTGTGAGCTGTGAAACAGCAGCAAGGTGCCCACGCAGAGCTCCTCTGAAAAGGTGAGCCCCTGCATTTCAAATTTATGTCCCAGATCTCTGCTCGGATTAAAAGTAACTCTTCAGCTTTCCATTTGCACAAATACTATGAAGGAGAGGAGGGGGTCAGTCAGCCAATTTATCTTTCAAATCGGGGATAAAAATTGACTTGTCATGGCAGAAAATTCTACCAAAGACTATTATTGTTGATTGATTCCTCTATGACAGAAGGTCAGATAAGCAACAGCAGATAGATACCAAAGATAATGAACTTCCCCCTACTAGCATTAAGCACAAATAAAATATGAGGCCCTGTAAACCGAATGCTACGTGAAGAATGGAACAAAAATTCCAACCTTTCCAGGGTGTCCTTCAAACCAAATTCACAAATACATCTAGCGACTGACCTAACGTCTCTACATTTCTAGCTACATTCCTACCTTCTCATAATACCTGAGTTTGCAAAGCAACACATTCACTTTACCCTGTTTAAAAAATACAAGTCATTAGAGGACTCGGTGCAGAAGGTATTAAGAATGACTGTCCAGTGAGTTACATTCTGGTTTGCTATATTAACTTCTCCCTTGCTTGTCAGTTTAGTAAGGATCTTCCACTCCCTACAATAAATGCTGCCAATGGACCTTTACAAAATCTGGTGTATACAGCAGAAAGAACACGTGCTGCCCATTTACCATCCTAAGTGAACTTAGGGGTTTTGTTGTTGGTGCAGCATGAGTTTTGGGAGCACTTTGGATAAACTCAGAATAACAAACAGATTGGTTTTGTTGGGTATTTGGCAATAAGATGACTGCTTTTATGTACACTTATTAAAACTAACTCTCATTCATCAGCAGATTACACAAGTTTGGTGATTGTAGAATAAAATTATTCCTATTCAATTCAACAATTCTTTGAGCGTATAGAACAGCAAGTCAGAAGATAACCCGTAATAAAAAGATTATATCAAGCTATTTGGAAATTAAAGTTAAAAGCGAAGAAATACTTCCTAACTTACAAACAGATATACTAAAATCTTCCCATTTACACTTGAGGTATACGACGTATGCAGAAGGCCTTCCTGAGAAATACGTGCCTGTCTCATTTTACAGTCAGAAAGTAAATGAGATTTACAGAACCAGCTTTGGATTTGTGAAGCTCTATCAAACTGAACTGCTGCTGGTCCCAGCAGCTGTTACCCGTAACTTCGTATTTAAATAGTGAGAAATGAACAGCTAGTGGACTTTTAGAAAAGGGAAACCATCGAGCTGGAAAATTCCCAGGCAGAATTCCAAAGCAAGCAGTGCTCCTTGGGCCTTCTGCAGCCAGCAGCACACCTGCAAGGGGCAGCCTCAGCGAGCAGCCAGGGCTTCCAGGCGGCTCCCGGTGCCCCACATCGCTGCTGACCAACCCAGAGAGTGCCAAGCCAGTCTCACAAGGGCTCCTGGGCTTCCACAGAATGAGTACAGGGAAGGAAAGATGACTTTGGTGAACAACGTTTTTCTCCCGTTCACCGTCAGATTCATCTTCATCTAATAGCAGCTTCAGTACTTTTGAGCAATATGCAGCTGTTATCAGGACAAGACAGAAAGGGAGCAACTGGATCCTCCTACCCTGAGCAAACAGTAGGTTTTCCCAGAGTATTTTAAAAACAGCAATCAAAAGATCACAGTAAGGACACAGGGAAAGGACTCCAGGCAGGGTAGCGTGGCCCTAGGATGACTGCGTCTTCCTCAGCTAATGAAGGAAACCAAAATAAAAGCACCTCCCCTAAACTCCCCAGCACCACTATGGGAAGGACACCATGAGATTACCCACGAGATATTCAAACTGAGCCAAACGCCGGGATGGAGCAATTGCTCAGACACCTGGCTGCCATTAAGCCATTCCTCCACACACTGAAGTGGTGTGGAGGTTGCTGAATGGAAAAGCCCAACCCAACACCTGGGACAAACAGCTTACCAAGCTCTGCAGTCATACCAATTTTTTCTGGAAAGAAGGGATTCCACTAAACAATAAAACTGTCCTTGCAGGATACAACGATGGGCTGTGCACACTCCCCGAGTCCAGCAGAGAAAGCCATGCCAGAGGATCCTGGAGTCCTTTCTCGCCCTTATGCAGGCTGCATTTCACTGCAGGATAAGTTAGCAGTTCCCATAAATGAGCTGCTTCTGATGGCTGCAATGCAGAAGTTTCCTCAGTAGTCAATGACATCTTGGGGGAATACACTAAAAGGGGCAACCCTGCCTCTTCCCTCAGTAGGTTTTTCCTGTTCTTATGAACCTAAAATGGACTTTAAGGAAGCAATTAGAATGACAGTTCTCACTCTCTCACAAAGAGTACCTTACTGCTGCCATGTTGGGAGCCTACTATGAGCTGCAACAGCACAGTTTCAATCCAACAGAAAGGTGCTGCAGCAACAGTGGCAGCCCAGCTGGGGAGGCTAGGGGAGGAGGGCAGCTCAGCATCACCAGAATGAGGGTGAGAGCCCTCCTTGCCTTGGGAGCCCTGCAATCCTGGTGGCAGGATTCAAGAAAACTGCAGGCACCACCTGCATCTGAAAACTGCTGGAGGAAAAGAAACCTACTGGGCAGACAGACTTCCTTTCTTCTCCACTCCCTGTCTTCTTCCCTTTTTTTATTTTATTTTTTTAGGGTTTTTTTTTTTTTTTTTTAGTTTTTTTTTTAGTTCTTAAACAAACAAAAAAAAGCTTGGCACTTCTCTAACACCCCCTTTTCCAAAATTGTCCATCCGGAATATTGACAGCTCTGTCAATGAGGCAGTTTGCATTCTATGACAAACACTTCTGGATACAAATCATGAAAAGAGCAGTGTGCGAACAGCATCTTTCCTTGAGGTAGTCTTAGTCATCTCAGTCCCCAGCCCCAAAATACAAAAGAACTAACCCTAACAAACACTGCAACTTTAAACATCTTCACATTCTGTAAACTGCTGGAGAATGCATCTGCTGCATTCATACAGAACCATGTGCATCGTGTTGAAGATCATACATTCAACTCTGTCGTGAAATAAATATATAAGGAAAAAGAGTAAAAAACAAAACAAACAAACAAAACAACCCAAACAAAAGATTCTTGCTACAATGGCAGGGACACCCGTTGCCCTGTCTCAGCACCTCCCTCCTGCCTTGATGATGTTTCCCCCATCCTCTGGAGGTGAGCCCGCTCCCTGCCTGAGGCACACAGTAAGGCACGGGCCGGGGCCAAGCTGGGCTCACTCTTTGCTCACGCTTGTCTTGCAGGAATGCAGAACGACCTTAAAAAGGAGAGGCAGCTGCTCCAGTGGGACATTCACCATCTTTCCTGTTAAGAAAAAGATCAGAATTAGCAGCCATTCCCGAATCAGATTTCCGAGAGACACCTAAGCCAGCTCCACTGATGACGGTTTTACCTTGAACCTTTCAGAGAAACAGTTAATCATCCTACGGCTACATTAGACATTTGATACCCATTTGGGCACAACAGGATTTATTATTTACTGAAATGAAAGCTAAATAAATGGGCAAAGTCAGATCAAAATGATTTCTCCACAATGGAGCAGTATTTATAGAAACTGGGAAAGACTAAATCCTGTCTCTCCTCAAACTCCCTTGTTGATCTCAGCGAGTAAATTACGTGAGCTATTATGTGATTATTATCTGGTTTGTTACAACAGGGTAGGACGAAGCACACTGAGCCTTGACACAAGGAGACAAGCATCTTCCTTCACTGTAACATCTGGGAACAAACGATGTCTTAATAACACCAGATCCTGCAGATCTAATTAGCGGCACAACCAAGCTAGGAACTTCACCTGCATGTCTCAGAGGTGCCGAGGCCCAGAGCAGCTGAGGCAGGGGGGACCTGCAGGTCTGCTGCTGCCCTGCTCACTGAGCGTCCCAGGCAGTGTGCAGGGATTTCCCTGCCCCTCCTGACACAACTCACACCAGGATCACACCTCAGTGCTCCTTGAGACAAAATGCCTCTGAGCCGAGCAGGAGGGGAGAAAATAAAATATGAGCCTGAGCGAAATGCTGAACGTGGGCATTTTGGAGGGGAGGCCTAACTCCTTGGGAGCGGGGCAACATGAGCACACAGCACATGTACCTGGCACAGCGGGACAACATGGCAAGGAGTCAGCCTGGGTGAGCGACCTGGGGGTGGCAGAGATCGCCTCAAAGCCAGGGCATGAACAGAACGAGGTCTCACATGAATGCCATCCAGCACCCTGAGCAAGGATTCCATTCTCACATGTTAACTTTGTTTTCAAAAGCAGATTTCGTCACTAGATCAAATGATCGCAGCGGGGGAAGAGCTCAGAAGTTACCTGCAATATATCGTATCTCTGGCAAACACATCATTAAATCCGGAAAACGGTTTGGCTGGTGTGGATATTTGTACTCTGTGAAGTCCTGGCAAACGTACCAGTACCGCTTATTCAGCTGCTCCAGTTGGGATGCATTGGTTAAACCCCTAATGTCTGAAAGAGAATATGACCAGAGCGATGAAAACATAAGGAAAACGTCTGAGAACAGCAGCAGATTCATGCTTCTTCAGGAAGGACAGACTGACTTCTAAAACTCTAATCTGGGTCGCTGTTCTGGAGGCTGAGTGCCCAGTTACACAGCGACTTCGTGCCCGGCGAGTCTGGGCACAAAGCCTCCTTCCACAAAGGCATGGAAGGGAAGAGCTGAAGGCCTAACCTGCTCATCTTCAGTGCTCAGGGCACTCCCTCACAGATAACAGCTCGAGCAACCTTAAATCCCTGCCTGGCTTCTGCAAAGCAGCTGCATGTCAAGGTTTTGTCCTCACAGCGGATCCAATGTAATACTTCCTCAGACAGAAACACGGTGATTTTGGTTGTATCATCTTGGCTGAGGAAAGCTTTTGACTATAATTCAAGGTATCATCATATTTCTTCCCATCTGCTTATGAATTACGTCAAACGAGCTTTACAAACTTGTCAAGTTCTTATTTTAAAATTCAGCTTTATCCATGTCAGGCAATGAACACGAAGGAAAATAGACATTCCCAAGCCATCAGCGTGGCAGGAAGTGCCACTGCCACCTTTCAGCGTGATCAACCACATTTGCTGGGTGTCCTGGGGGGGATCCAACGCATTGGATACGGAAACTATGCGACCCTCACTGCGGGCTCAGCCCTGTGAGACAATCTGACGGAAGAGGCATTTATCTGCTGCCCAAAAGCTGACTTTTAAAAATAATTTTCAGGTATGTCACATAAAAAATTGCAAACTTCAACTAAAAATAAAAGAAGACAGGAAGTTAATGAAAATACATTTTGGAAAACAATGGAGACAGCTAAAGAAGTGTCAGGAAACTGCCCAGGGAAGCAAACCGGAATCTGAGCCCGGGCACACATTGAAGCGTCAGCATTATCTCCTGGTGAAAATGAGTGGGGGAGGAGGGAGTTTTCTGCACATTTTACAGACTGCAACCATCTTTCATAGTATGAAAAACTCTGGGGACATTTATTTCCAAAATTACAGCTGAGCACCATCTATTAAGCATTTTCCTCTCCATACATGTCTTCGTTTATGCACACACAACAATAAAGGAGTGTCTCAAGAGGTTCCACAGACATGAAATGGCAACAACCAACTACTGGAAAGGGAATCACGACAAACCTACTGATTCCAAACTATTTCAAGCCCACCACATTTGTTAGAGCTGACCAGGATCTCCTCACATGCTGAAGAACTAGCCCACATTTCATTTTGCACTGACTTATTTGAAGATTTTCAAGGGCACTGCCACAGGCTGAGCTGCTGGCTCTAATACAGTGATTAGCCAACAGGAGGATACCATCCCTCGTTAGGCAGAATCCATTGCCTGCACATAAGTACTTCTTTCCCCCTTTAAAGACTTAGCATTAGGAATAGGAAAATATATTGACGAAGACTCTAAATAGGAAGCCAACTAGGTGACCTAAGCAAAAATCCTGAAGGTAAATCCCTTCAACAGTCAGGAAAACTCCACGAAGGGAAGACCAGTTTCACAAAGCCACCCTCCCAAGCAGACGAACAAATGCATTTTCAGTTTGGAATCTGTGAAAGATTGTTATTTACTATGGAAAGAAATCATGCAAATTAATTGTTGATTTGCCTAAACAGTTATCTACACCAATGTCACTTCCAGATGACTGGTGAAAAGTTCATTGGCAGCTGGTAAGAAATTGGCCACCCAAATGTTCTCCAGACAAATGTTACCAGTCTCTCTGTTACACTCTTAACTCTGATATGAACATTTCAGATACGTTCCAACTGTACATATGGCACAAGCACTGTCTTTGGTGTCTATGTTTAAAGGCAATAAAAGCAACCAAGCAAAAGCATTCCTTCACTTCCAGAACTTCCTCACACAGATGTCTGCTATCTGCACGACAGCAGAGGGGTTGCAGAGCCCACATCAATCCCTGGGTCTCAGGTCCTTCCTCCAGCAGGACTGATTCCTTCTCTTCACTGACTCACCTTGATTTAGGAAGTTAATGGCTTTCATGCATGCATACTCCTCGTTGCTGACCTTCAACTGGTTGAATTTGCGAAAGAGGTAGATCAACCGCTCCATCACCTCCATCCCCTCTTCACTGAATCTGGAGGACAGAGATCACACATCAGCATATTTGGGGCACAGTCCACGTAACAAAAGCAAGAAGCTCATTTTAGTAACTTCAGAGATTTTTAAATCTTGCAACAGTATTCAAAAACCCTCACCAAAACTGCTTCAAGCCTGCTGGGACTGTTAAATGGAAGTAGAAGGAAGTGCTTCAGTTTATCCCCACCCTGCTCCAGCTGTCCAGTGGAGCACGGAACATGCAGTTACCTCTCTATGCTTACAGGCAGGCTGCTTTGCCTCTCTACACTTGTATTGCCCCAGGTCACCATCAGGACAGTGCCTTCCCACCTCACGGGGCAGGCATTTTCCTTCACTTTGTATTTCCAACGCCAGAAGTGCCCACAATTTCTTTTATCTGTGTAATGCCATTTGAATTAACATCACAGAATCACACTGACCCAAGCACAACAACGCTCCCCAGTTATCTAATGGACAGGTGAGGACCAGCCATCACCTCCCTAAAATTCCCATGAGTAAATAACAAAGATTCCATACTTCCACACAACCATATTTATTGCCCATTATGCTTTGTTCGTCTTCCTCGGCTCAGAGCTTCTTGTGGTGAGACTGCAGTAAGGCCAGGACCCTCCTCAGAAATACAAATATGCACCAAAACACAAATAACCAAGGTTAACGCAGGTAGAACTCCAGGTTGCAGACACAATGCCTGAGGTTAATCATGCAGTCTAAGTAAGGCTATTTCCTTCTGAAGCCCTTCCCCCAAACAGGCCATGCAGGAGTCACTGTGCTTTCTACACGCACTGTGAAACCCAAGGGCAGCAGCACTGCCACCAGTGAGGGCTGTCATGTGCCCACTGCTGGCACCTGCAGCCACCACTACTGCCAGTCCCGAGTTCTCCCTCTATGAGGTGTGTTTGCTTCTGAACGCGTGGTGCTTGCACTCACAGCTCCCAGTTCCCTGCACGGCCGCCCTGCTGTTTGTCAGCACAGCACACAGAGATGGACTATTTGTCACACAGCAGCATGGGCTCAAAGCAAGCAGGTGAGGAGATACAGTCCTGTGGGGGAGCCCAGTCCAATACACATGACTATAAACATCCACGAAGTTCTATAAACAGGAGGGGGATGAGATGTTTCCACAAAAACCATCAGCCTCAGACACAGGAAGTCTGTTAAAAACAAGCTGCAGGCTTCCCTCTGAGCTCCCACCCTGGCCAAGAGAAGCCAGGACCCAGCAGGTGGCAGAGGGCAGCCCCTCGCAGAGGGAAACCGCCCTTCCACCCTGGGAAATGGCCTGATGCAGAGCTGAGGGCACAGAACCCAGCCCCGTGCTGCAGGGCAGAAGCAGCAGCGAGCTGCAGGGTGCAGAGCAGCTCTGGTGCCTGCAGGCACTGCCCACGTGTGCAAATGGCCAGTACCGGCCTCTCCTGAGTGCCTCTCACCACAACATCACTGGTTTCAAAGAAACCGTGTATTGCATAAATCCTCAGAAGTGGGACAGAAGTGTTTCGGGAAGCCTCAGCTGCGCTCTGCCATTGTGCCGCACAAAGAATAAGAGCGCAGCCAGAAAGCCAGCTCTGAATAGAACGAAAATAGAACTCTTCTCAGTGAATAACACCTTATTTTGGCATGTATGTTTGTTTACTTCAAAGTTATTTGTAAAATGCACGGTGGAGGTTGGCCTCAGAGAAGTGAAAACAAGCTATCTGAACTTCGGGTCAGTTCTTCAGGAAAGTAATATTGTAAGTGATGAAAGCCTTGTCGGCTAATCTAAAGTTGTACAAGTTTTCTTGCTCTCAAGCTGACATTAAAAATCTTGCAGGTGCAAGATTGCAAAGCTCAAGAAGTTAATGAGCACAAAGACCACTCAGTTGTCTGTGGAGTTTAATTGTTTTTAGAGCATGCATATTTTTACCAGCCACTCATCACTTCATAAATCCAGGAGAGCTCTTCTCTCATTCCTGCAGTTGAACTGTCTTAGTTTTCCATGCATACTTTCCTCCCCCTTTCAAACAAAGCTGTTCTGTTTTTCACAGCCCTATTTCTTCCCGAGGACCAACTCCTCCACACACCTTTCCTCGCAGTTTATACCAGGCGAGTTTCTGGCTATGGGTTATCAGGATCAGCTGGGAAGAGGGGGAAGAGAAGTGCTATCAGAAGAGTGCTGGGAGAGGTCAGGAATCCATTCATTTCATATTCACCTACAGAAAACAGCACAATAAAAGAAAACATTTGATCCAGCAGCCCAGGAGAACGTTCAGCCTGCTGTTAGAGTGGAATAAGACTCAGGAGCTCATCCGATGCGTTCAGTGCCACCTACCTAAGCATTAGAGTTGCTCCTGTCATTTTGCAAAATACTGAAATAACCCCAAGGAGTTGGACCAGCACAGCTCACAGCAATTGTTTTCGGCCGGCTGTGAGATCAAACTTCATTTTGCAATAACCACTAATCAGCACTGGAGTTCTCCAAGGAAACGGAAGCTCTTCAAGAAACCTCTCCAGGCAGAAACCTCTCTTCATGAGTTCCTCACAAATCTGAAGGAAACAGCTTGTCAGGAGCGTATGTCCCCCTGCCACACGCAGGCAGTTTCACTATGGAGAAGCTGCCACAAAGACAACAGAGACTCAGCCCTCATCTGTGCAGCTTCCCGCAAATGGCTTTTGGTGTGCATTTTCCTATTTTCCTTAATGACAATTAGCGATACTTGAAAAGCTAAATCAGAAGAGACCACAGCAGCATTCCACTCCTAAGAATGCCTATTTTCACCCATGTGCACAGATCTCCTCTGAAGGACTTTTGAGGCTACGGGCTTTGAATCGCCCTTTCCGAAGGGGGAGGGCTCCTCCTTTGTCCTGTTTTCTTACCTCCCGCTCGTATTTATCACAAACTCCAAATGAAACACACTCTTCTCTTTTGAGGCTTTGACCAGGACAGTGCAAACAAAAGGAAGGATGAATATAGGAACAAGTGTTATTGTGCTTCCCTCTGACCCACGCTGCTCCCTGCAGGAGCAGCACCAGGCACAGGATGAATGGCAACAGCCGGGCTGAGCATGGAGCAGGGACTTGCCCCAGGAAACAAGGCACCTGTGGCCAGCCCTCACCTCCCCTGTGGCCCTCAGCAAGTTGGTCTCCAAGGGGTGAAGGGAGATGCACAAAGGAACCTCAAGGAACTGCTTGGTGATACGATGACCTGAGGGGAGAGACGTATTCTAAATCTCTCCTTACTGAACATTTAGATCCCCCGATGACTCCTGCAATGTTGCCAAGCCTAGCACAGGCAGAGCACCAACAGAGCAAACGATAAAGCAGAAGGTGGGCAGCAGCCTAGGTAAATCCCACCTATTTCATCATGATATTGTAAGATTTTGACTGCTGCCAAAAGGATCTGTCTGGCACCAAGACTACAGAAGGAAGAAAAAAAAAAAAAAAGAAGAAAAAAAAAAAGCATGAAAACCCAAAACCCTGGCCAAAATGATAAATGACAGGCAGGTTACTCAGAGCATCAGATAGTACAGATTATGGAAAAACAACAGCTAAGTTGCAACATCTTTACATTTATGAAATCAAAACAATGAAATGGCAATTAATAACGAACACTTTGATAATAAAGACAACTAGCTTTGTGAACAATCTTTCCGTTGCCCAAACAATTTTTCAATAAGACCTTTTGTATCTCAGGGTTACCCAGTGTCAGATTAATTTGTTTCATTCTCCCCGCAATAAAGTTGGTTTGTAGGGTTGTGCTGAAGTGAGATGGCATTGCTATAGGAGAGTCACCCTCAAGATGATGCAACCAGCACATCTTTTCTCTTCCAATAGCCAGAAAGTCTCTGTCCAGCTATTTGCTCAGGCAGCCAGAAGCCTCTCTGGCTGTTAGTGCTGTTAGCTTGAAAACAAAAGCTAAAAGTGGACTTACACTCACACTGCATTTTTTTTCCCTCACGGTTTGATTTCTACAACTTTCATGAAAGAAATAAGAATAAAAAAATGGATTTAAAACATGTAGCAAAGATCCTTAAAGAAGGATGTAGAGAAAGTTCAGGTAAAATTAAGAAGAAATCTGCCACGCTCTGAGAAACACAGAACAGCCACAGAGATTAAGCAGAAAAATTGTCAGTCTCAACAGAAACCACAAACTGAAATCACTGGACATCCACTCCAGCTGCATGACCAAAGGGAAAGGAAACATCCTACACCTCCCTGCAAAAAGAAGCCTTCATTCAGCACTGACTACCACAGCCTGCCACATATGAAGTCTCAAGCACACACCGCCAGCACAGAACTCCCACCAGCACCTCACCTGTGCAGCTCATCGTCAGAGGGCGAGTACTTGGAGGTGACATCTGCGAGGTCACCAAAGATCTGTTTGCTGTAAACAGTCAGCGAGGAAAGCAGGATCAGCTCCTGCCAGGTGGAGCTGAGCAGGCAGGTATAGTCCTTGATTGAGAGTTCACAGAAGAATGGCAGCTTCTTGATCCAAGCAATCTGCCTGAAAAGCAATTCATCCGCCAGACGACACAACAATGCAAACAGCTCTGCCTGAGTCACTTTATACCTGCAGGCAGAGTTAATATGAAGGCATAAAATTAAAAACACAGAATGACACAATCTGAGAAGGCACTTGAAAAGCAAGAAAAATGTCACCAGAACTGGTGTGCGAGCACCCGGAATGCCGGTGCCCAGAGTGTCACCTGGCGGCAGCAGCAGCGATTGCCAGTGCCTGCTGGGGCCAGAGGAGAACGTCTGCAGCTGGGGCTCACCCCAGGCAGCACCTGCAGGTCCTGGGCACAGAGCAAGTGGTCCCTGCAAGCTGACCCCACTTTACTCCAGTCCCGTGTACTTTTCCAGCTGTGGTGCTTGTCACCAGCCCTTGTGTGTCGCCAGTGCAACCTCAGGGTGAAACCACTGAACTCCGTTGCCACGCAGCCTCAGCCCAGCACGTACAGACTGCACTACTCTGCAAAGTCCCAGCCACAGGCATGGCCCCGCCACAGGACAGGCTCTGGATTGCTGCCTGCAATGCGGCTGCAGCAGCTCCCCAGGCTCCCTGTACCTGCAGCACCCCATGCAGCACAGCAGCTCATGGCAGCGCAGCCTGAAATGCGCAGCTCAGGGCTGCACACTCACCCGTCTTCAATGAGCATCGGTGTGCCGAGCGGCTCCAGGTCCTCCGCTGACACCAGCTGGTTGATCAGGCTGTGCGACTGGGGGTCCAGGCTGCGCGTCTGGGGGGGCACCAGCGCCGAGTGGGCAGAATAGCTAAAAAGGTGCGGGAGGTACTGATAGTGCGTGGACACTGGCGTCCCAATATACTGATCCCTGAGTGCAGCGAATCCGTTCAGCTCCACGGACCTACTGGAAAAGGTAAAGCTTTTTAATATACTAAAAAAAACTCTGCCTCGTTCATTAAAATGTTAAAAATCCATCTACAGAATATATGGATTAAAACAGAAAAGAAAAAAACCTCAATGAAAGAATGAAAAAACCCTTTGTGTTTAAATCCTACACTGGAAATAACTGAGGTGCAGATCGGGTGCTTCGTGCTGAGCGCGGCTCCGGCCAGTTCCTGTGAGCAAAGTGCTGGGAGCAGTTGCTGAGCAGCCATTCTGAGCAGACACCCGACTGCAGTGAGCACTTCCACCCCTGCTTTCTTAAAGGAACAGAACTTGTGACTGTAAATTAATAGTTCATGTCAGCAGGGAGAGCAAATACCTCCTAGCTTACAGTACAACTGAAAGCAGATGGACTGCAAGCCTGAGATCCTTGCTGTGTCCAACGCTGAATCAGGAGGCCAGCACTAACTGGTAGCTCACAAACACCACCACCAATTAGTAACCTAAATGGAATCCATTTATTTTCAAAATCTGAGCACAGAGAAGCAAAAGAGCTTATACAGATCGAGCAGTGAAAGCTAATCAATTCTCCATAATCTGCAGGAAAAAAAATAAAATCAATACAAATTAAGAGCTCTAGTTCAATTATTAACATTTTAACTCAACATTGCCTTTTTTTTTTTTTTTTTTCATTTCAACATGAGAATTTCATCTCTCAATTCAGTACTTCTCAATCCAGTTACTGCCTTCCTGAAAGTGCATTTAGAGATGCAAGGATGTGCAGCACGTTCAGCTCGCACAGAAGGATTCCCAGTGAACTTCTCCTATGCTGACCCCAGGCATCACTCAGGGAAACAGTCAGAATTATTACAAGATGAAACTCTTCCAGACTTAATTCCCACCTTGAAGATGGAGTAGACACAGGTGAAGGCTGGTTGCTCTCAGAAACTCCATTTCCAGGGGAACTGTGGTCGCTGTCTCCATTGTTGCTCCATGACATGTTTGCCTCTCCCTCAAATTCTTGTCCAGACATAATTCTTTCAATCTCCTCCTCCGATATCTTTCAGAAATGAGATCAGTGCAGTTAGTGCCAAGCTGCCACTTCCACTGAACAGAAAACAAGGCAGAGCTTCCACATGCGAACGCCCGCCGCACTGAGCAGGGCTGGAGCCGGCCTGCCCTTCACTGTTCCTAGAAACACCACATTCTCCCTTTACATTTAACAACACATATAAAAAATTCTATTTACAGCTGATGTCGGTGACCTTCAGCTCCAGCAGTACAATTCAGGTGTCAGTAACAGAGCAGAGAGGAATGGACACACAAAGGGATTATGTCAGACACACACAGCACTGCGCCGTAAATCAGCCGCTGTCAAAGAGCGCAAAACCACAGAGCGGTTGCAGCCAGTCCATCGACAGCATCACTCAGTCCTGAGCGTGGTGCAACGCTTCAAGGAGCTGCATATGCTCCTGGGGAAGTTACATCAGTTGTGAGGAATATGCAACATCCACGTTTTGAGCTTTTTTGGGTTTAATTCTTTGTATTTCCTCTTAGCAAGGCTGACTGTGCATGGGGAGACCTCGCACTGCCATGATGCAAGAAAGGGCAGTGAACTCTGAGCATCATTTTCAAGTACCTAACATTGTTCAAAGTTTATTCCAGCCCTGGAAAACTATTAGACAACCACACTATAGGCTTACCAGGTACAACATCTGAAGAGTGCAATAATTAAAGAGCTGCACACCAGGACATGGAATTGATGGCATGATCCATGGCTCAGCAGTGACCAACCACACAGCACTCAGAGGGCCAGGGCCTGCTGTGACTAGCAGAGGCCGCTCTTCTATTAAAGCTGCATTTTGCAGAGAGGCATTAAAAACTGAGTCACCACCTGGCCAGAAATAAAAGTTTGTTCTTCCTTGATAGACTCACGTGGACTTTAAGAATCAGTAACTAACAATATAAATATGATGGTTGCAAACAGCAGAAAGTGCTATATGATTTTTATTATGATTTGAGCTGCCTCCCTTCCACTGCTGGAAGCCAGTGGGGCTGCAGGAATTCTTGCCTTGGTCAGTCACAGAGGATCTGCACTTCCTGGCTGCCTGGCTTTTCATGTTTTTCATTTTGCACTGTAGTGAGTAGTGCTTTCATAGGTACATTGTATCAGAAAATGCTTTTGGTGTTCTTTCTGTTTTACTAAAATGAACAGTAAACTTTTTAAAGACTGCTTCTCCAGAAGCCAGCTGGAAACAGCCGTCATGCCTCACACACGCAGTACAGGCTGCTGTGCTGAATTACCTCGCTTTTTACAAGACGTCTCCAGACAAGCTGTGTCATCAATCAGCAAGACATTTACTGGGAGCTCCTCTTGCAACAACTTAAGAAATTGCAGTGCACAGCCTACAAGATTTACTGGGAGCTTTGAAGGGATTGAGGTCCCTGTGCTGCTCACGAAGGACAAGCAGCTCTGACGGCTCAAGCAGCAGTGCAGGGATCCCAGGCTGCCCATGCAGGCACACACCATGATGCCCCAAGACTGCAACGCATCCTCTTCCACAGACAGCAGAGGTGAACTTTACTTACAAACCTACTGACTGTGGCATGCACCTGCAGCAGACAGGGTGGCCAACCCTTGCTGTGTTAGCAGGAGGCAGGGACATGTCTGGGGGACCTTTGCCAAAGCACCACTGCCCCTGTGTCCTCCCAAAGGCGCTCAGTGCCTCTTTCTCCACTCCAGGGTGTGCTGCCCGTGACTGGCTCCCAGCAGCTAGAACCAGGAGTAATGGCAAGCAAAGCACTTGGAAAATGCACCTCCTGCAGAAATTACTCACCTTCCCCATCCCAAAATGGCCAGCTGCTTGCCTTTCCCCAGCCACAGCAGGGAGAAACCCAGCTGCCGCAGAAATGACTGCCAAGGTCGTCAGAACAAGAACAACAGAGAGCCCTGGAGAAATTTCTGCATGTGCTCACCTGGACAGGTCCAATACTTTTGTTTCTTCCTCCTGGCATGCCATCCTCTCTGATTGCTGAAAGAAGACAACCAAATCTTGGTAAGCAACAATGCTATTTGGTATTTAAAAAAAAGATATTTATTTACTATTTTAAAACAATGTCTTAAAAGATTAATTCTGCTTAAAGTGCATTGCAGCGCAGTGATCCTCACCCCAAGAGCAACGTATTTCTGTGGCAACAAACATTACTCAGAGAGTTAAGCGAGATTCTCAAGCAACAGAGAATGAAGGAACGATCAGTCCTTTATGACAATTTTGTATTAATTTGAGGGATGGCACATGGAAAGCAACCCTACTGCTCTTCCTGAAATAATTCAATACTAGAAAATGAAACGTGAACAGCAGAATGTCTCAGTCTACTCCATTCAGCCCATGAGGCCGGTGCAGGCCCGCTGCACCCGCACAGACTCCGCTGATGCTGTAGACAACACAGAGATAAAGCACCTCACTGCAGCTGGCTCACACTGCCGCTGTTCCAGAGGGTCAGCTCTCCCAAAGCAATCACCGAGTTAGCTGCACACAAACTACCCACTTAAAATTTGAGTGACGACACCAAGCTAAGCGGTTTCATTTCAGAAGAACAGCCCAGCGGCTCCATACAGCAGTTGTGTTCAGAAAGCTCTTTAATCAAATTACAGAAAGCTGCAGTGAAGCCCAATTACAGGGGTGCTGCTGGAGCTCTCCTCCCACCGCAGCAGCCCCACGGAAGCAGTGTCTGCGGTGCCTCCTCTCCACCTGATCCCCATCCCCACGTTTATCAGGGCCCAAGCTGTTTCCCAGCAGCCAGGCAGACTTGGCAGCAGGCTCTCCCAGCTGCACCGTGACCTTGTTGCTGTCCCTGCTGTACAGTGCATGGGGATGGGGGGGCTCTCCAGAAGCAGAAAACTAGAGAAAATCTAAGTGAAAATTCCTGTAGCAGGAATTTCTTGTACCATACCTGGAGATGCTTGGCAATACCTTCTATTTGCTGAGATGTTTTGTATGGATATCAGTGAAGATAAATACCCAACTCAGCCTTTGTTGACTAACGCCATGCCCTGCTGTTTATAGCTCTGTCTCGGAACTCCCCTGTCTCCCAGATTACAGTGCGTTCAAGATGTTTTGCCTAAGTGCAAGTTTTGTAAGCCTCGCTAGCTGCGTAAGCTGCAAAAAGGTGTTTGGGTTTGCTGGTAGACCATCAGAAGGCTTCCAGAGGGCTGGCTGGTTCAAAACACATATTGTCCAGGAGAGCTGTCTCCCTTCTGGCAGGCAGGGCAGCCAAACTCTCCTCGAAGCAAGTTCCTTCAAAAGTTAAGCTCTATAGCTTATCTGGTTTCAAAAATGTAGATCTAGTTACAAAGTAACTTTGCAACTTGATTATGCAATAATTTTCTCATACTGGCAAGCCTGTCCCCAAGAGGCAGCACGGGACTCACTGCAGGACCCTGCTGAGCCTGTCCCTTCCTCACCAACTGCACTGTGTGTTTGGGAGGTTTCTACCTTGTGAACTCTGCAAATGCTTAGGTGTAGCTCCAAAACCCTGCTGCATGCAGCAATCCTGAAGTGCATGCAAAGAGTCCTAAATAACCGCCCACGAGCAGATGTGTCCCATCCCCACGAAGGCGCAGCTGCAGGACGAGAGACCTGCTGGCCAGGAGATGGCAGCGCTGCCCCATGCCACGCAGCTTTGTGCCTGGTGCCAGGACAGACAGCAGCACTGGATGCCTGCGGGAGGGCATAAAGTGTTCTCCATAGAATGGGGGCATGCAGCAAAGACCAGGATGGTTTTGGAACGGCTGCCACACCCCTGGCCCTGCACAAGGGATCTCCCAGCAGAGTTAGACATTTTACAATAAAATACTCCCATTTATAAAATTCTGATGACAAGATGTGCTCCCACCTGTGCAAGACGAGCTGGGAGGAGCAGGGACTCCGCCTGCCTTAGGGACAGGGGTGGGAGAAAGGCAAACCAAAAAATTTGAGATAGGCCAAGATTTATTTACATGGTTGCTTATTCAGGCAAATAAAATTTTTGGTTATTTACGCTGAAAAGGCAAAGGGTGATTCTGTCTGAGATTAGCTACAACGTTTGTTTCACACCCAGAACTCCACCACTGCCAAGCTCACGTTTCTTTACCTTTCCGGTTCATCCCCATCTGGAGGCATTTGAGCAGCCGGCAGTACTGGCATCTGTTGCGCTGCTTGCGTGACATGACACAGTTCTTGTCTCGGCTGCATCTGTAAACCCGCTTGTTGCAAATGCTCCTTTTGAAAAACCCCTTGCAGCCTTCACAGGAGATGATGCCATAGTGCAGACCCGTAGCTCTGTCCCCGCAGATCAGGCAGGTTCGCTGATCAACCCGGTCATCTGGAAGAGAAGAGAAAGGGCTCTGTGGTCAACAAAACAACTGCACCACGCCATCTTATCTTTTCCAGTGGGACTGGAGTTGCCCCCCGTGGCCACATCCCAAAACCTTCCCAAAACAATTTCATTTCACAGGTGCTCATGCTGGAACCCCTCTCCCAGCCGCCCAGGCACCAGCCAGCCCTACTGCCAGGCACAGTAGTACGCAGGGCTCTATGGCTAAACCATCTCAGCTCACTGCATCCCACAGGATTCAAATCCAGGAATTCTCAATAAGTGACAGCAAGAACAAAGAACAGTACACCTCAAATTTGTCTCAAAGTCAGCCTCTGGAAATGCTCTCTTTTTTAGTCATGATTTACCAGAAATGTACAGCCGTTTGGAAAACTGGGTGCTTATTGGGTTACAAACTGCACAGCAGGTCCCTGCACTGAAAGCACAGAACGCTTGGCAGATACCAGCGGGATGCTGCACTGCACACAGGAAGGCAGCACTGGGATGGGGGCAGGGAGGGGAACACGGAGACACGGCCACCTCTGCAAAGACCCATCGCATGCACTGCATCCTGAGTGTTATTACCAACATGATCATGAGGTTAAGCTGCCACGACTTGATTGTACTATTCCTTTTCTAAACCTTTGGAAGGCCTCTAGATGACAAAAAATGTAAACTGTATGACCCCCAGCAACAGGAGCTGTCATATTAAATTCAGTATCTTAAGACTGTAACATCCCCTCTGAGACAGAAGAGGAATGATGCACTGCACAGCAGGAACCTCTGTGAGCACATGGTAATCTTCATAGACATGGATGTCAAATGGAAAAGAAAAAGAAAAAGAGGGCTAAAGCAACCAATTTTGTTAACCTAGATGTATGCTCACTATCTAGAGGGACATCTAAGTCCTGCTTCACATTAAAAGTTAACTGCATTAAAATGATGGCAGCAAATTGCACCAAATTGCTTCAGCCTTATGCAGCAACAGCTGACCAACCACAGGCCAGAGGAACCTCTCCCGCATCTCCTGCCCCAGGACTTTAACCTAACAAAGTCCTGACCATGCAGCAGAGCCGCGCTCAGCAGGTGGGCACTACTCCTGTGTGCAATGGGACACGTACATCTGTCACATCCCTCACTCAGCTTCTTTCCCAAGTGTCATTCATTATGTGGACACATGGGCACCCTACCCTGGCAAGGCATGGGAAGAACTCGGTGTGGGTTTTGGTCACAGGACTCAGGGAACCACACACCTGCATCTCACTGTGCTGCGTTCCTCTGAGAGCTGGTTAAGAAGGTTTCATTCTGGTATTTCTTAGCCTCAACACAACTACGCACGGACGCGCACCGCTGCCCGCAGCTTCCACAGGCACCAGGAGGTGGCAATGGCTGCACGGAGCTCCAGGGATGAGTGCTGCGACCCAGCTCCTGCAGCCAGCCTCAGCCCTTCACACAACAGAGCAAACTGCTTAAAAGGCAGAGGGAAGCACGTACATCCACCAGAGGCCTGATGTGTGGAATCGCTCCTTTGCTGCCTAGGGTTCAAATCACACAACAGAATCTGCTCCAGAAACTCCCATAATAGCTACAGCTCAAATCAGCAGGGAAATGGGGAGCATGCAGCCTGGGGAAGTTACCACACACAGAACAAAGCTGGAGGAGCAGGAGAGGAGCAGGAGCTCCCCAGCAGAGCACTACCCCTAGGCTGTGCCTCAGCCCTGCTGCCCAGGGCCCTTCTGGAGCAGCAGGACAGGAGCCACAGCCAGGTGCTCTCTGATCCTCATGAAATCTGTATCAGCTGACAAACCTCTGGGTAGCTCCTTACTACCAGGGAACACCTGAGCTCAATAGCAATAAATGAGCCAAGCCCATTAGGGTCAGGAACAAAACCAGTTTTCAGCTCCACGAGCCAACCAAAAATCTAAGCCAGCTGCTGTTCTCATCCGTGCCTCTCTCTGCTCAAACCCAGTAGTAACCACAACCAACTGGCAGTCATTTTTCAGACTTAGCAACGAATAGCATGCAAGTTCACAAATGTCACTGCGATTGTTCTAGAAACTTAAAATAAAGGCCTAGGCAAAGGAAACACAAACTTTAACTGAAGAAGCCTTTGTGGTGTCATCGCTGCTCCACAACACTCCCAGTTCTACAGGACTGACCAGCTCAGGTATGTGCCCCAGGAGGCAGCAGGACCGACTGGGGGGCTCCCAGCAGGCTGGGAATCTCGCTGGAGGCCCAGGCAAACCCCAATTTGGAACTGCATCACCTCCACCTCCAGCTCCCTGGTAGCTGAGGGGGCTGAGCAGTGGCCCCATGCAGCACTCAGCTCCATTCCTCACCCCTTCTATTCCCAGAGCTGTGAACCCGGCCTGCAGCAGCCTCACACCCTGCACAATGCTGCAAACCCACACTGCCCTGCCCTCCCCTCGCACGCCGCACAGCACTGCGATCGCACACTGCCATCACACGGGCTGCAAGCCAACGGTGGGGATTTAAATGAGGGCTCATTTCCAGGCACAGCTTTTTGTTATGGGAAGAATAGGGCTGTCGCCAAGAGAACATAGGAAGCACGGCTAATGAAAGCGGCCAGGAATCAGGGCCTTCCCTCGCAGTGCCCATTTCCCCACTTAGCAGGCAGTGGTGTGAGCAACCCCACTGCTGCTGGAACCTCAAGCTGCACGTGCCGTGCTGCAAAAACTCCTCACCAGGACGTTTCCAGATTAAAATTCACCGTAGAACAGTGGCACACACCACAAACAAAACAAAACAAACCTCCTGGGAGCAGAGAAAGAGAAGCCCATGTACCCCGTAAGCTGCTACTCCAACAAAACTGCGGGATGAAAATAAGTGCCTGAGAGTTCCAGCGGTTTAAAAAATCCTGCAGGAACTGTGGTCAGGTCACAATGATCCTACTGCAGCCTACGGGTCTGCCAGCTCCTGACCTCTGCTATTTTTCACACTATTTAGTGCAAGATCCTCCTGTGAGCCAACACCGGGATCGCTGGGGCTGAGCCTTACAGAGCTTGTAAAGCACAGGTGGAATGAGAGCAGCCTTGCACTGGGGTGCCCTCAGCTCCCTTCACCTTGAAATTTCACGGGAACACAGTAGGAACAACTGTTTGAAGCAAAGAAGCCCTCCCTCCTCCCACTAATTCCTCTGGTTTTAACAGCCACACGTGACAATACTCACTAAGAACCAAAGCCGCTGATAATGAGTTATTCCAAATGGCTTGCATGTGGTTCATCTGGAAACATCCTTCCTTTCAGCTCTCCTGATGGGTCTCACACATAACGGCTCATACACGGGATATTCCGGCTTTGTTCTCACCACCTATTGTCGCAGGGGCCACTAAATCAAACAGTTGCTGCCACGACAAAAGCACTCACAAAAATCTCAACCTCATCTTGAA